>NC_051444.1:11175765-11193110 GCF_001649575.2 Kryptolebias marmoratus
ACTGAGTGCTGTACATGCTCATACTTTTCATGTTCATACTTTTCAGTTGGCCAACATTTCTATAAATCCTTTGTTTTTATTGGTCTTCAGTAATATTCTAATTTTCTGATATGATGAATTTGAGATTTTCATTTGTTGTCATTTGTAATCACCAAAATTAAACGAAATAAACATTTGAAATATATGAGTTTGTATGTAATGTATGAATATAATATACAAGTTTCACTTTTTAAATGGAATTACTGAACTCAATCTACTTTTTCATGATATTCTAATTTTATGACCAGCACCTGTAAGTTTCCCACAAAAATTTCCAAAAAAACATTAACCCTCCTACTAGAATCAGCTACTCCAATTTAACCTATTTCACACATATTCACAGACATATTTTCATTGTATAAACCCTTTAGATGTTAACCCATAGGGGAGTTTCACCTTACACCAAAAATCCAATCTTTTTGAAACAAACTTAAAAGGTTTAAACAATACCTTTTCCTATCTCAGTGACTACCAGTGACAGATGGTGCATGTGTGTGTGTATGTGTGTACATACACACACACATGCATACACACACAAGGTTGCATCACAGGGAGCAAAAGTGGGTTACAACAAGCAAATATCACTTAACACAATTAGTACTGTACAATCCCATCTGGTGCTAATATTATGTAAAATACAGTATGATAAATAGCTTATGCTGTGTGAGCTCTGAGTTATTACAGTAAAAACAATCATTAGCAATCTTTACAATGAAAAGGCAAACAAAAACATTGTGTTTAGATACTCCAAATACATGTTAATATATGTACCTAGGGTCTTGTACAGACAAACCAATTCTACAGTGACATTTTAGGGATGAACATCTATGTCATGGTTAAAATAACTCAATATACGGTAGGCTACTGTGCAAAAGTTTAAACTAACCCTAATTTGTTTATGTTTTGCTTTCAAGAAGCCAGAGCTTGTTGGAATCTTTTGAAGTGGCTTTAATCAATAGTTCTGCAGACCTTCTGAAGGTCTTTTCAAAGGTTTTCATTGTACTTTGGCTGCTTGGAACTCATTTTTTGCCCACTCTTTGTACCTGATCATGATAGCATATTGTGACTTTGTGATTAAAAAATTGGAAAATTGGAAAAATGAAGGACAAAAATAGCTGTCTAAAATAAATAACCTACAACTAAGAACATATTTGAAAATCATGTGTTTAAATATAGCGCCTTGAAAGAAAATAAAGAAATGTAAGATGACTCAAGACTTTTCCTCAGCACAGTATTTTCTATTGTTTCTGTTGAACCTTAATCTGTAGCTGACATTAGATTAAAAGAACTTTTTAACAATTATTTTTCAGTAAGAAATTATCTTTTTACAGATTGATTAGGACTGTTCTGCAATTTTCCCAAAGTAGGAAAAAACACAAGATTACTGAGAGAAAAATATCAGTGTTTAAAACTAGTCAAACACAATAGCTCCTATGCTACAACTCTAAAATGTTTTTTTTTTCTATCACAAATTGCAAATTATAATCAATAAACACAACAAAAACAATGACAGACTTGTAATGAGAGGCTTTCAATACGCACAGATCCTTTAAAACCATTTCTGAGGAAACTGCCACTTACCTGAATATTAAAATTGTCATACTTTTTTTTGTTTGTTTGCAGTTTAAGTCAAAACATTGTTAGCCTCAAAGCAAATGATGTCATGGAAATGTGAATAAACACACAAACACTGCATTTAAAATAGTTTGGCTACATATGATTTGTGTCTAAATGATGTAAAATAATTGCAAAGATCTATAAAGGTCTTATAGTCAAATTTTTATTCACATCTATACTTTGTGTTTGTCTCATGCACGCAGTACTAAGCTAATATATGCATAATTGCAACAAAAGTAAAAGATAACCATGGAACTAATATGAGAATAAAACAAAGAAAAATAACGTTAGATCTATCTTTGGGGGAACGTAATACATTCTATGTGTTTGTTAAACTTATAGGATCCACACAAAAGGAACACAACTGCAGTTTGTTTACCAGAAATCTCCACAAGGAGCTGTCTATAGTTCATAGTTTCTATTTTGTTTTTTATGTGACGTATGTAAAATACCGGTAATGTAAATGTTTTTGGTGATGTAAAAAAATCACTCTGTTCATAAATCTTAAAGATTTTTTTTTAATCTCTTTTTGACAAGTTATTAAGTTAAAATTGAGCAGGATATTAGTTGGTGTCAGAGAGACCGTTAATGACATTTTTGCTTCATTAAGTGCAACACAGAATGACAAAGTGCCACTAAAAGAGTTACTGAGGGAGAGCAAAATACTGTAACTATGTCGCAGATTTCTGGTCACACGGCACAACTATACACCTAAACACTCGCAAATTAGATTTTTTTTTTCATACACGGACAAGCACAGGCATGCAAACAGTTCCATGCTGCACCAGATCTGGTTAGGGAATTGAATGTTAGTTCTGAATGACAACTTGCACTCATTTGTGAAATGTGTAGAGCTGGGATTAAAAATAAAATTGGAAAAAGACAGAAAAACAAGTGAAGAAGGAAGGTAAAAAAAAAAAAACAGAAAATGTACAAGCAGAAACAGGAATAAAGCTATTTTTTGGAATTCATGTTCACTTGATTTGTATGTCAGTAATCATAGTTTCTAACAATAATGAATGTGTGTGGGAGTACAGTATGTGAATGTAGAGGGGATAAAGTATTTTTCACAACACCCAAAAAACTTTGTGAAATAAAAACTTCTCTTTCTGTCTTTCACATTGCTAAGATTTCCTTCCTCTAGCATTAATTGGCTTTTGCCATGCCGTTTTTGTTTGTTTCTCTTTTGGTTGATAATCGCACAATAATCAGGCTGCAGAGGTATAGCAAGGGTCTGACAAAACTTGTTCATAAATAGTCTAAAGTAATTGGAATTATATCAAAAACAGTATCTGTTTAGTTCTGTTCAGATTTTTTTTTTTATTATTTTGAAGAACTGCATTACTTAATAAAAAAATAAATACAAATAAAGAGATAGCCACATTTTCAAGTAGGTCTTAACAATGTATTCAAATATTCCAAATGCCATGCATTCACAGTGTGCACACCAGTAATATACTCGGACAATCACATGGACTCTCACTGCTCTTCTTGCCCACATCCATCTTAGATAATAGTGACTGAGATGCTAAAGCAGGTACAAAGTGTTGAGAGCTGTGGGGACAGAACGGAAAATATCTGTATATCACAACTAATATTGTCATTGCAATATTCAACAATGCTATCACAATCCCATGTTTTTCTAATCTCAAGCAGTTCGAGGGAAAATATCTCCTGTTTTCTTTAAAGAGGACTGCCCTCAGTGCCCACACCCATTGTAGGTGATAGTGGCTGAGATGCTGAAGCATAAGTAAAGTTTTCTGAGCATTGTGACAGCAGAGGAGAAAGCAAGGAGTGAGAAAAACGTGGATTGATCACAAGTGATATTGTCATTACAGTATTTGACAAGAATATTGCAACTGCAGTTTTTTGTTTTTCCTAACGTTGTGTATTTCCTATTAAAATGTAAGCTAAACTGAGCCAACAGTCTCTTGGTTCAACCACATAAGCAGACCCTTTGATTGTCATGACACAGCTTCCCACCAGAGCAGCCCACTGATAAAACTTTTGAATTTTGATGAGTCACCACACTGCTGATTCAAAAATAAATAAATAAATAAACAATGAGTCTGAAAGAAATTGAAGTCAATGGGGAAAAAAATGTTCTTCTTTCCAATGAAAGCTTGGCATTATCACTCAGTGTTTACCCTCAACATGCAGCAGTCTTTCCTTTTCTGTGCATTCAGAGATTCCACTCAGCATGTGCTGGAAATGTCAGAGGAACAATGTTTGGAAAGCCCTGGTTGGGTTTCACTCTATTTTTAGTGTTTTCTTCTGTTGTTTTTGCTACCATCTACCTTCTGTTACAGTAAAGTACCTTGCTCTGCAGTTTTATGTGCAGTGATTAAACGTATAGTTTTAAAATAATCTTTTTTTTATTTGTAAAACTGTGAACTATTAAATAATGTGCAGTTGGAGGTGAGGAGATAAAAGGACAGAAAGCTAGACGTGACTATGGCAGAAGAGGTAAAATATGCAGCAATAAAATTAGGAGTGATTCCCCTTTTTTCATTGAAAGACGTGAAGATGAACTGCTGGCACTCAGCCAGTCAATTTCTGCCTGCTCTGTATCTCAAGCGCTTCCCTGAGTGCTATAGTCAAGGTCAGATAAAATGGGTGAACTCCCCCTTTAATACCAGGTACATTAGGGGGAATTAAAGCTGATACAAGGACAAGAACATGAGTTATCTCTTTTTTTTCTTTGCTTCTCCTGTTCCCCGTTTTATCCTGTTTTGTGTCATTTGTTTTATTCCCATTCTTTTCTCCGTTCTTTCATTTTATATTTGTCTATACGGGTGACAATGTGTTGCAGATTCCTCCCTCAGTGTTGTGCATTTTTCTGAAGATGTGTTTGCGTGCACAAACGTGTGAGGATGCCAAAGCAGTTAACAGCAGCAGGCTAAGAATAGTTTTCGACATGTCTGCTCATCCCTCCCTCTTTCTACGCTCTGATCTACAGCTCCATGTTCTCCCACAGATTTGAATCTTCTATTCGTTTCCACTGTAAAACCCCCACATGCTCATGAGGGGGGGCTGTGCTCCTTTTGAAAAAGCAACATGCAGGCAAAGCAACACAGCCCTTCAAACTGTTCTGCTTGGCTCTGTTTGTGGAGACGTACTGTATATTCAAATGCATGCGGATTAAATGTAACCTTGTGCTATTCTGTAAAACTGCTTTGGGCAAATTGTTTAGGGAGCTACTTCAGACATTATCTGGCTTTCTCACTAAAAGAGTGACAGGAAGAAAAAAAATCAAGAGCTTGACAAGAAAAGTGATTCTGTTCCTACCACTTGTCTCTCTCCTTCTCAAATGTACTCTGTTTCTCTCTGTCTCCTCTCTCTTTGACTCTCTTTGGTTTGCAGTCTGTCCATTTTTCTCTCTTCCTTCCTCTGTGTCTTCCTCCATCCTGCTGTCTCTCTGCCTAAAACACACATGACACTGTGCCAGAGTTTGTTCCTTGATCTGAGGGGCTCTTGCACTTTTTTTTCTCACACTTTTCCTCTTTTTTTTTTTATTCCAGCCTAAGAAATATCTATAAACACACACACACAAACACAACTGGCACTACAGATGCACACACTGACTGCACTTTGTGTGTAGAAATAAGTGCATGTTATCGTTCTTTTATTATTCCCTTTTATTTGCTCCCCTCTTCTTTCATGTGGAGAGGCTGTCAGTTTGTGCATCTGTAAGTCTCTGTTTTTATCTGCCTTCCCCACTCTTCAGCCTCTCTATCTATCTGTTTCAAACTGTATGTCATCTTCTCTTTTCCACGCCTGTCTGTCCTTGACTTCCCTTTCCTTTCTCTTCCCTTCCCTCTATTGCTATGAGTGTAATTGCTCCTTCTATCAACACTCCCACCACATTGCTCATCTGTCCATGAAATCCCACCTGTAGGGATAATGAATCGCAGGATTTAAGGAGCAAACATAAATGTCTCACAGAATCTTATATAGCCAAGAGAATAAGACAGACTTGAGTATGTTCACTCTTTCCACGGGCAGCTCTAAAGCAGAGCGTTTCATATGTTCTGCCACTGTGGCAATTATCAGAAGCAGCAATTTAAAGCACATATTTGAAACAAAGCATAAATCTTTTGAGCACTTAAATCCAAGGAGAAAGTGCAGAATATATTTAAGAGCCTACGATGATGGATTTATATAAATTTTAGGATGTGAGCTGGAAAACCGCTTCGATTTTGAGTTCATCCATCCATGCACACAGTCAAAGATGATTTAGAACCACTGCTTATAACCTGACCTAATCTTAGTGCTGTGGTCAGGTTATAAGTGATAGACACTTCCTTTTTCATCCTGCTGCGAGGTTACACTGTGAACCATTCCACCACCATACTGTTAGGCTAAAACTAAAACCCATTTACTGACAGAGGGGCTTTCCATCAGCACCACCGCTAAAAAGTTGCACAAAAGAACATGCTTGAAAAAAAAAGTTTTGTGTCAGCATCAGTAACTTGAAGAAAAACTGGAATATTAACCCAGACTGAAGCAATTCATAAGGAAGCATGGGCAGGCTTAGCTGTACATGAGTCTACTCATCTGTCTTAATCAGCTGCAGTTGTCTGATCGACTTAAAAGAGAAGGGAGAGGATTATCACCACTGCAGCTGTTAAGATGCCCTTTACCCTCCACTTCCTCTTGTCTTTACCTGTCCTTCACCTGTAAGAACTGCAGACAGAAGATGAAATCGTCAGCTGCAAGTTCATTTTTTGAAGTTGTGTTTTGTGAAGTGGTTATCAGTGGTTCATACCTCACCTGTAGTAGAATCAAGTCTTAAGGAAATGAGTTTGTAGAAACAGGGATATGATCTCATTTAGCAGATTTCAGCCATAGGGAACAACTCAAACTAAGAAAATTAGGACTGATCCAGACTAAGGCTGTATTTGTTAATTTACAACTTCTACATGCTTGCCTGAGATGGTTTAGACTGTTGCTGTTTTCTCAACAAAACAAAGCTTGTAAAATTCTGTGTGCTAAGGCTACTAGTTGTATCAGTCCTCCTGATTAGCTGAGACTCATTAGTCTGCTCACTTTAAAAACAAATCTATCCATTCAGTGTACGTTCCTTACAAATAGGTAAGGACAAATTTGATTTTCCACTCCTCAGACACAGAGAACAGAACATCTAATAGTCATTAATGGGACGTCAAAACAGACAGGAACACAGCAAATAGAGGCCATGCTGCTGCAAAGAGAAAAAGAAGAGCAACTAAAAAACAATCTTGACCTCATCTTTGAATTATTTATCAGTCCGTCATGTGCTTCATCATGTCCCACTGGACAAGAATGCAGAGGTGATGAACAGTGATGAGAATGATTAAGTTTCTGAGAGCATCCTCCTCCCATCAGCATCACATGCTTAGGCAGGTCCCCAGAGAGACTGATGCAAATTCTGATGACCTTCTCAAACACAACAAAGTTAGACAGTTTTGCAAAGGCGAGGTGTTGAAGCCATGTTGCTGGTTGCTCTCTGAGTACAGCTGAATCCCAGAGGAAAACACCAATTTTCTATCCTTTTTAGAAAATGATCAGGTGACATCCTCTACACTCTACCGTATGTTTTAAGATTCATGCAGAAGTCTTTGTAAGTAACATAAAAGGACTACATCAGTTATTTCGTGTGTGTCTGTGTGAGTGGATGGGGGGCTGCATTATCTGAATGCCTAACCATATATAAATTGGATTTCAATTTTTTTAATGGATTTGAACTCTTTATTGCTCGTGTAAATTCTACAACAGGGTGAACGTAATTTAAAGCTCCAGGGAAAAAGTGATTGTAATTTGATTACGACTGTCAGCTCACTGCGGCAAAAACTTGAGATGTTAAAGAAAGATCCTTTGGACTAGAAATGAGTTTTGCGACAGAATGTTTAATTTGGCCTATTATTAAAAACGTTATGATTTCACAATACAGTGTTGTAAAAACACAAACAGTATGTTTTTTGGTTTGTTTGTTTGCTCATTTTTACTGTACAGAATATCATATATACTGTAGGTCATGTATTTTATTCCAAAGTGGTGTCCTGTCTCGCAAAGAAAAAAAATCATTAGCCAGGTTAGGTTACGAGCACTGGTTTGTAAAAATATTACTGTATTTACCACACTCAGACAACAGGGTCGCTATATTTAATTTCCTGGAGGCTGGTTTTCTTCACGCGTTGTTGACTCAGTCTGCTGTACCATAAATTACTAGGACTTACACTGCTATTGTACTTCTCTGTTGGCTGGATGCAATCTGCTGATAACTTACTGATTCAGAGTATTTCTTCTTTCTGATTAGTGTGTCATCTGACAAACAATGCTATGTTGTTAACATGCTAATCAAACTATATTCTTTGTTTTGACTTAAAGTGAGATTGAGTTAACATGTAGCTAACATGCAAGCTTTGATGGCACAAAGTATTAAATCACAGCTGGGACTTTATAAATGACAAACGGAGTTAAGAAAAGTATTATTGACATTTAACTTGCAAATTTGCCTTGAAAGTCAGTTTATGCAAAGATGCTGATAGAAGGTCCAGGATACTTGTTTAAATGTAGCTCTGAATCATAATTGTAAGTTGGACATTATGATAATTTTGGCCTTTGTTTGAAGAAAAGTTCTCAGACTAAAAAGTCACTTGCTTTCATTTCAGCTGAAGCCTTAAAGTATTACACTAGTTTGACCTGGTAATAAATTTTAAGAAAGCTGGAAGTGTTTTGTATTTTTCATGATTATTTTAGAATCATTCACAGGTAAGCTTCTATAATAAAGGCTAAAACATTTATACAGATATTACTTTAGTAAATAAAAACATGGGAAGGTGGGGTAAAAAAAAAAGTCTACACTTACAGTATGAACACATAGAACTTCTTTTTTTCTTCTGAGGCTCACATGGATGGTGTCAATCTTACGCACAGATCATTCATTTACATGAACTTCTGTGAAATTTTATTGATGGGAATTGTTTAAGAATGGTCGCTATCTGGCCTTAGCCCTGCTCAAACTAGTTGTTAGCTTATCAATCCTGTCAAAGTTAAACTCTATTTCTTCAACCTGTGGTTAGTCAAAGAGTTATTTCCAACAATTTTTTTTAAAAAAAAGGTTCATAACTATTTACACTGAATCCCACTTCAAAATATCTGAACTGTCCCTTCAAGTTTCATGAATCAAACTAATTGTTTCTTGCTGTGAAGTCATACAAATACAATTTATTTTAAAAGAATGACCGCAGCCCTTTATCACACATTCAAGATTAATCAATAAAGGATAACTCCTAGCATGCAACATAAAAGCATCAATTCTTGTCTGAGGTATAAAAATAGAACAAGGCCACTGGACAAATGTTCTGCAGTCCAGCCCAATATTTGAGTAATCATTACTTACATTAAATGAAAAGGGCTTGAATGTAGACATTCCGAGCTTGTGCATTACCTAATGAGAATCTGGCTCCTAACACTGCGCGAAAGAAACACTGAGGATCTGACACACTGAACACACACCTTGACAATTTGCAAGGTGATAGTGAATTGATGGTATATCCTCAGAAGCATGTGTACTTGTGAAAGGATATAACAATAAAGTAGACCTGTATTTTGTCTCCTTTTTTCACGTCTTTTTTTTCAGGAAAATGGAGAAAGTTTCTTTTTTAGTAGGGTAGCAATATCCCTACCTATGATATTTTTGGGGACTATATAATTTTAGTTGGAGAAGAGCGATATTTCAGGTTTAGCATTTCACTCACAAACTGATTAGATTCTTCTCAAATGGATTGCAAAATTCAAATGAGGAGTATTTAAATGCAATCACAATCACTTCATATTCAAATGCTGCTTCAGAGAGATTTTGTAAAGCATCCTTTCTGCTACTATGAAGGGACTATATTCTTAGCATCTTTCTGACACACGTAATAATAGAAAAGAAAGTTAGACACAGACGACAGATCATTGTCGTATAAGTTGAGATGAGGCTTTTGCTGACAAAAAAATCATGATAAAGCCACTGCATTTTAAACCAGAAATTTACAAGAAAAAAAAAAGTAATAAGCATCAGTAAGCATCTCAGCCGAACCACACATACACCTGCTGTAAATATATATTTATGTATATGTATGTATGTATACAGGCCCAAAGCGGTGTTCAGTGGCACAGCAGGATGCAGCTTTGCACAATTAATGACTTCTTATGCATATGCGATTGCATGCACACCTTCAGATGAGCACTTATTCTTCCGAGACTCACATGGATGGTGTCAATCTCACGCACAGAATCTGGGAGGCACTCACACAACCCACAGAGAGTTGCAGAGTTTAAACAGAAAGCATTAAAAAACTGCTCCGAGCATTACAATGCTTTGCACATGGCTTTGCTCAAACACACCAGACTGAATCCTTGGAGAGTTACAGAGCCTGCATGGCTCCCTCTGCAAACCTAAATGTGGCTCTGACTCCAGCGTGAACTGAATTATTATACTCTAAGGTTACATTATTTTCCTCTGTCAGTAGTTCATAGATGGGAGTAATAGGCAACACAACTAGGAGGGAAAAAGAAATCAAAGGTCACGAGTAAAGACAGCATCAATGTTAATCCTCTTACTTTAAAAAAAAAAAACACAGTCAAGGAACTGCAGCTTAATCACATCTTCCCTTGTCTGCTTGTCTTATAATTTGACTAAAATTTTACAGTTGGCTTGCAAAGCGTTTAATAGTTTACCGAATTTAATCTGTGCCCAGCTGGTCTGTCACTAACCAGTCCTCACCCCTCATCTAGAAAAAATCCACTTACTGTCCACAGGGTTAAAACTAAACAAGAGATGTGACATTTAGATTTAACCCTTTGTGTTATTGCACCAATGAGTCAGAATAGGAAGCCTACTTAAACATCAATTCCTACTCAGCAAAATTCATTTCAGGCTCTAAGCTTTTAATAGGTCTGTTTATTCATAT
Organism: Kryptolebias marmoratus; assembly: GCF_001649575.2. Lineage (NCBI taxonomy): Eukaryota > Metazoa > Chordata > Actinopteri > Cyprinodontiformes > Rivulidae > Kryptolebias > Kryptolebias marmoratus. The sequence goes on from NC_051444.1 coordinate 11,186,364, forward strand.
CACACACCGTGATTTCTTTCTTTATTTAAGGTTTATTCTATTTTAGCGTCAATGTTAAGGAAGGAAACAATAACAGTGTAAAACACTGTCCACAATAACATGAATATTTTTGCAAAACTCACTTTTTTTGTCTTAGGTTGCACTTTTCATTCACATCCAAACTGCATGAGAAAAACTGAAATTTGTCTAAAGTGTAGATTTGTCAAAGCTCAGTTCTTGGTGCCTCTGCGTACACCAGAGATTCAGAGATTTTAAGAAACGATGACTATTGCTTTTTCGAAAATAAACCCTTCACAGTTTGTGGGTTTCATTGTGTTTTTGTTGGTCTCATTTTTTTCCTGTTTGTATTCTTCTGTTTCTTGTTTGCCAGTATGTTGTTACTTCCACCAGTGTTTACTGTTTATTAGTTACTTAGCCTGGCATTTTATAGGTTTTTCTTTTTTTAATCTATGTTCACAGCCAGTGTTTTGCCCTAACTTTCCTGTTTGCTTTGTCACACTCACCTGTCACTCTTCTGCAATCACCCAGCTGTAATCACTCTGTAATCAACTCACCCTGTATTTATTTGGGATCAATCTAATTCCTGATTCTCATCGTTGTTGTTACTTGTGCTCTGTGCCTCGTTAATCTTGGAGATTCTGTTGCCTCTTGCCTGTTTCGTTTTTTTTTTTGTTTGTTTGTTTTTTAAATAACAGGTCTGCAGTCTGTACTTTTGGGTCCACCAAAACACCAACTGGAGTAAAACCAAATCAAAGTCATTTCAACCTTTTTTTACTTACTTTCAACTTGTGCTGAAAAGTTAGAGAAAATGGCATGGAGTGTCTCAAAATAAATTACAAGAGTTTCGGAAGAAGATTTAGGCAATCATTAATATTGACAATAAACCCCACCTAGTGTTGTAGTGAGGGTATTTCAGCTGTTTGTGGCTCTTGTATTGATGAATGGAGAAAAAAAGTTTAAAGACATCTTGTAGTCAGGGACTTTATTTAAAATTTTAAAGTAAAAAGGTTAACATTTTTACTTCATATTACATTTTTAAAAATGGTTTTAAAAGTTTCATTTAAAATTAGCAGTTACTATTATGTTTTTCAGTGCAGCTGAAGTATTTCCGAAATCTTGATATTTAGTTTCTGACTGTTGTCCTTATAAAAAGTTTTGTTGCTCAGTGACATTTTAGTTCCTGAAATAAAAGTTATACATGTAAAAAAAAAAACAAAGGTCAGCTTTTCAAGCATAAATATATTATACAAGTGGGACTTGAATATGCTTTGATACACATCTAAAATATAAAAAAAATATGTCAGTGTCTCTATGTTTTGGATTTTGCACATATAGTGTTTTCCTGTTTTTATTGTTTCAAATCCTGCTCCTCATCACTGTCAGGGCACAGTATCTGTCCTACACACACAATAAAGAATACAGTCTGTACATTTAAGCTGCAGCAATCTGTCAAGTTACATCAGAAAATGGATTTTGCACATGCACTCTCAATTTTCAGTTAGTGTCAGAAAATAACCAACACAGGCTGCAAATAGCTAAAACAGCAAGTTAAAAAAAGATGCAAACTCACTCCACAAAATGGAAGAGCACCAGACCACTAGGGGGACTCAAGGTTGGATATTGGATATTGGATATTGGATATTTGCGCTCCGCAGATTCAGCTGTGTCTTCCTGCGGTTTGACCCAATGCTGGCAGTAAAATGTCAGTCTGCCCACCTCTGTGTTCGCTTAGGGACCATCAACAAATTACCAAACCAATGACACTTAAAAAAATTATTTAAAAGCCTCTATGTCATGTGAACTGTCATCTAACCAAGAGTTAAAGTTGAATGGTTTCACTAGACTGGACAAATAGGATACACCTAATTGTATCTGATTTTAAAGCATTTTAGATTTTTTGTTTTTTTTTTTTAATGACAAATTCATAGTTTTTTTCTCAATAGCTTCCATATCTACCAGGTGGTAAAAAATTAATTTCACTGTTTGCGGCGAGTTTAGCTGTTTGCTGTGCGTTTAGCCATTTCCTGCGCGTTTGCACCTGTCGGCCACCGTACAAGTCTCTGCCTCCCTACCTGATGTTCTCTCGTTCACTGTCATTCTCTCTCATTCATGTGTCTCTGCCTCCCTCTTGCTTCTCACCCTGTCCTAGAGTGTTGAGTCACTCCTTAGGGGTGATGCAGAGTGTGCAGAACAATCCCTCTGTCTCTAGCCTATCAGCCATCCTTTGATAGAGCTGCAGTTATTGATTAAAATGTCTGAGAGCTTGTCCCTCTGGGGGCCGGAAGCTTAATTCAACCCTCTCCCTTCACTCTTCACACTCACTCTTCCTCTCCATATCTGTCTCTCTGCCAGATCACTGACTGGCAAGTTGTAAATGCTGCCATTTCCCCTCTCTGAACATCCAGATGCATGTGACGCCCTCCGAATATTGCAATCAATAAGTCATATCAAAGTTTTTCTTTTGTTCTTCCTTTCGTGAGCACAAATGTCATTTGCTACATTAAAATTATAACATCTTGTCTGTGTAAATGCCACGTCATAGGGATGAACTTTTAGGATTTTTGCTGTCTGATCTATGAATACCGAGGTTAGTCTTGATTTTGATAGAGTCAATGAAAACTATTGCCCCAGAGGGTGCGACTGAAATATGCCCAGAAGATTTCCATTGTTATAAAATTTACTGTACAGGGAGACGCAAAATCTATGTTTCGATTTACTTTGGGCAGATAGCCCCTTTAATGTAATGGCCCCAATATATTGGCTGAACTACTGCACTCTAAAACATACCCCTGATGTACTGTAGAAAATTGTTTAAAGATGTGTTGCACTGCACTGCAGTGTGTTGAGACTGGAAATAAGAGGCAGCTCCAATGCAGCCTCCAAATAAATACTAAGCTGACGTGACTCCTGTTTAAAAAAAGACTATTTAAAATCACTATTCAATATATATTCAAAAAAAGTATGACCTATTACAAAATTACTGTTTTAGATTATTAGAGAAAACAAACTGGAGGGTAACTGTGCTTTTGTCGTAGTGGGTTAGAAAATTATGTTTAAACAAAATTTTGCATTTAAAGCTGAACTTCTGTATAACTTGGTAACTTGACCCGATCTGTTTTGCTCATAATTGATAAAAGTGGGTGGAGTAGGGATTAGGGGACGCACATTTCAATACTGATTAAATGCTACTGTGTTTTGTTCCCCTCAGTCACAAAACAGGCAGGTAAAAAAAATAATAACTGTCTTTGCTAAATATATCGGGGATAATACAGACACATAAAAGTGCAGTTATTATGTTAGGTTTCTACTGCCTGGTGATGGGTTGACACACCTTCTATTTGATGAAAGCAGGGCTTTTAATCGGACCTGCGGGTTTACTGGTTGAGGCAAACAAAGTGAGCAACAGGCTCATTATTCTTTCCTAATACAGAAAATAACTAATTCTGGTAAATGAAGATTCAACAAAACAGTTACCTGCACATAAATTAAACACAGTGACAAGAGTCCTTTTTTTTAGTGAACCTACCAGACATTTTACAGCTCTCATATAGGGTTGGAACAATGTTGAACAAATATTAATACATATTATATTTATATTGTTGGGAAAAAAGGAAAATACGGTATTTTTTTAAAAATAAAACTTCCATCACATGGGAATCAGAACCGAAAGCATAGCAGCTGAATCACAGCACCGCACAACTGCAGCCTGCTGTACTATGTCTGTATGTCTATAAAAGCCTTCACGTTTGAAGAGTAAAAAGCCAGCACCCACGAGTATTACTTCCAGGCGTTAAAAATCCAATTGGGTACAGGAACAAATTAGTTTTTATATCTGTTCGCTCTTCTCAGGTCCCTCAATCTTCCACTGGAGGGAAATAGCTGGTAGTCAAAGAGGGGACTGAATGTGTTGTCTCAGAGATCATTTTCTGGCCTGCCTAATGCCCTACTCATAAAAGCCCTGGATGGATGGGTTTAACTTGACACTCATGAACCCCAGAGCTGTTGGCAAATGCTAATGATTTGTGATTGAAGTTGCAAGTTCACAAAGGACTGGCTCTGCATTTGCAAAATGGCATCCTGGTCCTGGTGCACGGCGGATGCATGTGCTTTTCTTTACTCAGTCTCACCACCAGTGGAATCAATTTCTGATTTTCTAGGTATGTTTTTGTGTTCCACAAAGAGAAAAGGCTTTAGATTAAATCTGTCTGAAAACCTTTTGGGAGATATATAACATTGTTAGTGCACCTGGCACAAAGCTAGAGAATTCATAGTTCAACCTAAGACTAGCTTTGCATCTCATTTTCTTTTCTCTCTCTTTGGTTCTTTTCCTCATTTTTTTTCTGCTGAATGTCTCATAAAAAAATGGAATAAAAGAAAGAAAAAACAAAAATAAATCTAAAATTATAAATCAATAAACGACAATTTTACCAGGTACCTGATAAGTTTTGTTTCAACAAAAATTGTGTTCATTCAGGATTTTCTTAAAATTTTACTTTTTATGATATTTCTGGAATTTTGTGAAAAAACTAATGGACTGATTGTCACTAAAACAGGAAGAAAAATAACGTATTTGGTTTTGAATCCAAAAACTAATCATTATAGTTTCTATTATAAACTTAATTGTTTATTTAATTTCTTTTACTATAATACTGTTTTGCAATTTCAAAAGTAGTCAGCATGTTTTCAGTGTGAAAGCAAACTTAAAAATCCTTTGTGTATGTATGATTAGGCTGATTTTTTTTGCTCTTTTAAGTAAGTTCTAATAATGTGAGTTCATAAAAAGGTTTTAGCTTCTTCAAATTATGAGCAAACTCAACTTGTCATACGTTTTATCGTTCAGATTTACAACACATCAGTGAATGCATGTCTATTTGTATTGCAGCTACGCTTTTGGCCAAAAACAGCTACTGTGTGTCATCTCATATTTTCTTCTACAGGTCTGGCTCAAAGTACTTGCTACACAAAGGGAATAAAACATGCATAGAAATTATCATATTCTTTAATGATAGTAGAATATTGTTTGTTTGTTTATATTTGATTTACTGGTGATGTTTCAGATTTTAAAAATGATTAACAGAGTTCCTGTTATGCATTAAACAAGGCGTACAAATGTGGGTTGTTGTGTAATGCAGAAATATAAAATGTAGGTTTAATTGTGATGTTAGCCACAAGTGACTGACCTCCATTTTGAGTTGTAATACACTGTGACGGACGCAAGAAGCATTTCACTGTTCAGAATAAGTCAAAACAATGCAACAATCTGTGTTTATAAAACATGACTACCTGAATTATTGAGAGGGACGTCAAACTTGGGTGCCAGCAGTCAGAAACACGTTCATGAGGTGAGACACTTACACACAAAATGTTACGTGTCAAATCCTGCACGCTTCCAAGTCTGAGTCTGTTGCATGGCTAAACATCCTTTCTTTGACTATGGACCAGATTTATAATCTCTCTGCACCTTGTCCAAACACTGTTTTAGCATGAAAAATTTACTGACTGTATTCATCTACCCAAGAGTTACAGAACTAAAATGATATCTGCATGTATTTACGGGAAAACATTTTCCATGACCGCAGCATTTGAGAAAAATGTTTAGGCAATCCTATGAGATTAATTTAGTAAGCTTTGTTTGAGGATCAAATAATTATTTCACTCAGTGACATGGAAGTCTATTCTTAACCTTCATGAATTTTTTTTTTTCTGGGTTAGATTCTGTCTTTCTCCATTAAAATGAAACTGTGAAACTGAGACTGTTTTTTTTTTTTTGTAAGTGAGGAAACTTACAAAATCAGCAGGAGATCAAATAATTATTTTCCCCACTGTAAAAACTGTAAACAGTACTACAATTATCACTTCGTAAAGCACTAATTTTGAATCTGTTTGGATGAGTACTATTGTCTCCCAAAACCCATAGCTGTGCCACTACAAAAAATACAACAATATTCAGTATAATGCAGTATTTACTAGAGAAGAGAGAACAGCATGAAATCAAATCACTAATTTTGTGACGTACTTGCCTAAAGTAAGCTAGCAACAGGACACTCAGATAAACTATGGCTGAATTCCACTTTGCCACTTTCCCCTAGTTTTTAGTCCTGCTTCTTTGTTTATCAGAGCTACGCTAGGGGAAAGGTGTCCCAATCTTTTGTGTGATGTGAAAGGAAGGGAAAAGACCTTTAAGAAATTAGATTTTTAGGGACACACTTTGAAATAAAAGCATATAAGCTTCACTTGCGCAAAAATTAAAATAGAACAACTCATACATATAATAAAAGAGTTTGTGTTAGCATGCTCTGTCAGCTATAAACATGATGGTCTATTTAATTCAATATACACTACCTTTACTGTAACAAGTCACAGATTTCTAGTGCCAGATGTAGAGGATGAAAAAGTACATTTAAAAGTTCAAACACCACAACAAAAATGCATTAAATAGAGAACAAGTAGAAAACCCAAACTAAAGCTTTTGCAGCTTCTGTACCATGGAGGACTGGACTGCGCCAACTCAAAGGAAAAAGAGCAGCTGAGAATAGCTAAATATTTTCAATAATAAACTTTTAGCGAGTTACTAAAATATCCATCCATCCATCCATCTATTGTCTTCCGCTTATCCGGGGTCGGGTCGCGGGGGCAGCAGCCTAAGCAGGGAGACCCAGACTTCCCTCTCCCCAGCCACTTGGGCCAGCTCCTCCGGGGGAATCCCAAGGCGTTCCCAGGCCAGCCGAGAAACATAGTCCCTTCAGC
>NC_051444.1:11193627-11280735 GCF_001649575.2 Kryptolebias marmoratus
GATTTGGAGGCACTGATCCTCATCCCGGCCGTTTCACACTCGGCTACGAACCGCTCCAGGGAGAGCTGTAGATCACGGTCTGATGAAGCCAGTAGGACCACATCATCTGCAAAAAGCAGAGATGCGATGCTAAGGCCACCAAAACGGAATATAAAACAGGAAATGACCAAAGCTATGTAATTTCTGTAGTGAGCTATTTGATTTTATTTTTAAGTAAAAAGTTAGGAAAGAAAAGAAAAGGCACAAGTTTGCAGCCACACTTTTATTAATGGGGATGCAGTTGCTCCACTTGCCTCATTAATCAGGCACTTATGTTCCTCTATATGCAGCCACAGAAAACAGGCAATGCCGGTGCTTTCCTCGTCAAAGTTCTACTGATTTCCCAGAAAGTTGTTTTGAGGCCATCACATGCTAATAAGCATATTAATCAAGACAGCTCACGTCAAGTGACATTTTCTTTGATACACCAGAAAAGTAGTTTGATTTGTTGCTTGTCACTTTTCAGAATTAATGTCAGTGAGCGAATGTTCGAGAGTCAGTAAATCACTGACAAAGATGACAAGGTGGCTGGAAGAGAAGAGAAGAGAAGAGAAGAGAAGAGAAGAGAAGAGAAGAGAAGAGAAGAGAAGAGAGATATACCCCTGCTGAATGTTCATATTTTACATCTAAGCAATGCTATCATTTACAAAGCAGGGTATGTACCCTTAATCCTCGAGATGTGAAGCAGAGCAATTGTGTTGCCATTACTGACGCTGTCACGCGTGGGCCAAGGAGGTGTAGGCTGGCAAGAAAACCTTGGCAGAACATGTCACATGCACAACGATCACACCACGTCCACATATAGCTTTCTAGACAGGGCTTTGTGCATGGCTGCAATCTAAAGCAGCAAGGTTTGAAGAATCGTCTTTTTACAAAAAGAGAACTATTGAAAAGAGACCGATTTTTAGGTTAGAGAAAAAGGCAGAGGTCAGTCCTATTGATCCAGTAAACACTTGTTAAACTTAAGCCTGTTTTTTTTTCTTCACTTTTTAGAAAGAAGAAATTGAAATCCTTCACTTTGCTCTGCTTCTTGATTTAACTTCCAGTGAGAATATCGAAGGGATTTCAAGGGAAGAATGTTTTCATAAAAGCATCCTGTAATACCAATTTTGACCTAAATATTACACAACATGAAAATCAGCAGAAATAGTTGTTCCAGTTTTTTGGTGCAAGATTCAAACCTAGCCATTCACAGCCTGTGCGATCAGATGAGAAGAGTCAACACACAATGCCAGCTGCAATGGCCTGTGTGAGCTTGAAAACAATTAAAGACATAGAGAGCAAAAAGCAGGATACGAAAGTGGCAAATGTAAGAAAATAAACTTCTATTTCTTTTTACAGCTGTTAAAGAACATGTAAAAACATCATAACCTGAACACAACCCTGTAGAAAAGTGCTACATGGTCAGATTTTGAATGAATCCAGCTGAAGCAGACCTCTTTGCACTGCTCTCTGTCTTTTTTTCACACTTCACAGGATTAATTTGGCTAATTTAAATGTAGCTCAGTCTTCTGGTGAAGCAAAGGGAAAAATGGTCTGAAAAAGCCTCTTAGTTTCTTGGGGGGGCAAGTGTGAGTTGTAGTATCTAGTGTGTTTGGTCCAAATGTGACTAAAAATGCCTTTGAGGAGAGACTGTCAAAAAGTGTTTCTCTTTTTCCACAATGTGTATGATTCATTTTGTTGATTGGACAAAGATGTGCACAAGATACAGAGTTGAGCAAGCAGTGATCAAGGAGGATTCAGGCAAGAGGAGGCTATAAGTCTTGTGTGCTAAAGTCATACTTACAAAGAAGCAATGTGGAAACAAATGCCAGGTTGAAGCTGGATTGTAAAGAAATCCTTTCAGCCAAAGAGGATGAGCAGCTCATTTGCAAAAACTTTCAGTTAAAGCAACTCAATTGCAATTGGTTTGTTTTCACTGAATACCGTATTTTCAGAACTGATGGTTGGATTGAAAGTCACATAAGCATGGCACTCACTCCTTGAAGAAACGATTTTTGGAGGAAAAAGAGAGTGTATAATAATTTTGTAGCAGTGTTCATATTCTCCTTGTTCTGTATTCTGTGTTATTACATAAAACCACAACCAGATCTCACAAAAATACTCTGGATGGAAAAGCGTGTAGGAAATTCTGAAATAGGTAACCAACTGCAACGACTCATGTGTGTTTTATTAAAAAGAAGTGCGTGTGCAATCAGTCTTTGAAAATTGGGCTTAAGAGTGGGCTTATTGTTTTAAACTGGAACAAAGCCAAAGTAGGGGAACCAAACATCTCTACTGCCATCACAGAGAAAATATTACAAAGTGCATTGTGATTTCTATGAAATATTTACTACTGTAGCCATCACTCTCAATTAAATCCCTGCTGCTCAGGAAAGATGAAAGAGAAAGAAATGGGAGAAAATAGAAAAGAAATGTTGGACATGGGTGCTGACTGCTGTGTTTTCAGTAATACTGCAGCTGGCCAAAGGTCTCCAACTCCTGTCAAGATTTAACATCTTAGCAGAGTGTAAAAAAGTAAAAGAATATGATGTGAATGACAAGAACAGAGTCAACAGTCTAGTTCTGAAAGCCTTCCAGTAAGCAGACTCTAATCTGGGCCACAGCCTATATATGTGTTGCTTTGCATGCATTATTAAGTACATTCATGTATTAATCACACCACATAATTATGTCATGTCATGTCTTCTATTGCTGGCTCATCATCTTGTCCAAGATAGGACAAGTTTTAAATCATGACACAGCTAACATGTAGCATCATTATTTGCATAGTCATAATGATTGGCAGAGAATAAAGAAGCTGACAGTGAATTTATCTTTTATTTGAGAGGGGGGCGTTGTTATTTTTGCACCCACATTTCTTAAAATAAAAAAAATATATAAAGAAATACCAAAAGTGGCATTTTTAAAGTGATTTCATGGAGGGCAACTAAACTTCTGTTTTTGTTGCTGTTTAAACAGACAAAAGTAAAAGTCCAGTTGCCTTCTGTTCATGCAGTTTGGAATGTCATGACCTGGAAAATCTAGACCAACAGATTCAGTAAATGAATGATGCTGCAAATGGAGCATTTCACTCAAACATCCACTAAAACCACAGCTGTACAGGAAAGTTATAGCAGTAAAAACAAAGATGAGATCAGAATCATCTTGAAATCATCTAATTATTAGAATTGCATGACAAAAAAAACATGCAAGACATCAGATCATTATTAAATATGACAATTTGACTTACAAAAAAGTACTCTTTTTTTCTTTCTTTCTTTCTTTCTTTCTTTCTTTCTTTCTTTCTTTCTTTCTTTCTTTCTTTCTTTCTTTCTTTCTTTCTTTCTCTCCTTTCAGTATGCCATCAAGACACCCATTGTGTTTTTTAGCATCTTAGCTTGACTCATCAAAATCAGGCGAGGGTATCTTGGCAGTAAGGGTTTATCTGATTGGCCAAATATATTAGAATGTGAAAGCATGACAATTGGGAAAAACAGACCAAGGTTGATTAAAACAGAGGCATATCTGCGGGCTACACAGTGTTGCCATGCTTGACAATCTTGTGTCAATATGCTTCCTGCGAGGAGGCGCCTTTCACCCAGAGGTTCTTTTGTTAAAGCATAAAGCCAAAAGAGCCCTAGAAAGTTGGCTGGAATATCATGGTATCTTTTAAAAGAACAATTTTATTTTTACCAGGAAAATAGTTAAGGCCTTTATTCTCATCTTACATAGCCTTGTATAATTAACTGGTTCTGAGAAAACTGTTGCTTCAAGGAAATCCAAATATCAAGTTAGAACTTTACTTTTGGAACAACATTCATAGCAAACCTTCCATCAGCTGTAGCACAGGTGCATACAAATTCACACCAGGCCCCCAACTGCATCAACTTTGCTTTTGGTGATGGAGAAATTGTCTCTTTTGGAGGTTGTGTCTGAACAACTATCATATATTCTGCAACAGTTTCATGTTCTCACTCACAGCATCGCTTTCAGTAACAACAGCAGAGAAACTAAATGTTAAAAAGTGTGATTACACTTGACTAGTGTTGATGCCGAGCATGTTCTTTACAGGTGTTACAGGTAAAACAAGACATATGCATGTGAGGGTAAAACATTTGCAACTGGTTTTGTGCACTTAGCTTCACTAATTGCATTTATAGCCAGTGAATTCTGGCAAAGCCTCAATAACATCACCACTAGTGGTCTGTGTAGGTTTAAGTACTGCAGATATGAACACCAGGTTGTATAATCACACAAAACTATTTTTATCACTTTGAATATGAATTATCCAAGTCTCACATCAACACCATTGCTTTGAAAAATATTCTATCAACACAAAACATACCTCAGGACAAATCTAGGTAGGGGCTAAGGAGGCTTTGAGTCCAGTGTGTGGTATAAAAAAAGATTTTTTTTTATTTTATTTGTTTCCATTTTAAAATGTAGTAGACTTTGTTTAAAAAAACAAAAACAATTATAGTTTCTTATTTATGAGCCAAACAATCAAATAAATGAGCTTCAGATTTCTAAGAAATGGCCCTGGCATCTAAAACCCTAATTATTCAGCCTCTACATACAGAATAAAAGCCTAAAACTAAGCAATCTTTGCAATATTTCATACATTATTATTGTTATGCTGAATAATTATGTTCAGCAATTAAGTGTCAGCAGCTGTTTAATGTTGTTTTCCATGTTTGACATCTGAGGCTTTTTTAAATATATTATTCTATTGTACAAGAAATTAGTTTGATGGCAGTAAATGGAAACATGAAACTGTCTGAGTTAGATTATTAGTTTTACTATTTTACAAATACAAAACATGACAGAGGTGTTATTATGATGACTAAGTTATGTCTCTTGTCATTTGCCTTGATTGTGTGAATATGACGTGAAAATTTCATAGAAAAACTAAACCAGAAAAAGATCTAATGTAATTTGGGGTGTTCAAGTATAAAACTATGGTAGGCGAGAATACAAATGTGAAGAGGAATGGAAGAGATTGTCTTCTCCGATGTGACATTTAGGAAGGAGAGCTGTGTTAATAACTTTATTCATTTTCTATTTTATGGTAGAATTTATCACCACATCTATAAAATGCCAAAGTCAGTGTAATAATTTAACAGAGAAAAGGCCATACTGTGAGTAGTTTTACTTTGTTTTTGATCCATTCATATTGTAAGGAGGAGATGGTGATAAACTGTGGGGAAGTATATATGTGAGGTAGAGGATAGTTACTGTATGTTTTGAGGAAATATAGTGAGCTCTTTGATGTCACAGAACTGTGTATTGCACTGAATATATATGTTCAACATGACAGAAAGGAGAGAAGAACTGATTTGCAACAAATGTTCCATATCTAAATTTTAAGCCATGTAACCATGTGACATTTCTCACCTTCACAGAACAAATTCAGTTTCATTTTCTCAAAGTAAATCCCATCTCCCTTGAAGGAAATTATCAGTTTGTACTATAAAGCAAATGTTTTGTTGAACCGCCTAATCCACAGCTAATTAAAAATGTATAATTTCTAATTGGCAAGTGAGATGACTCACCCTCTTCATAAATGTGATTATTCCTAGCAACCAGTGTATCAAAATTTAAGTTTTTATGCAGTGTTTCATTAAAACAAATGACATACTTTAATGACATTCTGGATAAGATGTATCAATAAATGATTTCCCTATTCAGCCACAAACAATAGTCTGATTAATAATCAGTCGTGGTGACAGAGCAGACTGTAAAGAGAACAGCTTGTTGAACCAGGGTGAACAGATTCATTCCTTCATAAGCCAGTGTGGCTTTCTGCATGTAACTGATGCAAACCAAGCTTTAAATGGATTCCACTCACATGCTGCATTCATTCACTGGAGATTTTCTTGGGTAAAAGGTTTCACTTATACACCTTCCATGCTGAGAAAAATGATCCAACAGGATTAAGGCAGCGAGAGGATAGTGGAAAGCTTACATTTATAAAATGTGGGTTATGTGAAGAGATGTTCCAATCTAATCTCAAGTATTGGATTGGGATCCTTATCAAAGCTTTTGTTATTGTTGTTTTCTGTTTGTTTGTTTAGGGGTCACTAAGGACACCTTAACTCTGCTGTTAACAGGTGTGTTCATTGTAGCCCATGGCTAATTAGCGCAACACTCCAGATCCAATTACTGAAACGATTTCTGAACCACTGCAGCCATATCTACCATGTCACTAATAAAATATAAACAGAACATGCTTTTTTTCAGATGTAACTCATCAGTATTACTGAATCATTGGAAGACAGTCCAAACAATGTAAAAAGCAACACAGCAGCATTTTTCTGGAACATTTAGTGACATTATGGATCAAAACGCTGTATTTATTGTCATTAGGGAACCATTATTGTTATTTTGGGGTAGATAAGAATAAATAATACAGTACATGCATAATTATTTTAGATTTTTTTATGCTGTTCTGTTTTGACAATAAAAACAACTTAATGAAAAACACCAAGTAAGATGTCGCTAAATTTATTTTGAATTGTTGTAAATGTTTTAAGGTGTGTAAAATTGCTATTGTGTTCAATGTGAAAAGGCAGGTATCCACACACCCTAAATTATCTAAAACAGTCCCAGGGACAAAAAAAAAAACTCTACTGATGCATTCCTACTTATTGATGAACCATGCATAATTTTTTGCAGTCAGTGAAAATTCAAACTGTTCCATTTAACAGCATGCAGAAGATGTTCTACCTGTTCCTGACCTCTCTGTTCATGACTGAGCAAAGCGTCCCCGTAGATCATCCAGGTCCATTTATAAGACGGTCAGTGTAGTTTGGCTCTAAAGTCACATGGAGGGGGATAATCAAATAGTTGCTGATGGCAGCATGTACGGTCACATTGCCACCATTCTGCTGGGGCACCTCTATAAAGGCACGTTGAACAATTTTGTTATGACCTCTTCTTTTGTATTTTTCTGAGAATGAACCTGGCTTCAGTCTTTGCTGTGGAGTCTAAAATAGTTACAGGAAGAAAAAAATCCATTTAGCTTTATAAATGACATCAGACAACTGAATATGATAAGACTTTGTCAATCTTCTGAGTTATGACTTGCTTTCTGCTCTCCTCACATGACTGGTCCTATTTCACTAATCAGCACACCTGTTCTGTATTTAGTTTTTAGTTCTCCATACAGCCACAAACCCTTTATTCACTGCCAAATCTTTGTTGTTGTGTCTCTGCTGTTATGACAGTCTAGTCTAGTTTTTCTGCCGGCTTGTCCTGCTATTGCGTCCTTCACCTTTTTGCCCACTTTGAATCTCCACACCACTTGTATTTTACACCACTTTATATCTTTTTAACTGACTGGAGACAAGATCATTTCTGAAAACTGGTTTGTTACTTTTTAAGAATAATGCCTTGAGTCACATGTGTTTTGTAGATGAAATTGTGTTTGGATTTTCAGATTCTATCCAACCACATGAAGGTTGCCAACTTTGTGATTTAGTTGCTTTATAAATAGGCTTTAGCATTTTGTTTTATTTTATTGAAACTCTAACCTAGTTGAAAATGTCTTTATGGAAATACAATAAAATTAAATGCTAAAGCCTATTTTATTGTATTTTCATAAAAAATAAAGACATTTTCATCTAGGCTAGAGTTTCAATATATTGCCTTGGTTCATTACTTTTGAAACAGTTTTAAAATATAAATCATAAGCCTATAACACGGTAATTGGATTGAGTGTAGTATGATATATGAATTACAGCCTTAATGTTATATTTCATTATTTTATGATATAATTATATGGTAACCTAATGTACATAGTAATCTAATGAGTGGTATACTTTATACATATAAATTAAGTAATTAGGTGATATTGCAGCAAGGTTGTTGGAGGATTAATAGAGTTCCACAAAGGCTGGTTGGTTGGCTGCCGGAGTCACAATTGACAGCTGATCTACAAGCAATTATCCTTTTCCAATTTTCTGACCATAACTTGCGGGTAAAAGATCTATCATCTAATTAGTCAGCGCTTTCAGTCAAAGGCACATTATTGCAGAAAGAAACAGGCAGAAAGTAGATCGATCAGACAGACAGACTCACAGACTGACAACTGCCAGCTCACTTATCTAATATAATAAAAGAAGATTCCTCTAAAGGCAGCTCATTAAGGCTTCAGTCGGAGAACAGCCTAACCTTTTTATGCAAGTAGAAAGTAGACAAAACAAAACGATTAGCTGAAAGGTCTGAGGAAAAAAAGGGAGAGGGAGAAGGAGAAAAAATTGAGATGAAAAAGGTAAATCGTTGAGAGAGGGAGAAAGGCTGCAAAATGGAAATCACACTTCAGGAAAGAGAGCATGCAAAGAGGAAGGAGAAGAAAAAGGACAACAGCCAAAAGGATGAGGCAGTGAGAGATAAATGCAGAGAAAAAGAGAGGAGCTGGGGAGAACATTATATCAGACATGAGTGGAGGAAGTCATTTAGTTAAATTTAGCCATCATTTAGAAAGCTCTTCATGTCCCCTAAACAACTCCACACCAGCAGGCGACTGGATGTCACAAAATGACTTGTACAGTCGAGGAAAGGAGAGGAGACGAGAGAAGGCTGGATATGCGACACCTCTCTCTGTTCTCTGTCTTACTCAGTGCGGTGACGTCAGTTTTTAACAGCACTGGTGTCAAATCTGGCCTCCCTCCTGTTTCTAGAACCAAGAAGATACTCTGAAACAGACTATTAAACAGGGTCTTTCATGTATACTTATGAAGCCTTTATCCTTTTTTGATCTTTGAGAAAATGCACATTTTGGGATGGGCACAATGTCAAAAAAAAAGTTGTGGAACTTTGAGCTAGCTTTTGTAATGCTTTGTTCCGTTTTGCACTCTAAGCTCTCAGTCACTGCACTCCCACTCACAGGGGTAATAGCCATGAGAACAACAGCCCAGAGAATGATGGTATTGAGTCTTGCATTGACATTTACACAGTGGCATTTCCTCTGTGTTCATCATTCATTTGAGCTGGAACAGAGCAGATACACACGTAGAATACATAGTCATATGTGAAGTATATCGTCAAAGACAAGGGAAGTATATGAAAATCTTTTGAGATATCACAAATAAAAGCAAAATCTAAATATCTAAATTGGTTCTTCAGACATATAAAGAGGCATGACCTATCATGGTTTGTGGTAGGTAATGCAGGTAAAACGAGGAGGGAGCAGGCAAGCAGGTAGCAAAGCATAGAACTAAGAATCTGTTATGTATCAGATGGCTCTAAACCGAAAAGGCCAGCTTAGAGCCAATTCAAAGCTGACTCTTTTGGCTCTGAACCAGCTCTTTGCTACTTGTAAAGAGCCGGTAGTAGTAAAAGGTGGTATGTCACTGGGCTGCGAGTAGTTCATGAGGGAATTTTCTAAATGTCTCCAGAATGTCCTCTGCCACTCATGCAAGGAAGCTCAACTTCCTTGCATGAGTGGCAGAGGGGCACAGTCCTGTTTCAGTTTTGAACAAAGTAAAGAATTTTTAGTTACAAATACTTACAAAGTCATTGTGAGTGACTCCAGCCCATCTGAATTTTGTCACCCGTATCTCCAACCAATTTCAAGAGCTGTGTTTTGATCCCTCACTGGAGCTTTTTTGACAAAAAAGCCATAAGTCCCATCACTCCTAAGAATACACAACCCAGAAACAAAAACAATTCACAAGTGAATGATGAGAATCCGACAATAATCACTGAAGACCAGGGACAGTAAAGATGCAGCTGAAAACTGTCAAGATAATTAGATGCAGAACGGCAGAGGAAGTAAAGCAGAATGCAACATGAATGGGCATAAAATAAAATAAAATGTACTCTGAATGTCCAGCATTAGGTACCAATAATTAAGCATCATTAAGAATCATTAAGAAGAAATTGCTCTGACCATTTCTACATGTTTGCACATTTCAGGTGTCCAGATAGTGTTTAGAAGGACAGCACTCAGTTTCAGTGCAAACTTATTCACTCTAGTGGACTGACATGCTCAGTATTTCCTTGTAAGATTTTACTTTTTTTTTACTGAATATTAAATTTTGTTATAGCCATGGGAGGTAAAAATAAATATATTTAGTCTTGGTTTACATTTAAATAATTTTACTTTACTTCCGAAAAAAACAACAAAGACAAGTGCAAATGTGAGGCTGATTTAATCTGCTGCTGTTATAAGATTATAAAGAGCTAGTTCAGCAAGAGGCAGTGTGGTGGTGCAGATGGTTAGCAGTATTGCATCACAGCAAGAAGGTCACAGGTTTAAATCTCAGCTGGGGGGCTTTCTGTGTGGAATTTGCATGTTCTCTCAGTGCATGCATGGCTTTTCTCTGGGAACTTTCTCAATCCAAAAACATGCATGTCAGATTCTTATTTGCCTGAAGGTCATGGTCCTCGAACTGTGGTACAAGTACCACTGGTGGTACTCAGGATCCTTCTAGAGTTACCCATAATAAAGTCTTTAAATCAGCTGTTTACAAGTAAAATAACAAGCTAATTAACTGTCATAAGCTAAACTATGACTAAAGCTAAAAAGCAGAAGGACAAAAAGATAAGCGTTTCCAAATAAAACTACTTCAAATAAAACTGTGATAGAGATTATTCTGAAAACTCCTGCAGAAACTTGACAATGATTAAAATCATTGTCAATGTGCTAGTGGCTGCTTAAGTAGTTTCAGAATAGGCTCACAACAAAAGTTGCAAAACAGCAAGGAAATTTGTTCTTTCAGCTGTTGTGGGGCAGAAAAGGAGCCAAGACTGCAGAGTATGTGGTTCTGTGTTCAGCGATGAATACATTTACCATTACCACCAAAACCGCACCCTTCAACCAGGGTTAGTTAGGAGTCTGTTCAGTTTGCTACTTCATTTATTGTTTTTAAAGTCTATTGCAACAGGTGGTACACTCATACAGGTGAGTATGAGTGTGCATGGATGTCTGTGCCATGTGTCTTTGTGTTGACCCTGTTATAGACTGGCAAGCTGTTGAGAATGTAACCAAACTTTTACCCAGTGACTGCTGTGATAGGCAAAAACCCCCATAATCCTTAACAGGATTAAGCAAATACAAAATATCAGTAAGAGTGAGAGGATGGATGGATGGATGGATGGATGGATGGATGGATGGATGGATGGATGGATGGATGGATGGATGGATGGATGGATGGATGGATGGATGGATGGATGGATGGATGGATGGATGGATGGATGGATGGATGGATGGATGGATGGATGGATGGATGGATGGATAACACTAGCTGGTGCCTAATACTGTATATAGCCAAAACAACAGAAGTAGAGGGAGCAAAAAGACCAAATCTCAAAAAGTGAAAACCATGCATTTCACAGTTTAACTGACCTGTTATCAATGGGCCCAATTTTCAACCTGCATAAAACATGTTTTTTTATGGTACAGGTTTATGTTGGTGAGAAAAAAAGATGACTCTGAAACAAATTAAAAGCATAGTGCAAATAAACATGAATTAGCCTCTTACATAATCATCTAATGACCAAATTTCAGCTGACAATGACAGTTTTGCATAGCTATTTTCCTTACAAATGGCATATAACCAATTTTTCCACTAGATGTGTCTCTTTTTAGGATATGATTTAATATAAACTAAACGTTTATTGTAAAGTCTTAACGCCTGAGCTTTGGTTAAGTTGACTGCAGTCTAAAGAGCATCTACAAACAATAATATCATGAGATTAGTTGCAGAGCCACGCCTCATAAAACCTGACAACAGATGCTTTGTTTCACAGAACCATCTGTGAAGTCTTCTGGGATCCATTTGAACAAGGTCTCGCACTATCAAAGCACACTCATCAGGTGACTGGGGAAAGTGTCTGCCAGTTAAAAGTCACAAGCTAACATCAGCCAATCGGATGAACCAAGTAAAATCACACAGATCTGTCACCATTGTTGATTGTCATCACACCTAAATCCCACCTGTAGCTTCCAGAATAACTTGGCTTGATTTGTATTTCAGCCTTAAATGGATGGCTTCGAGCTTGGTGAGATGGATTTTTATTATTATTATTATTATTATTATTATTATTATTATTATTATTATTATTATTATTATTATCGAAAACATGAGCTTGTGGATTTCATGGGAATCCTGCTGCTTCGTGAGATTAAACCACAGCATCACTGCAGGAAAAAAAATGTTTTTTAAAACAACATAAAAAAGAGCAACTTCACAGCTTGAAGGAGGCAATTTGTGGCATCTGCAATGAGAAGGTGGTCATCCAACATGCCAATTCTACTAAATCTGAATTTAATATAGTCAAAAAACACTTTTTCAAGATTTGTTAATGTACAACATTGATTTGGCAATTATTTGAAAATTAAATATTGTGGTTATAAAAACCCAACATATTTCACTTTCATGTGTTGAATTTTTGGCATCTTATTAAGTTAATGCTTTTACGTGTGACAATGTTATTTTCTGCCTCAGGTAAACTATTGATTTTTATGCCAATCTGTTCCTGTATGAGTGCATCCTGGAGATGTCTTATGCAAACATTTTGCTGTGCCATACTGCTGCAGCTTAGATAATGGGTTATTGTCTGCTTCTCCTCAACCATCAACAGATTAGAGGCATGTAGGCAAGCAGGCTCTCCCTCTCTTTTTATTCTTTTTTTTCTCATTATCCTCCCATTTTTTCCCACCCTGTCCTCTCTGCTCAACTTCTCTTATCTCATTTTTCTTCTCTAAAAGCCAACTCATTCTCTCCTTCCTCTTACAGCCGTCTTACACCACTAATAATTTTCAAACATTTCTCTCCATTCTCAGACATCATTTAATTTCACTTCGCTGCCAGAAACACAAGAAAACTGCAGCATCAGCCCAGTCCACACTGCCCCGCACTCACCCCTTCCCATACTCTTTCACTCCCCGTGTCTCTCTTTCCGTGTTACCATCCAGAAAGCTGTTTATAATACCAACATTGGCTGATGTGGCCATCTGACATTTAGACAAACGATCTCTGTTTGTGGCTGAGGAAATACAAAGGGAGGAAATGAGAGTTTAAAAAAAAGACAAAAAGAATGAAAGAGTAGGGGAAAAAAGAAAAAGAGACATTGAGGAAAAGAGATGGAAGAAACAGTGTAGAAGATTACAGAGGGAGGAGAGCAGCGCAGAAGGAGGAGGATAAAATGAAGAGAAAAAAATAAAAGGTTGGGGAGGGAGATGAGGAAGGAAACACTGCGGAGCAGAAATGGAAAATGAAGACAGAAAGAGAAGACGTAGATAGAGGGCAGATGAGACTGTGACAGGAGAGTTATTCCAGTGGTCATATAGACATCTCAATGAAAATGCCAACAACCTAATCAAAGGACCCAAAAGGGCAGAGAGAGAGAGCCGGGCAAAGACCAAGAAAGTGGAGAAAAATATGAGAATCAGAGGAAAGTTAAGGAGGTAGGAAGAGAGGAGAGAGGGGACTGAGAGGCCAATCAAACACAGAAGAAATAGACAGGGAAACGGAGTAAAGTCATAAAAAAACGAAACAGATTAGCAAAAATGAATGGCAGGGGAAAAATAGAAAAAGCAGCAGATTGACACATTAAGTAAAAAAAGAAAATGTAATGTGAGGAATCAGAGTCAGGGAAGAAGAGAGCGGGAAGACATGAGGCGAGTGAAAAGAGCAAGAGGGATGAAAGAGCAGATGAGATACGGGATGAGAGGAGAGTGAAGGAAAAAGAAAATGGGGTGGGGAAAAACGAACTGTTTGCTTCTTGACATTCAAGACGTGTTAGAACTCCTTAAAGAAGTTCATCATTCTCTAATGTACTGAAGCTGTGCTTCATTTAATCTGTGCTCATCAGTTTGTGGCAGAATTGGTACAAATCTGAGAGAAAGCCAGGCTGCTCTGTGTGAAGAAGTACAAGATAACCTGGATTTACTGTTGTCCATCATGCAGCAATTATTTTCCCATCTTCCATCTGTCTGTCAGGACCTTTAGGTATCCCAAATGAACACAGAAATTACACTTTATCATTTCAGCACGTCATACAAACTTTGTTACTCATTCATATGTAAATAATTTAGAATGATGATGATGTGTTTACTCTCCACGTCTCATTTTCCCTTACCTTCATGGCACCAATGTAATTTATTTACCTCCCAGAGAAATGAGATAGGGTCAATATGACTATCCCAGCTTTCTGAATGCCAACATCAGGGTCTTTCCTGCCTCCTCAGAGTGCGGGACAACTTGTTTGCTTGATTTTAAATCAGCAAAGAAAACGGACAGAAAAGATGTGTTATTTAGCCATCATTTGTCATACAGGAAAAACGCAATTGACACTGTTCAGATTTAATGGTCTGTAAAGGACAATGCAAAATCAGTTTTCATGCAGCTGTGTGTGTGTTTGATATCGCTACAGCTCGAGTCCTGGAGCCTCGTCTTTTATTATTTCCTTATCACACTTCAAATCTGTTCCTCCTTCCTTATATTTTCTTCTCTTTCTTGCTCCTTCTGCTCTCCTGACTTGATTATCCTTTCTTGCCCCTTTGTCTTTATCACACCGTTAATTTATTTGTTGCTGATCCAGTTGACAGGGCTACATTGCTCACTTTACACTTTTGCCTGTCAGCGTGGCATAAAAACCTTAATTTTAAATCATTTTATTTATTTTTTGTTTGCATTGATGAATTGTTTGGAGTAGTTCTATTGTCCTGTGTAATCTAATTTAGTTCAATACAATTCAATTTGATTTGATTTAAGTTTGATTTGATTCCACTGGATTTCAGCGAATTGAATCCTTAGATTTCCCTCAAGAATTGCACGAGGAAGCACTGCCAATAAAGCACATTGTGGTCTTTTAATGGAAACAAATCAAATTTAAATTTAACAAGAAGCAATTTAACAGCCATTAAATGCTAAGAACCTTTCATGGCCTTTGGACCCTGGAAACTAACTCCAATCGGTTTGTTTGTTGAGATTAAACACAATTAAGAGCCTCTGCTTTTTTACATCTTTCTTATCAGTTCTTCCTGCCCTCTTTTGTTCAGCCACGACAAAGGTACCTTGTAAAAAAAAAAGCCTTGGACAAATCAACAATTGCCTAAGTCCGTCACATAGCCAGCCTGTAACACAACCAATCAGCCAGTAAGTCAGTCAATCACTTTAACAACCAGCCAATCATTTAGCCAGTAAATCAATCAGTCAGTATTGCAAGCCTGCTGGCCAGTTTCTCACCTCCTTCCTCTTCTTCACACACTGTCCTCGATGTAGAGCTGTGCAGCAGTGACACAGTGTGCTGTGGGACCTTTACAGTTCTGTCTCGATGTATTTGGTTTTCTCAAGCTAACCTCTATTAACACCACTTCCTGTTTCTTCTCTCTCTGCATTCAAATCTATTTTTCAGCCTCCCTTCTCCTGTCCCCTGTGTCAAAGCTGCTTTGTACACTTTCTGCTGTGTCCTTATGATGAAGGTTCAACACTAGCTACCATTACCAATCATTAAAAATGGATAGAATATAAACGATGCTGTTGGAGCAATGATAGCCTGTGGCTAACGCACTTTATACTCAAACGCACATTCAAAATGCTCAGAGAAATTTACATAAATTCACAAACAATAATGAAGGTTAACAGCAGTAAATGTTTAAAGTGCCATGTGCAGCATGTTTTTCAGAAACACACACAAAAGACTTCAGCATTAAACATACACTCACTATTGTTTGTATGCTTCACATTACCTCCGTTCATTTGCACACTCAAACTTTCTGACTTTAAGGAAACACACACAGTTTAAATTCTCTCACATGGACACACTCGCAGAAGCAAATATGCCCACTCATGAAAGCTTGTGTACACAAGCAAACACTAATGCACATACATATATTCAAAACAAACAAATTCACTCTCAACTTGCACCACATTATTGTGACACACAGCTTGTACAGCTCCCGCTTGGTTGCGCACAGAAAAGCTGCGTTCACACACACGATACTTAGACACAGCAGCAGTACACACTTTTAGCTTAGATGTGGACATTTACACACAAAGAGGCACCCAAGCACAAAGTAATCACCTCACTTCTCTCCATAACACCCCCTGCTCTAACCCCAACCATGAGCATTTTTCTTGTGATGGCTGAGACAAACACTCAGCCACAGGTTACACACAAATGCATTATTTTTGAAAACTTTTTTTCTTTTAAACTTACAGTATACCCGTGCATTTTTCCCAGCGGAAAGTCTGAAAATGCCAGCAGCATTAAAAACACCGGACCGTTCAGAAGATAAGTGACAGACATATAAGTGCATGCGGAACGACAGGAAATTCGAGAAAGGTTGTCAATTAGAGAGGAACACAGAGGCAGAGAGACACTAATAAACAACCTGAGCCCCTTGACAAAGTGCAGAGTAATTATTACTGAGGCTCTATGTGCTGTATTTCTCTGTGTGTGTGTCTCACTGTCTCACTTTTCCCCTAAAATCACATTAATGGATGAAAGTAGCTTCTCCTGCTGCTGACTCGTCGCTTTGAAATGGAAATGTATCTCATTGGCTCCATATACAGAGTGCACACACATACACACATACACACAAAGAGTGTAGGTGTGTGCCAACAGTGTCAAAAACACAGTCCCACTTTGCCCTCAAACCATAAAACTAAGCTCAAGAAAAACTGAAATACCACTAATGCAACATTAACAGACACATTAGCCTGCTTAATGTTAGCCCGTTAGCCAGCTATTAGCCTACAGCTTATAGAAAATGTCATGCTAAAGAGCAGTGGCAAAGCAGAAATAATACAATAATAACAAGTGCTACAATAACAGACATATTAGCCTTTATATCCACTGAGGGGCAGCAGCTTTAAAATTGACACAGTCAGGTTTAAAGCTGCATCTTGTAGCAGATGGACACCATCATTTACTACAAGGTCTTTATTCAAGCTGAAGAGTCTCCACCTTGCTTAAGTGTCCTTTAGGAAAACACTGATTTCCAGAAAATGACTGCTAGCTGGCCTGGCTTTATCATCACAAAGTGATTTCTCCTTCTATCAAAAATGTATTTTGGGAAAACACAAACAACAAGGACATACTAACTAAGGTCTAGAGAGACAGAGAATACACACCTTTAATCCTGGCAAGCTGGGCTATTTTATAACTATTTTCCATATCAATTTTATCCCCAAGTAATCTAAATCACTCTTGAGATAAAGGAAACCACTGAACTATCTCCATCCAGACCTTAACATCCTCAAATAAAATTAAAAAAATTCAAAATTAATAAAGCTGTTTTATGGAGTCTATATTGTTCTATACCTGTTTCCATAGTGTCATCTGTGTTTTGAACTAAAAATGGTCTAAACTTTCTTTTGGCCAGGTCAGTAAAATCAATGGTTGGTCTTGGTAGAACCACACTAACATGCTTTAAAAAGGTTTTAAAAATCAAACTGATTTTTTTCTGTTTATTGTTTACTGTGCATTCTCTAAAACAAACTTGTGTCATATACAACCACTGGCAAAATCTATGGAATCGCCACTCTTGGAGGATGTTCTTTCACTTGTTTAATTTTGTATATAAAAAAATAATGACAATAAATCACAGACATGACACAGTAGTGTCTTTTCTCAAATCTGGCATTAAAAAAACTATGAAAAAGAAAGAAATATAATTGTTATAGTCAGTCACAGTTGTTTTTGTTTTAGATCAAGTAAAGCAAAAAAAAGATTCAATCATTCAGTTCTGATGAAAAAAATTATGAAATCCCTCTGTAATTTGCAGGTCTAACACAAACACCTGCATCATATTAAATCTGCTAACTAGTCTTCAAATAAAAAGAGTGCTCGCACCTCGGAGAGCTGTTGCACAAAGCGGATTGACATGAATCATGGCTCCAACACAGGAGATGTCAGTTGAAACAAAGGAGAGGATTATGAAACGTTTTCAAGAAGGTGAATCAACACAGAAAGTTGCAAACAAAATGTGAAGGGAAAGGGGAGCATAGTGGTAGACCAAGGAAGACATGAAAGCATCAAGATAGAAAACAGTGTGTGTTAAAAACAGAAAATGCACAACAAAACAAATAAGAAACAAGTGGGTGAAAGCTGGAGTCAATGTCTGAGACTGAACTGTAAGAAACTGCCTTAAAGAAATGGGATTTACATACAGAAAAGTCAGACGAAAGCCACCATTAACACCCAAACAGAAAGAACAAGGTAACATCAGGCTAAAGAAAAACAATCATGGACTGAGGGTGACTGGATGAAAGTGTCATGTCAGGAAAAGGCACTGGAGATGGCAGTCATTACATTGTTAGTAAATGCCAAAGTCTACATTGAAATTTTGGACACTTTTAGTATCCCTTTGAATTGCCTTGTTGCTGTATAAATAAATTTGACTTGACTTATTAGGTTTATTTGATAGGGACAGACACACATTTACATAGACAAACTGAATGAAACAGCAGTCCCATGTTAGCATCATGGTGCAATAGCAACAGCTAATTCGCAGCACTTGTCCCTAGATGGGCTTTTAAAAAAAAAAAAAAAAAAAAAANGAGTACAGGTCTGTTTTTGACATAACCAGAGTTTTGTTTGATTTTTGAACATACTATAACTGGTTGCAGACTTTAAGTGAACAGGAAGTGAGTTCCAAGCTGCAGATCCTCTCACAGACAGTGCACTTTGAGCAAAAGTGGTTCTTCGAAAGGGGACCTTACAATTTCCCTTCAAAGCTGCTCTGGTAGCTCTACTATTGCCCTGCAGTCTCTGTATGCAATCGCTTAATGGTATTGGTGCTAGTCCATTTAAACACTTAAAAATCAGTTTTAAAACGTTATAATTTAGAAAATTTGTAAAATCCAAAATGCCAAATTTAGCCAAAATACGACAATGATGGAATCTAATTGGCTTTTGATGTAAAACCTTTAAGGCCCGATTATAAAGACTTGCTAGTGGTTTGAGAGTAGTTTGATTAGTCTGAGACCAGACAGTAGCTCCATAGGTAAAATGTGAGAGGATCAGTGAGTTCATAAACATCTCTGCACAGTGAAGTGTCAAACAATGTCTAATAATTTTAAAACAGTTTATATTTGACCTAACAGTTTTGCAGATTTTATCAACATGACTCTTGAAAGTGAACTGAGCATCCAAAATTATTCCTAAATATTTTTCTTGTGAAACTTGTTCAATAGGGTCCCCATGGATCTGAATATTCAAAGACTGTAATGAGGTTTTCTTAATTGAAAAGCAAATGCACTTTGTTATTCCATCAATTGAAATGATGTTTGGTCATGATGACTGTATTGTTGGAGCAATAAGGGTTTATAAGGCAATGTTTGCACTAATTACTATTAAAAATGTTGAGATTGAAGTTATTTTAAGATGGAAGCACTTTACTTTGGCACTGGCTGCATTCAGATTAGCTCATGAATCTCTGAATTTATTTCTCTCAGTTGAGGTCTTTCAAAAGAGCTATTTACATCAAGTAGGATATCAACTTTTCATAACTTGTCCACAAAACCCCATTTTAAAAAGTCTAAACTGTCACTTGAAGTCTGAATTTAAAAAAAAAAAATCTGTACCACAATTTTTGCAAATATGAAGCAGTCTCAGCGGAGAATTAGTGCTGGAACCAAAGCTCCCATTACACATTGCACGACTGTTAACATAACAAACGAGCTGAAAGAAGTAGAAATTATGTACTTTGCTGGAATTGGTGAAAATATACCATAGCTGTTGATGTTCTGAATAATCTGTCAAATTAAATTTGGATATTGGTTTTCATGGATGTCGTGTAGTCACACCAACCAATCTTTCATTATGAACTCCATTTGAGAGGTTCATTTCATGCTTATTTTTAGAGCTGGCTGGCTGAGTAATCCTGTGTTATGAAATAACCCTCAGCTCCCACCACTGCGAGGCGTCGGCACAACAAGGTAACAGAAAAACAGCCACTGCTGCGGCTAAAGTGGCAGGAGTAAAAGCGTTTTATTACCCTACAAAATATAGGATTACTGGATGCATCCAGGTATGACACAGTTTAATAGATAAATATCAGGTTTAAACAGAAAATAATCAAAAAACATTCAGAAGGAAAACCTAAAATTAAATTAGACATAGCGTTTAGTTATGCATTATATTAGGTGGTAATACCTCAACTGGGTCAGCTGCAACACTTTTATGATGTTCATAATTTCTAGCTCTGTCTTGCTGTTTCACATGATATACGCACACTCTTTTATTTCCTATTTTCATGCTGCCCTCTCAGATTTTAAATGACAGGTAGATGAGAAACTCTGCTGCGACTGATGCAGTATTTATTGCAAGCCCGAAATATTTGAGTCCGGTCATTAATATCAACACATTTTAAAGCCCTGTTTGTCTGCACCTTTGGGTCACTTTAGTGGATTTCCCCCCACGTATTAAAGTTATAAATTCAAGACAGACAGAGTTATGATGTCATTACTTAATGCTAGACATTACGAGCTGAGTAACACAAGATGGAAAAGTCATTCCTGATTAATCGCATCTGTTCGGGAATACATTTTCATTTTCCCTTTCACTCTGTCTCCTCCTACATTCAAGTGCTTCTCCTTCCTCTCTTTAACACACTTGTTCTGGTCTCTGCCTCGGCCTCGATCGCTCTCTCTGTCTTCACACACTTTCTCGTTTCCCGTCTCAGTCTCTTTCTCACTGCCCTCTCCCCCTGCTTAGTGTACTGTATGTAGGCCACGGCTCTTTTAAAACTTCTGTCATTTGAACACTGTAAAGACCGATTACTAACTGAATTAACACAAGCCATTTTAGACGGCTGAAAGAGATTGCGGCCTGGCATCAGAGGCATAATGATGACCTTCGTAGTATGTTCCTTATTTGTTCTCTGATGGTGAATTTGACTCACGACACCAACATTAACACTGCTCCACTTTATGTGTTCTAGATCTATTTTTAAATGTTATCACTTTGCAGGAAAACACTGGTTCATTGCTTCCAGTACTCATTAGACTTCTCAAAAGCTCTCTTTTTCTTTCCTTTGACCACACATCAAACACTGATTCTTTGCTCTCTGTTGAACTGTGTACTCTGTGGTAGTTAACTGTAGTGAAGGGTGTGTGTGTGTGTCTGTGTATTCACTTGTCTCACTGGACATCTAGAAGCACCCTCAAGTGCCTGAAAATTATCAGTACTCCGTGAGAAGAGTCTCCTTTGCTCTTAGTCAAGCTTCGTTTGTTTAAAATGTGCGAGGTCTTCGATGTGACTGAGGGGAATCAATTACAACATGAGCAGCTGAAAATGCTGAACAAAATTTCCCTCTTCTTTCAGCCTGCAGTGTGTGTTTGTTTGTGTGTGCGTGTGTGTGTGTGAGTGTGTGTATGTATAGTTCAGTTCCTCTCTTCTTTAGTAGTGAAGCTAAATGTTGCTATGCTTTCATAAAAAGACAACAGAAAACTATTTCAATATGCAAAGAGTGGCTACTGAGACAGCTGAAGCTTATGAACTATTTAAACAAGTATTTCATTCTTTTCAAATCTAAAATAAAGGTAATGTACTCAAACAACCTAAAAGTGAAGACAGTATTTTTTTTAGTTTCTATGAAAGTGACCATCATGAATAAAAGAATTAGAAAAGCAAAGCAGTCATAAAAAATATAGCACATATTTAAATCTATCAACGTTTCAGATTAAAAGAAAAAGTGAAAAATCTTGGCTGAACAGGTAATAAAAATTTACTGAATGAAAAGATAAGTGGATGCTGACTCTTGTCAACATTTGGCTCTTGTGGGGTTTTTTTAGTTTTATCTATTGTTGAATAGAAATTTGAACCCCTCGGATATAATAACAGAACTTAATAAATAAAATATTTGAGCGAGATGTAATACAATTGTCAATGCAGACCGAGGAAATATTTTCCAGAAAAGAATCTGTTACTGTCGGGCACGGTGGTGTAAATGTCACGGTTTGGGTTTTCTTCCCTGCCGAAGTAGCTCACATTTGTTGATTCAACCAAAACATCCTTCATCACATCAAAGGCTGCCTGAAAATTTGAAGTTGAAGAGGAAGCAAACCTTTCAGCGGGGTAATGATCCACACAAAAAAATCCAACAAGGAATGGCTCAGAAAGAGGAAATAGAGGGTCAATGGAATGGCTGACTCAAAGCTCAGATTTGAATTCCTTCTGAAATGTGGACAAATTTGAAACGAGAAGAAAACGTAAATATGAAATAAGGCATAAAATATGTTGCAGCTGAAGGTATCTGATATGAAAGAGTGGCCAAAAGTTCAAACAACTGAAGCTAAAAGCAGGCAGACAAATATGCAGGGCACAGAATATTTATTTCTACGAAACAGCTGAAGTTGATAAAAAATATGCTGACTTTTTACACAAAATAGCTTTTAAAATTCTTATTGAAAATATTATTTCAACTTTTGCAAGAAACCTGATAAATGCACCGATTCAAAACATTCAAAATTCTCTATTCTCATAAAAGCCAAACATTTCTAAGTAATTAGATTTTAAATACTGAAGGGAAAAAAACAAGCAAATTTAAAAAATAAAAAAAAGCTGTTCTGCCCGCACTGTTTGTGATTTTTAAATACTAAATCTTATCTTATTGCCACGACTGGGAAGAAATATTCAAGCAAAAATATTTATTGTATTCTGCACACTGTACATATGATAACAAAAACCTGAAATAAATTAGAAAATGAAATGAAATAATCTTGTAAATTTCTTTTTTTTTTTGATCCATGAGGTTGCCACAAACCTAAACACTCATAATTTGTTATATGCACGTATCAGTCATTTATACTGAAGATCTGAGGAAATATTAATGAGGAGGCTATTATGTGACAATATTATATGTTGAATCTTTTTAATTGTATGTCCCTGGAGAAGGTTAAATGGTTTATATTCCACCATAAAGTTGTAGCACGTTAAAATAGAGTTGCATTTTTATTTTTTACGGGCGGTATTAAAACTCTGAAACTTCTCATCTGAAACATATTTTATACATTAGATGTTTCAGTATTATCTGTTTACAGTGACAACTAATAAACTATTAAATCTAAAATACGGGAAAATAAGATAAATGAACGTTAAATCTTTTCTTTTTGTGCAATGTTTAATTAAACACTGAATTAGTTTTTTAGTCATTGCTTTTTAGTATTTACATTTGACACAGTTTTTGGGAACAGACCATTTTAATCCACTTTCATGCTGTTCACACATCGCTGTAAATTTGCACTGACTGTATCTGATTCACCATGTTGTGTGTCTGGTTTTGGATAGGGCAAACAGCTCTGTTTTAATTAACTGTATCCTAACAGTATGTGTGGAGGGGAAGGGGGGTTCTGTGTGTGTGTGTGTGTGTGTCCAAGTTTGTGTGTATCCCATGTGTGATATTAGTATGCCAAGCAGGAGGACAGACAGCTAGTTCCAATATCTTGTTGTTTGGCATTGATTCAATGTCAGCTAATTGTCACCTTGTGCGTGTACTTCAGTTTGTGTGTGTATGGTTATGTGTGTGTGAAAACGTGCGTTTAGGCCTAAATGTCCTTATAAACATTAAAGCGCTTCGAAAAACAGACTTTTAATCAGTCCTCACTTTGAAAAGGGAATGTAAATAAGTCAGTGGAATGACCTGTGTGTTGGAGTGTGTGTTTGTTTCTTTAAGTGAGCGTGTGTACAAGTGATTAAACAAGTGCTTCATGGTCCCAGTGGGAGTCTAAAGTCTCACACATGGTATTCAGGAAAGTGTGTATCTGAGCGTGCATGTGTGCCAAAAATGTCCTTTGTACAATCCCCCGTAGAGTGCAGTTAACAATATATCAATTACATACACACTATCTAGGGTAAAGCAAATTATCATCACAGCTGGACATGTGGACGTTTCTCGTAGACTTGAGTTTTTTTGGTTCTCACTGTCTGAGCTTTATCATGTAATTGGGCATGTTAATGTACAAAATACAACAGAGAGAATGAGTGACATTTTTATATAAAAAAGGCTTTGAATGAGTTCTTTCTTAACTACAGATTTTGATTTGTCAGTAAAATCTTATTTGGTGGAGTTCAGTCTTTTTAGAGTAAAGTTATGTAGAAAGGTATTACCAATTATCATCTTACCTGTTGAATGAGCTCAGTTTGAAGCAGGGTCAAGACCACAGTGG
Organism: Kryptolebias marmoratus; assembly: GCF_001649575.2. Taxonomy (NCBI): domain Eukaryota; kingdom Metazoa; phylum Chordata; class Actinopteri; order Cyprinodontiformes; family Rivulidae; genus Kryptolebias; species Kryptolebias marmoratus. The sequence goes on from NC_051444.1 coordinate 11,217,774, forward strand.
GTTGCAGCTGTTTTAAAACAACTCAAATCTCTCCCTAACAATATGTTTTACTGCTGCCAATTTCACATTACATCAAAACTGTTATCTCTGTTAAAACTTTATAATGTTCCTGCAGGAAGTGCCCCAGGCTACACCAGAAGTGCTACAGCTAACTGCTTCTGTCACTAATTGCACTTGCAATTAATCTGAGACAGCAGAAATATAAGATAGCTAGATAGCTCTTTGAGTGACCTATGCGTTTAGAAAACCTTTTCTTCTTAAGCCCACTTTTAAAAAAAAGGTTTTTGTTGTTTTCATAACAAGGTAAACTTTTTAATGCTACAATAGGCATCTGATTGACGTTAAAGCTCCTTTGCTGTCCCAGCAAAAATATGTTAAAATCAATTATTTTGACATCTTTAACTGATATTTGCATGTAAAGTTCACAGTGTAATGTCGTTTACAGTGTATGTTGTATCTAAAAGGCAGGCAACCATTTGGTGTTCGAGGATTGACTAAATGAATTATCTCCACCCTCCCTTCTGTCTCTCCAGATGTCTATATGCCCTTTAATTTTCTCATACTTTGTCTTACGTTGTGTAATTACCTCTTCAGTAACAGAAAGCCATTATTTGTGACCATTATCATGCTCTTTTTGGTGACAGGTTAATGACATATATTGTACATTCTGATGTGGGTAATCTCATATAAAGTTATTGCATACATGCTCCAAGCTGTTATTTAAACGAAACTTGTGGAAATGGAGATTTTAAAGCTGATAAACTCAGCAGAAAACACACACACACCGAGACACACACACATGCACACCGAGATTGGACTCAAAGTTAAATCACAGGTGATAAGAAGCAGTTGCTTTAATCACAAACAGCTTAAAAGCCCCTCTATCATATTCATCAACACACACGATTCCTCCTTAATCACACTTTCACTCAAATCCCTTTATTTCCAGGCTGACAGGCTGCATGCATGGCAGGGAATACTGATAAAGAAACCACTGCCAAACATAAACACACGCACACACACACACATACACAATAAGGAGAACAAAGTTATGAGAGGTTTACAGAGAATCCACAGAACCAAAATGCTGTTTCTATCAAGAAAACATTATTTTCTGCTTCATTTCAGGAGCTTTGTGCGTGAGAGGGACTGTTTGAGGAAAAGAAAACTGCAGAGGGACAGACATTTGCAACAAGAGTGAGGAGAAGTGCACACAAAGAGCCTATTGATAGTTAACAGTCACTGTTCCACGGAGGCAGGAGAATTTTAACACTTTCTGCTTCATCTGTCTGCATCTTAAAACATCAGGAGCCTCTTTAGTGCCGACCTGTAAGACTGCTGACACGCTGTATCAGTCCCTGCTCTGAGACATCCGCTCCTGAGTGTGACTCCACAAAATCTCCTCCTTTAACTATGAGCCTGGGATTTCATCTCCACACGGAAACCCCTCTCTGCTCATTGGCGGACACAAACGCAGAGCTGAGCGGCGCGCGCCTCGTGCCGGACAGCTTCAGAGGTGAGGTGTGATTTAAGGGCTCGGAACTTGTGTTGTTGTTGTTGTTGTTGTTGGCACAGAGGCGCTCTGCTCCACGTCGTGTCCAGCTCCTGGTTCCCTTTCTCATGCGCATCAACGCAACAAAATAAATAAATACATCAAAACTCTGCGCGAAGCACAGTCGCGCACGCACGAGGACACACGCAGTGAAATCAGAGCTGCGAGCGCGCGCGTGCAAGCCTACATGCCAACGCTGTTACCTTTCCTTCCCGGCGCGCGCGCGCGCTCGCGCACACGCAAGGTGTCCAACCGCACCACAGTGGTACCCCATCTCTCTCTCTCTCGTTCCCAGACACGCGCTCGCATCCCCGTGTCGGCAGGGCTTCACAGCAACACGCAGGCAGATTGAACCCCCGGACCCCCCTCCCTAAAGGAAAAAAAAAATCAACTCACCGCTGGACGGGAAGAAATCCCCCATGAGGAGCCCCAGCAGGAGGAGAAGCGGGAGGTCGCGTCTCAGCGCCCCCGTCTTCATCACATTCAGCCTCCTCCTCGGCGGCAGCGGCGTCTCCGGCGCTCCCAAATCCGTCATTTTGCTGTTAAATAAATCCAAGCCGGGCTGAACGGTAAAGTCCTCTCCCCACCGAGCCGCTCTGCTTGGCTGAAGGAAGCGGAGGGGGGGGGGGATTCAAAAGAAGAAGGCAGCCCCCCCTCCTCCTTCTTCTTTCGTTTCTTTACCCCCCTCCAAAAAAAACAGAAAGAAAGAAAAGAAATAAACAAGCGGAGATCAATCACGAATATCCCTCACGCGCACGTCCATGTTCATGTTCGGACAGGACAACCGGTGACGGGTCGGCGGTCTGAGGTCGGCCAGCGCGCCGCTGGTGTGAGCTGTCATAGCAGAGAGTGGAGGAGAGAGGGACGGAGACAGGAGGAGGAGGAGGAGGAAGAGGAGGAGGAGGAGGAGATCCAGCCGAGGAGAGGAGAGAGGTTGGTCGGTGCAGGTCCGCACAGCACGGCGCGCAAACAGCGACTGAGACCGGCGAGGGAGGGGGTGAGGAAAGGGTGAGCACAGGAGGGAGAGGCAGAAGGAAAGCGCGAGGCTGAGGATGCTCTGAAGGAGAGAGGGAGAAGTGGGGGACCGCGAAGGAGGAGAGGAGAGGAGAGGAGAGGAGAGGAGAGGAGGAACCAGGTGGATGAAAAGAAAGGAGGCAGGTGAGGCATGGGTGAGGAAATGGGAGGAAAGAAGAAAGATTAACAAAAGGACCTAGGTTTAGGCAAAACTGAAAGTGGGGGAGGAAAAAAAAAGACAAAATTTTAAAAAACTGAAGAAACGAAAGAAATACGCATGGGTAAAGTAGAAAAAAGTCAAATTAAAGAAGCAATAAAGGGAAGAAAAAGATGATTCATAGACTTGAGATATGACACAAAGGTGTTGGGAAATCAAAAAAAGAGGGGGCAGAAGGGAAGAGGAAAATCAAGGTGGCAAAACAGAGCTGCAGATTTAAAGTAGAAAACTAAAATGAACAAAATCAAATAAAAAGAAAAGAAGACTGGATGGAAGGAGAAGCAGCAGGAAGGACGTTGATAGAAAACAAAGAAGTCGGAGAAAAGTTGCTGGAGATAGCATATCTCTGGTCACATGATGTTTAATACATTCTTTTAAAAGTCCTACTTTACTTGATTTTTTTCATTCCAGTTACCATAAACACCACTTGATGATACATGGGTGTTTGCACCCAAAATAAAACTACAAGCTAGTTATTGATCCCCAGTCCCTTGTGGCATGCGGAAAGGATCACACTAACAAGATTACAAGGCTGCAAACACATCATAAAGAATTAGCCTGCTGAGCCACTAATACAACCAACAGCAGCACGATTTAGAGGCAAATACTGATCACACATGTTGCTTCGTGTTGCTCTCATAACTGCATCTCATAGCAACAGCAACCCAGAACTTTAGCAGCAGAGCTTTTAAGGGAATGCCTTTACTGTAACATCACTCATCAGCTTTTTCCAAAGATAGTGATGATGTATCACTTGCTGCTATTGTGGCAGAGATGGAGCCATGTCTGTTTAGATTTTCACGTTATAGTTACAGTTGATTTGATGAAAAATTTATACAAAATATTAGTTTTTTTTTGTTGTTGTTATTTTTCATGTTACATCTATGGAAAGTTGTCAAGAGGAAAAAAATGCTCAGGTGGACACAAGTCAATGATTTAATCAGCAGGGGAGATTATTGTAAATGTGTCTGTTTTGCTTGGGTTGAAATAATCCACAGCAAAAGGGCTTCAATTCTGTGTGAAAAACAGTGAATTTGAGCAAATCCTCATTTTGCTTTAGACCTCCAAACAAACCCCTTGGGTTTTTTGACCACATGGTACAGGATTTGTCAGCTACAACAGCCTGGGCTCTTTTTTCCCTTTTTATTATTAATTTTTTTTTTTTTTTTTTTTCCAAAATAGATTTGTCACTAATCTCCCATCTTGTTAATCCACATAAGTACATGTCTTGTTCTGATAGCTAACATCTTTACTTTGATACCATTTCTGTGCGTTTGCATGCTGGAGTGTGTGGCTGCCACATGGGTTTTTGCGTGCTCGGCAGCTGTTAGAATGTGTCTTTTAGTGAGCGGCTGTGTGTGTGCATGTGTGTGCGTGTGTGTGTGTGTGTGTGTGTGTGGGTTGAGCCATTTCACAGCATTACTGTGAGTCATCCATCAAGCTGGTAGCTCTCTGTGTATTGGGCTAGTTTGTCATTTTATATATATTTATACAAAAAAAAAATCATCCACTGTTGGGAGGCTCTATGAGACCAAAAAGGCTGGTGTTTTCAGCCCAGACAAGAGGGTCATTTGACCCAATGCACAAATGCAGGCAGATGATAGATAGATAGATAGATAGATAGATAGATAGATAGATAGATAGATAGATAGATAGATAGATAGATAGATAGATAGATAGATAGATAGATAGATAGGTAGGTAGGTAGGTAGGTAGGTAGGTAGGTAGGTAGATAGATAGATAGATAGATAGATAGATAGATAGATAGATAGATAGATAGATAGGTAGGTAGGTAGGTAGGTAGACAGACAGACAGACAGACAGACAGACAGACAGACAGACAGACAGAGAGCTCCCCAATAAAGCTCATGTAGTAAGGCTGCCATCTTGTGGTCAAGGATAGATTGAAGAAGAAACTTTTAACAGAAGAGGAAAACAGACTAAGGGTGGCATAGTGGTTAGAGCTGTTGCCTCCCAGCAAGAAGGTTGCAGGTTAGCTTCCCGGCCTGAGGCCTTTCTGGGTGGAGTTTGCATATTCTCCCTGTGCACACGTGGGTTTCCTCCCACAGACCAAAAAACATGCATGTTAGGTTAATTGGTAACTCTAAATTGTCCCTAGGTGAGAGTGTGAATGGTTGTTTGTCTAGTTTGTCTTTATGTGGCCCTGTGATGTCTGACAACTCACTCATAGTGAGTGGATGGATGGATGGATGGATGGTAATGTACATAGTGTTTTTATGTCATGCCTGAAATGTTTGTGAAACTTTCAGAGTTAGCTGAGATTTATGCTGTGAGTCAAAACTTCCATCTCTCAAAAGAGGATTGTTAAATAAAAGCTGCAGGGAGGTATTGCTGGATCAATTTGGAGACCTAACTTTAGACTTTAATTTTCAGGAAAAGGGAAGAACTGCTAAATAAAGTCTGTAATCAATAAACTCATAACCATTTTTTACTCAAATTACAGACAGACTGAGAATAAATCAAATCATTTAAACTTTTGTACATATTTTTTGCCATATTTTAAAGCGGTAAATGGTATTAAAAAGGTTGTATACACAACCTGTTCCAAGAAACAAGAAATGAACATTTCTAATATTAACAGAAAATAAAAAGTGAACTTATTACTGTCTTTTTAAAACCTCATTTTGCAAAAATGGAAGAAATCCTTCAAATACAAACTGTAATTTTCTTTTTATGTTTCCTGAAAGGAAAAGAGAGTTTAACCACTTTGAAAAGGTGTTAGAAATATTTTATATGAGGTGTGCTTCATTTTCAGTATGTATTTAGGTCAGCTCAAAGCTAAACACACTTTGGATTTTAATAGCAGCACCTTTACCCAAACCCAAATATGCATTACCAGAAACAGGTAGGCTCATTATAACAAAGCCACAGCTTGTAATTGAAAGAGTTAGCAAAAATAGGTAAAGGCAGAAACAAAGCTTTTAGACATGTTTTTATATTAGGTGGGGATGTTTCTGCTTCACCAGAGACCACTGCTTTCTTTTTCTCTCCTTCTTAGTTTAAAAGAAGTACTTTTCTGTCTTCAGTAACTTAAAAGTTTAAAAGGCCTTTTGAGATGACATTACAGAGGGCTGGGAGTAAAAGTGTTTGAATTCTTGATGAAATGGCGCAATACTTCAAAGAACGTCTTTAATAGTCTGTGCAACAGTTGGATTTACAGTTAGGCTTAAAATCTGTTTAGAGTTAGAAGAAAGATTAACATGATAACCGAGGACAAGTCAGTTTGTCACAAAATCTTTCACTTTTCTATGAAATGTCTCTTTTGCTTATGATCTAAAGTTATGTCTTGGAAATTCTTGTGTCAACAATTCAGTTTGGGTTTTTTTTTTCAGAAAGGGAACTGCTGCAGATTATAAAACCAAGTTTTTTTAGCTATTAGTTTGTTTTTACATGACTATCTTGCATCAAAGTTAAAAATAAAAAAAAGTTATTTTATGGTGACATTAGAATGCAAATTGGAAAAGTATGTTTTCTTTCCTTGAAAAAGGTATCCAAACACCTCAAAAATAGGTTTCAAAAAATTACTTTTTTAAATTGAACACTTTGCAAGGCTCCAGATTACATCTCATTCAACACCAGCTCACTCAAATCAGTCACTCAAATTTCCCATGTTTTAACCAACAACTTTCATTAATATATATATATATATATATATATATATATATATATATATATATATATATAGGATACATTCTTAGCAAGGCTAACCTTTATGTTCTGGAGATATACTAAAACTCAAATAAACTAAAAGTTTTTAGCACTGTTGTGAAAAAATTCTTCAACTGCGACAAAGTGTGTTGCAATTACAGTGATGAAAGAGAAAACAGCTTCTCCTGTGGGATTTTAGTTCAAAATGGAAGAGTTTTTGAATGATTACTGTTCATTTTGGCTCAGATCTGTAAGTAAAGAGGATGTTTTTCGGATTGATGTGGCTCCATTGAAGTAGATAAAAAACGGTCATAGAAAAAGCAGATTTTCATGTTGATATAGAGATACAGGTAAAAAGCTGCAGGCAACAGCAGGCATTGCACCAGCAACAAATGCACAAGTGATGTCTGAAATGCCCTAAATATTTCTCATTCCATATACTAAAAGTAGAGTTTGTGATGATTAAATATGTAAGTATTATAGGCTTAGACTGCTGGAGGACATACTGACCATGTTTCCTCACTCTGCTGTCTTTAGCCTCTCTACTCCATGTTTATATTTGCAATTATTACTGTCATTAATCTTGTGTTTTCTGTTCTTCCCATAGAAACTATGCCTGGTCCAATACTCCTGTGTTTGTCTGTGCCACTTTGCTGCTTTCTCAACCCCCAGCTGTTTGAGGCTGATGGACGTTCATCCTGAGCCCAGTTCTGCTGGAAGTTTTTTTTTCTGTTTCTGCAGTGGTTTCTGTTCACTGTCACCTCAGTTCATGCTCAAAATAGAAGATTGTGCAGAAGTGAAAATGTGATGCAGTCAGCTGGTTTCTTTGAATAGACATCTATTTACTAAGTGTGATTTTGTATTGTACTGAATTAGAGTTTGTTATGTTAGAACTGGAATAAACTGGCTGTATTTGGAACTGGATCTGTTCTGAACCAAATTGGATTTATGATTTGGACTTGCCCTGAGAAGACTGTTGTAAATTGTCACAATATAAATAAACTGAATTGAATTGAGTTATTTTTCAAATTATTGCATCTTGTTACAAAAGCAAAAACATTTGAACTTAAATTAAATCATTTACATGACCAGCAAACAATTTGGACATCAACTCCATTCTTTACAAATGCGTTACAAAGCCAAGCAATTTATACATTTTTGAGTCATACCTGTATTTGTATATTTTGTTCTTCAAATCAGAGCAGCTGAGTGAACATCAATCAAAGTTAAGGATTTTATATTTTCTTCTCGTTTCCCCAACTCAGTAGAGTGCAATGCATGTCCAAAAGCAACATCCATAGTCTGCTTTTTCTTAACAAGTAACATAGCTTTAATCTACACAACAATTTGGATTATAAACTAGCAATAAAGGTTTATTTGGAGGCTGCATTGTGAACTTTTTTCTTAGCCATATGGTTTCAGCATGTAAGTCAAGTCAAGTCAAATGTATTTATACAGCACTTTTTGGCAACAAGGCGATACAAAGAACTTTAGTTTTCCTTTTCCCACTGGCCAGCTAAGTTTAGTCGTTCTGGTCTTTGCTTTAAAAATTACTACTTAACAACAAACTGATATCGAGGCTTCAGTATCAGTTTAAACCACAGTTATTGTATTGTAAATGAAACCCAACAAGAAAGAGAAATGACATATCTTTGGTAAGTGCAGGAATGGCTCTCCTGATTAGCCCAGAGATATTCCATTTACAGCAATATGATAAAAGGAAATAAATCTGTAAAACACAACAAAACAGTTGGAGGCAGTAATGCTTTGGCTTGACCTGAAATATGTGACATCACCCTCCATGACACATAATTGTAGTTGTCGTGACATATTTGTTGTGACATATTTATTTATTCTGTCTCTGAGAAACCTTGGAGTCTGACAGAGGAGTCACTGCCTTTTAAATCAGGAAGTGCAAAAGGTAAAACATATCTTCTATGGCCAATTATGCTGTGCAAGCTGTGCTGTACATGCATTTCCCAATGATTACCCAAACAACAAAAGCTATTTTTCAGCATGTGGCTGGTGTGCCAGGTTAAAAAAAATATACTATTGCATGCTTCAGTATGCCTTGGAGAGTCAGGGTCAACAAAGGAGGATCTTAATTGACTTAACTTGAGTCCCGAAAGGCAAAAAAAAAAAAAAAACAGAACATTTTAATGAGTGCAGGTCCAAGGTGAGCCACTACATTTATTTAACTTGACAGCAGAACATTTCAGGCATCTTTTTAATATAGGTATGTTGAACTACTTCACAGTGCTGGACCACATCCAAGTTGCCTTTGAGTGTCTTCAGAATCAAACACAAGGTTCTGTCTGGAGGGAAATTATGTACTCTCAGTGTGTGGGTGCATGTCTGTGTGTTTCTGTGGCTTACAAACACACCTGTTTTCCTCTGAAAGCTCTAAATCCAACATAGGTGTTTTTAAAATGGCAGATGATGAGAAAAAACATAAAAGGAAGTCAGGGTCAAAACAATAAAATGGAGAAAGAGTTTTGGACAAGACCAAATAGTTGGTGTACACTGACAAGAGACTAAACTAAGAAAGGTTGAGGGACAAAGTATAATGAAATATGGAAAAGTTAAAAATTAAGAAGAAAATGAGGAAGAAGAATTTAGGAAGCAGTTTAAAAAAAAAAAGAAAAAAGATAGAAAAAGACAAGATTAACAGAAGTAATGCTCCAAACCAAAGCAGGTAAAGGCTTGAGGACTGAATGCAGATGTCTGAGGGTATTTATTTTGCGGGTAAAATATTCTCTGTTTGTAGAACAGACAAGACTCATGAAAACCCAGGAAAGCAGCGGTGACTAAACCCTGACAATATGAAGAACTGACAACTGAATGATGAAAAACAGGGACCGTAATTCCACAAAGAGGTGATGAGTTATAGGAAACAGGTGTTCTAATTACAAATTTAGAGCAGGTGTGACAAAGAGATGGGGAGGCAAGAATAGTAAAGAAACTAATGTGTCCAAATAAAACAGTAAACAGAATAAAGCATGAAGAACAAATTCAGACCAAGTTATACAACAATCTGAGTGTGGGACAAAATGTGACGAAAAAAAAGAAAATATGAACCAAGAATCTCTATTGATTCTGGGAAGTTCCTTGATTAAAACTTCAGCCTTAATCCACCAACAATAACGTGACTCCTTTATGACATATGAATACTGAAGACCTCAAAATTCCTAATAATAAGAAGGAAAGAATAAATACATCATCACTACTGAAATTACTGTTGCCCCACAGGTTCCAGCAAAACCATGATTAAGAACTGCTTCGAGGGCTGGAATAATTAATGTTTTGATTAAATGACAAAGAGATGGCTTGGCGTGATGTTTAATTGTACCTTGGGCTGCTTAAAAATATTGCAATGTCAATCAATGACTATGATCACTGAAAGAAAATCTCTTTTAAGTTAATTAGAATATTCATTAATATGAGACATGGTTTTAAGGTAAAGTGCTGAATTTATTCCACATTTTCACACAGATTGTAATACTGTAACATCTTAGCATTTCAAGTGTTGTTTGATTCCTTAGTTATCAATAAAAACCTGTGATTTTATTGCAAGTTTGTTGTATTGTTTGTTTAGATGCAAATTTGATCATAATTCAGTCTGTTTGAGATTTTACAGCTGATGGTGGATGTTAAACTGAAAACCAAACAATTGCTAGATTATTGTTAGTACACCTGCAACACAGGATTGTGTGAAATCACAAATATGGCAAAGGATGTAAGAAAATTGTTAGAGCATTTAAAGAGCCAAAAAGCACAGGTGGCTCAATCATACTCAAATGGAAGACATTTCTCGGGAGCAGATTCCGCTTTCTGACTGCATAAACTGAGTTATTGTGGATGAAGAGCCTCAGTCAGACAGGTAGCTAACCTATTGTCATTTCGAATAAGATCCAGTTTCATTTGTAGAGAACTCTGTCTAAGGTCAACCATCAATGCAAAACTTCACAAAGCAGGTTTTTATGGTCGAGTGAGTCGAGAAAGACCAAACCTTAAAAAGGCACCTCAGTAACTTTTAAACAATGAGATGCAAAACTTCTGATGTGATGGACATGAATGAATTACCTGTCCAGCACTACATTCAGATGAAACTTCTGTGAAAGAGTTGAAAACTAAAGCCAGCACATCTTCAGAGACCAAAAAAGAAAGGTTTTCCACAGATGATCCCCATCAAACAGGGCTGATCCTGAACATTTCCACCAAGAAAAATGCGACAAACCTCTAAAGGAGGAACAAGAAAAAAAAGGGCACTAGAGCTTCTAAATGTATTAAATGAAGGGATTTTTTACTTAAGTGAATGGAATATATTAGTTTTTCCTTCATAAATTTATTAGCGTTCTAGAGACCCACTTTTACTTTGAGATTCTGAAGTTTTTTTCTAAAACCTGATGAGGACAGAAGCTTTTTAAAACATAATATGATGTAAAAAATGGGAAGGTCTAAAAACACCCTAGATTTAGAACACAAATATGAGCACCTTTGAGTCACCTCATTATAAGAAGAAAAGTAAAAGAAAAGAAAAATTGTCAGAGGAATTTAAAAAAGCAATCATGATGAAAATATATAAAGAAACAGATTGGTGAATAGAACAAAAGAGTGGAAAGTGGGCTTTAAGAAGAGACAGAATTTGCACAAGGTAAAAACAAAATGAAGTGGAAAAACATGTAAGTGTGAAAAAGAGCATATTAGAAGGTGAAGAAATGTGTGAATTATATAAAAACTCATTCTAAATTAGAAAACCAACAGCCAATGCTCTCTTAATGCTCTTAATTAGAGACCAGGTCTGACCAGCTTCATTGATATGGAATGGGTTTTACTGACATCATGGCTGAATCCACTGAGGTAAGGGAGCCCATTATCATATTTTCTGCTTCTTAGCTGTCTTTAAAGAGAAATGGGATAATAAAGGTAATAAAAAAACAGGGTAGAGGAACTTGAGAATCATGATTCCACTGAGCCAAAGTGTGGTAAGGTGGAAAGGGAATGGGGGGTTGAGAGAGTAAACAGATGGGAATGCAGTGGTGATGATAATGATGAAAGCTGTGTGATGAGCATGCAGGCTGGTGGGAGGGAGAGTGGTAGTGTAAGGAGGATGGAGATGCGGGGGACTGGGGGAGGAGAGGGGTGGTAATGATGATGGCACGCAACAATGGGACGGCATTAAATAAGAAATGATTTGCAAGATGAGGGCAAAGAAGGAGGAGTGAGGACCCTTTTTCATGATGATCAAGATTTAGGTTTCTTTCAGATCCGTAGGGGAGTAAAAAAGGTGTTCAGCTCGAGAAGAGAGGGCTGGAGAAAAGGAGGACAGAAGAAAGAGGAAAGGAAGAGTGGAGGGTAGACGAAATGTGTGAATACACAAAACGTGCTGTTGACTGAGAGATTTTCCCGTTAATTGCATATTCCCTGTGATTGCAGTGTGAAATGTTCTGCTGAATGAGAATAACTTTCTCTAAGTCCTCCTTCTCTCTCAGATCCACAGAAACTGAGCGCTGGCCTCTGAGACTTTGTACAAACAAGAGGAGAGAATACACAGTGTTGGAAGAAAAATGGGAACATAAATATCTGCACCTATATTTTAATGCCAGCATAATAAATAGCATGTAAAACCAAAGATGGTTGGTGCAAGAGAAGGACTATCATTCTGATACATTTAAAAGGTCTGGGCTAAATGTTGTAAATCCACTTGATGTAAAAGTAATAATCAATACCTAGTTAATTACTTTACGAATTCCCTTATAGTGGTAGTTCAGATAGTTTGAAGTGGGATTCTGTGGGAAGCTTATGAATAAGTAATATCTTACCTCTGCAGTTTTAACAGCCTCACAATGGTTTAATTTCTGACCAAATTGATGAAGTAACAGCTAGTCCTAATAGGGTCAAGACCAAATGGATTGCTGTCATTTTCAAACATCTCCAGTCTAAACATTTTATAGTGGATTATGCAAATGCTAGTTTATAAATGTTATGTCATAGACAACTGTGTTTAATGGACACTTTATAAATTATTTTAATCATACAAAAATACATTAGGTAAATAGTTTAAATGCTTTGTGTAATAATAACAGAGATAAACATTCATCTACTCTGAATCAGACAAACCTACTATGTCATGTTAAAGCTACCTGAGTTGTGTGCATGCAGCAGCCACTGGTTCCATAGATGATAACAAAATGTCCTCTGGCTTGAATGTTTTAATTAAAAGAATTATCAGAATAACAGAGGAGGAAAAGGTCTTCTGTGTATTGCCATATGCTGGGCTCTTTCCTGCAAATGAAACTTCTAGAAAAACAGTGAAAAAAACATTAAAGTCAAAGTCAAATTAATTTATATAGCACTTTTCAGCAACAGGGCAGTACAAAGTGCTGAGATTATGCCAAGATTATGCTTTCACAAGAAGATTGTAGAGTCTGATTCTAAATCTACTTCAATCATTCAATCAAATGAATTATTGGTAACTATTAAAGGCTGAAACATCATTAGGAATCATCTGCAAAACAAGAGCCAGTAGAAGATATTGCAGGTAATGTGCACTGCAACATGTGGTGTGAGATATGACAGAAAACAAATCTTACAATGTAAACATAATTTTGTTTTGGTGGATTGCAGCACAGAAACCATCTTTGCACCTGGACCGTGAGCTATTGACAGATGACGAAAAATGGATTTCATAAAAGAAAAAAAGACGGTGCACACAGGTGCTTTAGAATAAATTCAGAGTATAATTACCTAAACATTCACCTGATTTGTAAAATGCTCATTTGTCTTTGTAAGTGTCCATTTTGTTATGAAGACCTCTAAATTGTGAATTGGAATTTATGTAATTATGAATAAATGTTTCTCAGCGCATCAACCGCTTTTGTACTTCTGAGATCTGTTCCACCGTTGATTCTGAATACTTTAAACCCCACACTCATATTTTGAGTGAATTTATTATTATATTTATGATCTTTATGGAGTCTCTTTATAGGCAACTTTAACAAAACTGTTTTAACAGCACAAACAGAAGGGTTAGGTTTTTATAAATTGAGAGTAGCACTGATCAAGCATTTTCTCTTCCATGTGAAGGCAGGAAATGAAGTTCAGTCAGAGTTAAAAATGTTTGACCTTACAGTTTAAGTGTATGAAACCCAATCAAACAGTACGTGACCCAGCAGTAACAACCAATTGAAAATATTTGACCCTTATTAAGTAGTATTTGAGCAAAGTCTATCTGAGCGTGCTGTTCTGTCTGCCTGGTTTAGTCGATCAGCCTGATGATCTGTGTGCCCCCCGTCCCACCCCCTCTAATGTGCCTCCATGAACACAGATGCACAACACACAAAGTTTAGACAGGTATACACAACCATGCACCTGCCCTTTATGCTTGCATACACACTTCATCACATGACAGCCACACTCGCACTTTTTCTGAGATCAATTCCAATTCCCCAGTTAGTGAACAGATCAACAGACACTTTTTCATCTTTTCAGCCCTCTCCCGCTCTTTTTCTACTCTTCTCTATTGATCTCTGTCACTCCCTTCTTGTCTTGGATTTCATCTCTCTCGCTCTCTGTCCATTCCTGTTTCGCTGTTTTCTAATTTTGCTCTTTATTTTTCCTGCCTGTCCAGCTCAGCTTGTATTTCTATGGTTAGGTCTATCTCAGTCTTCATTCATTTCTGCTTTCTGTCGTCTTCCTGTCTCCCGGCGTGCCTCCCCTGTCACCCGTCCGTGATACCTCTGAACTCCATCATGCACGCACATCTCATTAAACAAAGTTAATTTCCACTCCATGAACAGCTATTGACCCTCCACAGAGGTTGCACATATCAGTGTATATTGAGCAGGACTTTGTGTTTGATCTGCCCACCAGTACTGCGTTGGGGATGCATCCATTACATACAGGAATATTCTTCAAAAAAGAAAAGTAAAGTACTGTATTTACCTAAAAAAAGATTCCCTAAGTGGTTTGATTTTTTTCTTTTGGGTCACGAGCTGTTGCAAATGTGATGTTTATGCTGTGCCTGCATCTTAAATCCTCCAATTTTTGCCGTGTACTTCCAGATGGTAGTATGCAGCGATGCTTTTTCTTTTGCTTGGAGGTGTGTTTTTGCTGATCATTTTAAAATTTCCTCTGTCACTCACATTACCTACGGTGATTCTCCCTTTCCTGAGGATCTTATAAACTAAATGCTCAAAAGAGAATTTAATATGTGCAAGAGTCAGACAGTGACTGTTTGAGCTAAATTAGATTTTTATGTTCAATTTATTTTGAACATGTCAGGAAATATTAGAATATATTCAATGGTCCTACTCTGATGTAAAACTCAATTTTCCTGGCAGAAATGGAACAAGAAGAAAAAGACAAGTTGAATGTTGTCCCCTGTGAATTTCTGACTGATTCTCTTTATGTGTGTATAAAGACACACATTTAGGGCCTGTTTATGTTTGGGAGTAAAAAACATTAATATGCACATTAGAGCTACATGTAGAAATTAGGGAAACAAAAAGAAGAAAAACTGACTTCTTCAAAATGTAACTTTGCCATTTAATTATTGTTTTTTTTTGTTTTGTTTTTTTGTTTTTGTAATGTGTACTTTCAAGATGATTTTTAAGATCATGACGAAGATTAACTTAATATTTATGAAACTTTGAAAAGTCATTGAAAACTATGGAAATCCGAGCCTTCTGTGTGTTTTCAATCTTAAAAGATGTGTATCTGTGTCAGTTTATTGTAACCATTAAAAGCTGTTTCATTATTTTTTTTTCTATTATAATTTTCTCTCCTGTTGTAGAAATCCCACACAGAGACACAAAAGATAGCACCTGCATAAAACTTATTTGAAATTAATTGTAATTGTAATTAACTATATATTAAATGATAAGAGTGTAGAGCAGAGAGATGTGTCATGTTGCTTTATGTACAGTTTCCAAAATTACATTTGACTGAGTCTACACACTGAAATGTGGCACACCCAGTTCAAATTCTGATTTTTTTTTCCAAGCTTCCTGGTTGTGATTCTTGCTCATCTTAAATTTATTTCATTAAAGTAGCAATAAAATGGGTTAGTGGGGTTTTTTTTGTTTTTTTTTTGTTTTTTTGCATTCCTGATACATTTTCACACAAACAATCTACTTTTAATATATTTTCCTGTTGGGCTGCAATATCTATGTATCCCTACAAGAACAAAAGTAAAAACATGCTGAGATGATCTTTGTTGATGATTAGTTTTGGTGCAATTGAGAATAAATTGTGCTACACAAAACTTAAAAAAGGCTAATATATCATTTACATGTTTATGTGCTTTGAAAGGGAAAGTTCTACATGTACAACAAAACCAGGCACAAATACCACTGTGTCCACACATCTCAGGTGCTAATTTAACCCTGTTTTTAATAATTAGCATACAGCCTCAGGTTTTTGGTAAAACACCTATTGTAACAAGTGATAAACTATGTAAAGTTACCCCTAGGCAGGGGAGACACTGAAACACAAGATGTAAGAATGTATTGTTTTTTTACATTAATTCAAGTCACCTAATCTGTTAAATTCAACACATGTACCATTCAAAACAACAAATTCAGATTGCCTGGCAGGTTGTCATTGTTTAATCAATGCCATGCAGAAGTTGCATTTTAAAATGTTAATCTTAATTATTTTACATAAGCATGATTACCTTCTCATTTTCCCACCAGCAGCTAAACAATAACAGCAAGACAAGAAAATCTGGGTTGCAACTGATCTAAAACTCGTATTTTAGCAAATTAAAAACAATAATCTAGCGCAGTTCAATTCACCATCAAGTAATAATTATTAGGCTAAGATAACTAACCCTCTTACCCTCCTTTGAGCCAACCACAGTCATGTTCCCACCTAATCATGTTTCTGTTTTTCAGAAAGCAAATTACACTCTTACGTGAGATGGAGAGTCAAAGGAATAATGACGCACCAACAGACACAAAGTGGTTTTCAGTGGGAAGATAAGAGGTCTATGTTTCTACAATAAAGAAAAGAGCAGCTCTACAAAGCATCTGAGATTAGGGCTGTGATGGTAATTTGATTAATCAGAGACACAGAGTGTGTAATGTTGCTGAGCAGTCTTATATACACAACAAGACACTATAAGGTTTTCCACAGGCCACAAAAATCAAAACGTGAATTCACAAAAAACTTCTCAAGATGGATTTTGTAAAAGATATGCTGCTATTTGTAATCATATTTCTTAAATAAAAAAAACAAATAATAATTAAAATAATAAAATCATTATGTCTGAATGTTTGTTATAACTTCCTGTAATAAAATAAACATCTTTATGAAAATTTGTACATTTCTGTGGACTTAATGACCATGCACAAGAAATATGACAGCTTTTAAATTTCTTTTATCAAACCTTTCCGTCACAGCAGCATGGCCTCAAAGATGTGCTGAAAAATCACAGGAATGTGATGAAAAGTTAATTTTCGGTGTGCACTTTTTCACCAATTTAGCACTGCTTTTTTTTTTGTTTTCTGCTTGAAAAAAAAAACAACATATCTGCAGTGGTTACTGGTGTTGTGTCCTCAAACATGTTGGAGACCAATTGACCAGCTGCAGCTGAGCTTCTTTACAAATGCAGAAGGAAAAAAGTGTTGGGCTACAGGCAGCAGCAGGTGCAGGAATGAGGGGGCTAATTTGCATATTCATATATTTTCACATACTAGATCTAAGCCATTTTACAGCTTGAAGGGATCATAAATACTCACTAACAAAAAAATGCGAGCACACAGAAGGGGTGATAGAAATGACATAAAACTGTACGAGTTCAAAGGTCAAGTGAGTGTATTGCATTGATTACAATATCACATCAAATGGGAAACAGAGTTGGCAGTATTGACACACTGCTGGTCCCGTGTCAGTGGGGTGTTGTCTTTTTGAAAAACAACCATGGTGACCATGTCTCAGGAGGGGTGAGACGTGGATACAAGATGTCACTGACTTAGTGCCATCAGGGTTCCTAGAATCACTTCCAGTCGCCCGTCATCAGCCCATGCCTCTAGGTTACGCAACTCCAGATGTACAAGCTTCAGAACTGTTTATATAACCAAACCATCGCTGCTCTGCCTGTGTACCAAATTTCATCCAAAACTGACCACTTCTAGGTGTTTAAGATTTCTTTAGGTTCTGTCAGTGAGTAAATACTAAAGGGGACTCAAACCTTTTAATATACAAGATATGATGATTTGTTTGAAGTAGAAAATAAGAAAATGAATGGTATTTATTGTGTTGTAGTGTTATGCAAAGTCCCATCATCAGGTTCCTTTTGTAACAATTCAAGGTTCTCATAAAAGACCATTTGAAAAATATTCTATATTTCAAAGTTTTGTAGTTTTGACTCAATTATACTTTGTAGCAGATACTAACAAGGTATGCTATGACTTTTAAGGCTCAGAAAACAATGAGGGTCTATTATTTCAATCATTTGAGAAATGTCATCTTGAGGCGTCTGTTTCACTCTCTGTCCTCCATTTTTACAACACTCGTCTTCATCTTTTCTTTTTTAATGCTTCACAATTTATCTGTGTATATAACATTTCAAATAAATTAATATAATACCTGTAGTCTAAGATAATAGAAAATCTTCCTTTGGATGTTTACTGACTCTTGATTGCATGCTGCCATTAGACAGCTTAAATGAAGCTCAAACAACAATGTTAACTTTAAGTTTAAGCTCTTCCTTTCTCTACGTTTTTCATCATCACCTTCATATTTCTTCATCCTTCTTTTAAGCAAACATGTTTAATAAAGGAATAAAATATTGTGTAGGTGCATGCGATGTGTTATGATGGGGATAATTCTGTCTATATATGGAAATTACTCTCAACAAATATTTTATTAGTAAATCATGAATCAGATTGCAAATACATGACCCTTTTTATAGGCCAGTGTTTTCATATTTATTATGAAAAAAAAGGACAAAAAGTTTGATTTTTAAACACCAAATATAATCTCTAGATTTGGATGTCTTTGAGGGGGAAAAAAACCTTATCGAGAAAACTAATATATTCAGTTTCTATACTATGCTTTTCTCATTTGAATCGATCGATTTTATTTTTTGTCTGTAATCAGCACAACTGTTCATTCTCTGTTAGATCTGAGCTCAGGTCTTTCAGTCACAAAGCATAACTCCAAGAACATTATTTAAGCAAAAAGTTGAAAACACAAAACTCCACAAGAATTAAATGGGAACCTCAATTGATAGAGTGGTCACCATGTGAGCCATAATTACAATAACAAAGAATATCTGGCAAGGAATGACAGGAAACCTGGAACAGGTGTGATAATTCCCAAACTAGAACCTGATTTAGTTCAAATTCCACTTTCTTTCTGTCAGCACTGTCGTTCCTCTTTGAGAGCTGGGATGTTCAAGGATTAAATATCCTTGTCTGAGAATAACTAATAACTTATGTTGATGCTTCATGAACTGTGAAATATTATGTTTACTATTTTATGGGCAGTTTGGGGTTTTGATCATATCACACAAGTTTCTTCTGAGGCATAACTGGTCCAAAATTATGTGTGAAGTCAGGATTTGTTATTAATGAAATTCCACAGCAGCAGGCCTGCTGTTAAAGGAGAGGAGATATACCTATGTGCCAACTCTTCAGCCCCCAGTGAGTGGGACCGAGGGCTGTGGAAGTTACAAAGGAGTCAGGAGAAAAACAGTGAAAAGAAGAGGGAGGCTGAGGAAAGGAACTAACTGAGAAAACAGAGAGGAAAAGATGAGAGAGAGGTATGAAGGTAAATTGACTTTGAGGAGGTTAAACTCTGAGTCTATCCCCAGAAGGGACTGATTATGATAAGAAAAAGAAAGGAGGAAGAGGAGACCCATATTTCATTAAGAAATGGGTGGCAGGAGGAGAAAGGGATGGGAGGGTGATTTATTTTTTTGTTTCTTTTTTTTTCTGCGTGTGTTGGTAGACAAGCTAATTAGGTTAGTCGCTAATTAGCTTGTTTTGATTCACTAAGTCACCTTGACCCAAGCTTTGTCCTACCGGCTATTCAGCAAATAGACACACCCTGTCAGGCATACAAATATAAACACAAACAGACTTAAAGGAACACACAAAAGATCCTAAACAAAAGAAGAATGCATGTGCATTCACATGTACGAACCATAAACACCTCTGGGACTGCTGTGTAAGTAGCTGATGAACCTGATTTGTTTAGAGAGGTCAGGCCCAGTGAAATTAATCAACTTTTCTTCTAGAGATACAAAACCCTCCTACACAGCTCTGTTTAGAAACTTCCAACTTTTTAATGTCAATCTAAATGTATGTAAGCATATTGTCCTGTGCCTCTGATTTTCTCTGTCACACACGTGTGCGTGGAGAGAGTTTCAAGGTGCTGCCTTACTGTAATAATGGACTTTTAACTCCCTAAGTGTAATCAGATCATGCCTCATTGTACCTAAAATCAGATTACATTTTACTGTAATTGTGCGACACAGATTAAATTACCCTGAAACACAGTTAGCAGATACAGCTCAGGTATATTCTTTCAGATCTGGGAGAAACATGTTGAAAGTCAAAGTGAGAGGCACAAAAAGTGAAGTAGTGATAAATGTTAAACTCTTTCAATTTTAAATCTTTATCAGTGGGAAGTTGTGCTTTCACTTATTGTTTAGAGAAATCTTATGATGTGTCTATTCATACCAAGATGAGAAGACATTAGGAAACTGTAGGGTTTTCACCAGGTCAGGATTGTTAGAGTTGACATCTTCTACAAAATTCAGGGAGCCAGCACTTTGTCAACAGTAGCTGAGTTCATTCTTTTTATTCAAGTAACTTGCATATTATGAACATGTAAATACCTATTTTTGCTTCAGTTAAAAAACTGATACTCTGAGTTATAAAATATTCATTGTATTTCATAATTAATAACTCATAAATGTGACTCAATATCTCATAATTAAGGTTTAGCTATCTCAGAGTTTGACTTAATGTCTCAGTTGTGGCTCAGCTATCTCATAGTAATGCTGTAGCTTATGAGACAATATCTTAAAATTCTGGCTCACCTAGCTCATAATTATGACTTTACAACCTCACAGTAACATCTTAGTATCTTATAATCATGACTTAGTATCACAGATATACAGCTTAACTATCTCATAATCATCTTTTGTTATCATAGACCATGAATCATGACATTTCAGAATATTTGCTGTTTTATGTGCACACTGAGATCTGGAGAGAAGCAAGTGCACCTAAACATTATTTTTAAGAGGCGTTTTTTTATGACTTTAGCTGGTGAGGTCACTTTCCAAAAACTATGTGAATTATTTATTCATAAATACTTTAGAAAAGTGAATTATAAAGATTTTTTTTTTTTACCAGAGCCATTTCCTCATAGCATGAGGTGCATTGCTTTTAAAGAGGTGAGAGGAGATGGATCAGTGCTTGTCACCACAGCAACGCATGTGCATGTCCTGAGGACAATTTTTTTTTTTTCTTTTTCTTTTTAAAATCCCACTTTGTTTCTTACAGCATCACAGGTGAACCATAGACTTCTGGTTTCAGAAACACCCTACAGAGGCACCCTGTGTGATCTCTACAGCTGATTGCACTTTGCGTCTGTTTCAGCACTTTCCAAAAATAAATCTGCATTCAGAATCTTGACTAAAGTGCCTATTAAACCACTGTATAGTCCTCTGTCATCTTTACTATCATTCCTCATCCCAGCATGACTGTAACCTGTTATTTACCAACAAAAAATCGAATGAAGTCTGGTTATTTGTTAAGTTTAAATTTGTATACTCTATATATTGGTTTAGATAAAAAAAAAGTGCATGTTTTTTAAAGCAGATCAGACAAGTTTTAGTCCCACCCTTACCACAGTTGTTTTAAAGCTTTTTTTTTTGTCACACTTTTTGTGGTTCACTAGTTGTTTCCTTTAGCCTCTGTTTTGTTGCTGTTTCAAGCATAATCTACAGTGTTAAAGATGGATAATACAAAATGACTCATATAAAGTTAGGAATTAAAACGAGATGCAGAATGTTAGAAAAACATTATGGCTTGCATTAAAACAATCTCACTCTGATCTTTGCTTCCTGATGTGAGCCAGCAGAATATATGTGGTGGTAAATACCATAGATATATTTCTGGGTCAACTAAATATGCAGAGCACTCTTACATATTACTGTTTATAACACTGCAAATGATTAACACCTACAGGGTGTTAATCAGGACAGGCTGCTTAAATACTTTAACTCGCTCACTTCCTTTTTTGTTCTCTCTTAATCCTTTTCATGGTCTCAGGGAGCTGGTGTCTGTGCCAGCAGTTAATGGGCGAGTCACAAGGTGCAATCTGGATAGATTACTGGTCCATCACAGGGCCAGCATAGAGACACTGGAGGCAACCATGCACACACATTTACTTCTCAGACAAGATCTGAACCAGCGACCTTCTAACCGAGAGGCAACAGTGCTAACCTCCAAGTCACAGTTTAGCCCACTGTTTAAATACTGTTGATAAACAATTAAAATTATATGTACTGTAGTTCTCAATGCCAAACTAGACCACTGTTGACCTGCGTGACCCTGAGCTCATTGACTGTTTTTTAGTTTGGTTGCATGTGTAGTCCTTTATGAGGCTTTATGAGTGCTAATATAGTCACTCCAAAGGTCCTCCTGCTTCTATCCATCAATCTGCTGTATTTTCTGTACCCACTTGATCTCCAGTGGTCAGTGGACTAGTCCACTCCTCAACAGGTCACCAGTCCATCACAGGTCCACATAAAAAAAGACAAGACAGACAACCATTCAAAGTCCCACCTATGGACAATTTAGGGTTGCCATTTAACATAACATGCAGGTTTTTAGACTATGTGAGGAAATCAAAGTACCAGGAGAAAGCTCATGCATGCTTAGGATGAACGCTCAAACTCTACGCAAAAAGGTCCCGGCCGGGAGTCAAACCCATGACCTTCTTACTGCAAGATGACATCAATTGCACCACCTGCTGGTGTCCACGACTAAATAGGTTCCTGTATCCTTAGCTTGGAAAGTTACCACTGTCTTTTTGTTGTTGTTGTTGTTTTGTTTGTTTCTTTGTTTACCACCTTTCTTCTTTCTCTCATTATTTGACAGCCCTCTGAAATTTTTGGTACTTGAATCAGACAGGTTGCATTCTTTGAAGCTGCAGACACTGGGATAAAAAGAGCTAAAGTGGCTTCTAATATCGGTTGTTTTATCGAACTATTTCCTTTTTGCAAGGCTGATTTTATTCATTTGTGGGTTCAAGGTTTCTGGTATGTTAATATAATCTCTAGTATGTCCAATTGGATTGTACTCATTGGATTAATATGACGAGCTAATAAAGCGTAGACATGATGCATGATCAATAGTGGGTTGACTTTACATAGCTGGTGACCCAGGCACACAATGCTGCCTTTTAATATATTTTTAAATACCTTTCGTAGCTATGTGAGCGTAATTGTACATAGGGATGAGCATGGTGGCAACTTTTCTGCAAATTATATTTTTAGCACTAATTATTTGTGAGATGCTCTCAACATGCCAAACAGTTTTTCTAATTGAACCTCCCACAATTTTACACAAGAGACGACCTGCTGTGCCTCCTCTCTATTAGAACGGTTCCACCTGTTGAGCTCCCCGAGGCTGTAAAAGAACAACAGACAAGCAGCATACAATGCAGGAGAGAAGATGAGAGGGAAAATCCCTTAATGTCTTCAGCAAAGAGGTAACAGGCCACCAGTGCCCTGTGTAATATACGATGGCTTACAAGCAAGATAGAGGAGCTATATGTCACTGCCAATGTTTGTGAGTACAGGTAATCAAGTGTGATGTTGTTGACAGAGACTTGGCTCTATCAGGGTATTCCTGACTTCCTCTTTAAGGTTGAGGATTTCTTGTTTATACATACATACCAAACTGAAGAGCTGGGAGGCTAGAATAAATCCATTTTAGATTGACAGCTGGTGCAGGAACTATATCATAAGTCATGACGGATACATCTAAGTGAAGTTTCTTTGCCTCTCTGTTTTGTAGTTTGCATGGGTTTTGTGTTCATTGTGTTGTGGTTTATAAGAGTGGTCAGGATTTGTGGGGTTTTGTGGTCAGGTTGTTGTGGTTTCTTGAGGATTTCAAAGCTTTAGCCTGTGCTGGTTTAACGCGTTGAAGCTATACGACGCTCCACATTTTATACATTCATAACTATATGTTTTTCTGTGACTTTGCATTTAGAGTACTTTCATATGAAAGTGTCCTGCAGGTAAAGATTTCACATTCAAACACATACTTTATCTACATGCTTTCACATGTGAATATGTGATTTGTTTTGACACAAATAACAACTTAAAAATTCCTTCTTCAACTTTTCACATCAAACTGAGAAGATCTTACAACTTGAAACAAATTTAACTTTATAACAATCAAGATGTGACGACTTACTGCTTTGGAGCAGGTCAAAGGATGGTGGTGAAAGGATGAAAACTAAAAAGCCTTCAGTACAAGATTGAAAGACTTCTGGAGGACAGAAAACCCAAGTTGAAAACGTAAAATATGGACATATTCATATTTTACATAGGTAATGATCACATTTATTATATTAGATAAAAAATGCAGATGTGAAATTGTCAGAGGCAGTCAGTGGTCTGTGCTTGCTTCGCTACTGAAAGACATTTATCATACCATATAGCAAAAATAATTTAAAGCCTTAATTTGACTTCAAGTAGTCCAAGGTCAGGGTTAAAGCTATCCTGTAGTTTGTTAATTTCATAATGCTGCTCATTTCGTAAAGTCAAGAAGCCAAAATTGAGTGAAAATTTGTAATTTTCACTGTCCTGTTATGAAAGGATTTTATTTTATAAAGTTGTCTTAGCTTTCACTAATTCTTTTATGTTCTTTGGAGTTAACAGTAACATTTAATATCAGAAATTAAGAGCAAGCCCACTTCCCAAGCACAATTACATCATTGTCTCTACTTATAAGCAACCAAGACAAAAATGTCTCTATAGACACAGACTTCTGCAGTTCTTCTGCATACCAAAGTGTGCTCTGAATTTAAATAGGTCCGTTGAGAGTTGGACATTTAAAACAAATTCAGGCTTCAGTTTGTTGACAAAAAAAAAGGTAAGAAGGTTTAAGTCACTCAGACTCAACGATAACTCGCTTTATGTTACAGGAAATCTTTGCTTCCTTGTATAAAAAATTAAAAATTCCACAAAACCTGCCTTTTTTGGTACTGGCTTTTGTTTATTTAAAATATGTAAACATCCGCTTCAAAACAAAAGCCAAGAAATGTGGATTTGCAAGCGCTCCACTGAAGTATGAGATAAAACATGAGCATATGGTACGATGCCTCTGTTCTTGTGTCAGTGCCTAATGAAAAACACACCATCTTGCTTGTTGTAAGCCAGTAGCTTGTAAACTGTGATTCAACTTTCAGCCTGGATGAACCAAAAAGGCCTTTCCATCTGATTTCACTTTTTCATCCTGTCACTCTTTTAGCCCCTCGTTCCTTCTTGCCCTCCTGGTTTAATTTGTTTTGCAACCCTATCTCCCTCTCACACACTCCCTCTTTGTCTCTCAAACATTCTCCCCCTAACCCATGTCCATTCTTTTCTCCCTCACTTGCTTTCAATTAGCCCTCTTGTTCATTTCTTATCAACTGGCCCTAATTCCTCCTTCTCTGCCTTTTATCCTTTCAACTCGAGGTTCCCTTTTTAATTTTCCCCATTTGGTTTTCTGTGTTTGCTTGCACAGCTCCAGTCTCTCATCTCCATCCCTTTGCCTCATTATCTCTCCCTTCTCTCATCTGTCAGTCTATCTCCCTCCCCTCCTCTCTGTCCACCCACCTGTCTGGATTTACTATGTGCACATCATTTCCCTGTCATCCAGCCATCTTTTGTTAATTCTCTGCTAAGGGAAGTTTGCTTTTGTAAAATAAAGCAAACCCTGAGAGGAATTTAAAGACAGTTGAGGAAGATTTTTTCTTCATGAGTATATTTTTTTGTTCTAGCCACCACTGTGGATCAGTAATGATCACTGTCACATCCCTAAAACAAATGTGATGCATTTTAAGGTTTAAATGTTCCAAGTGGGATTTGCTGAATGTTTTGCTGTCTGAAACCATGCATATTACTGGAGATGTAAAATGGTTATTGTGTCTGTGTGACAGACTAATGACCTGTCTCCGTCCTCTCTTACAGAGCATGTTTAGATTGATTCCTGTCCTTCTGAGCTTGACAATAGTACTGGGTGAGATAACCTCAAAATTATATTATAATATCGCAAGACAATTTGTTAAAATATTTTTTTGAGGAACTTAGTAACAGGAAAAAAAGGACATTTTATATTTGATCGCTTTTTGCAGATAGAAGCACTAATTAGTGCAAACAAATAAGAAGCATTTTCCATCATTTTTTTTGTTATGAACTATTGTGCATACAGTGAATCTATTGCTACAAGGACCATGCAACAACAGCCTTACAGTGCATGATTAGAAACACCACTGAGTCAAATGTAAGCACTGAAGGTTCTCCCTAGGTGTCACTAAAGGTCACGATTTCCCTGAAAATCAACAGTAAAAGCATAACAGAACATATTCATTTAACAATTACAGGAGTCATTTAAACTTGTAACTTTAGGAATCTACACAACACACGACTGACCACAAATTTTAAGTAAATATGTAAACAAACAGCAGTGATGCAAACAAACCTATTGAAAGATGAACAGTCTGTAAAGGAATCAAAACTTTGGCCGAACATTATGAAACAGCATCAGTAATTTTTACAAACATTTTGGTTTTTCTATCATTCAAAGTGCACTTAATGACTGCTGCAGTGATGTTTTGTTGAGTCATTTGTTTTCCTTTGGATCGCACATAACCAGCTGCATCTGCCTCCCCTCTCGTGCCTTTATTGCCTGATTAAACTGATTGATGAAACAGCTTTTTACCGATTTATTGGATTTTGTTTGTATTGGGCTAATCCATAAATTACAGCAAAGAATATTTCAAGTAAGTGCAGCTTTTTATTTTGTTGCTATTTTTATGACAAAAACAGTAAATAGGTATGTTTATTTATACCAGCAAGGCAAAAAAAAAGCAAACAATATTTTGAGCAAAGCATTTCAACTGGATATAAAGCAAAAAAGTGACAATTTCATGATGTGTAATATGAATATCCTCTTTGAATACCTAACAAGAGCTGTGATATCATTCATCTAACAGCTTCAAAACAGGTACATAACCTAATTTCGGTATTTGGAAGGAAACAAGACGTATGTAAACAAAAGAATAAAGCAGAACAAAGAAGCTGACAGGATCTTTGCTGTTGTTCTTCTTTAAAGCTTTTGGACCTATGCACACACAAACGCATCCTCTGAGAACACCTTCAGCATCTGTCACTGCAGGACACAAACATTATTTTAATGTTATTCTGTCCCAAGATGAGCAGAAAGTGAAAAGTGTCACTTTGGGACTTAATAGAATTGCAAATGACAGAGAAAGTAGATGGAAACCAGGCTGGGGAGCGCTCAGAGTTTGTTCACGACTTGATCAGTGGAGTTCACAGACAGTGCACACACCACAATTTGACCTTTAAAGGACCCTTTTCAATAAAATACACAGGTCATATCCTCTGTTCACGTTGTTGAAACTCTGCAGTTATTTTTGAAACAGTATTAAATTTTACGGCCCATCTGTTCGACCCAAACATAACTGATTACAACCGATTCAGAATTCATCTCCAGCATGTTAACGACACAAGAGGAAAACAATACATAAACCTATTTTTGTTGTTTTTCTGTTGGTTTTTTTTTCTTTTCAAGTTGTTTATTAGGTTTTAAAAAGTCTGAAATGCCACCATTTGTGCCAGCGGCCATTGTGTCTGACATGCTGCTGATATATAAAACATGACAGACCTTCAGCTCATCTTTAAGTCGTCCCAAAGAGCCAGACTAACATTTAAAAGTAAGCACTACTTGTTTTTCATGCTTTGAGGCAGTTCCAAAGCAAACTTAAACATATACCTTCCTACTTTTACTTGAATTTAACAAAATTATTACTAACCAAAAAACATTAAGATTATTTAATTTGTTAAATTTGTGTTTATAACACAGTCTGTTGCTGATAATAATTTGTTGAATTTAATAGAATTGTTTTTTTAATGATTGGATAATGTTTTATTAATAATTGGATGTTCCATTTTTTTGCCGTCTTACAGTTTGTTTCAAGTTTTTTATTTTATTTTAAAGAGACTTATGTATGACTTCACCACAATGGGAGTCGATTTGTCGAATGGTTGCTGTTTGTTTTTCCAACTCCCTTTTTTTTTTTTTTGCCAAGATCAACTATTATATTGTCAATCCAGCTATATAACAAAACGCTGTGAAATTACATTGTTTTGCCCGTCCAGATTAAATGCAAAGAGAGCTCAACAGAGACAGAACAAAGAGAGTGTTAAGACCATAAAATGCAACCAGTGTCTGAGCTGAAACATAAAAAGGTCAGACATAAAAATAACTATAATTATGAATAAAAAAACTGCATGTCAAGTAGTCATAAAGTGCATTCAGTTCCTGAGTTAAAAATATTACATGGGCGAAGGCATGAAAAGGAAAAGACAAAGGACAAAGTTGTTCTACTTGTTATCTGGTTTTATGAAACTTGGTGGATATATGGATCTTTTAAAAAGGAAGTTTTAAAGAAGTATTTTATGATGAAGAAGGTTCACCACTCTTTTCAGCATTTCCTGTACAAATGCATCGAGAACAGTTAAAGGGTTGCAGAGCATCAAAGCAGACAGATTATTTACAATTAAAAATATTCAAGACAAATGTGGCTGGACAAAAGTTCATAGACAGTCGAGCACTATTTTTTACAACTAAACCCCTGATCCTATTCTTCTGGAAAAATACTAAACCAGGCACTGCAGTCTCACCTGGTGCTGAGAAGAGAAAAGAAAACTATAAATTTAGATCTGTTGACTGCTATATTCCCAAAACCGTACTAAATGATAATTTATGGCATATAAACTAAAAGTGCAAACTAAATCTTGTTGTGATGCCATACTTACTGCCAACAGGAACAGTTTCCATGCATTTATTTTCATCAGTTTTAATCAAATTTACCATTTTGTTTATTTAGTTTTTTTTTTCAACTGTGACTAAATAGGGAGGTGGTGCAGTTGGCTACCATTGTTGCCTCACAGCAAGAAGGTCACAGGTTCAGCTCCCAGTTTGAACCCTTCTGTGCAGTGGAAGTTCCCGATATGGGCGATATGGCTCACCGCCCAGGACAGAATCTTGTCTGGGGCACCATGAGAGCTGGGAGAAAGAAAGGAAAAAAAAAAAAAAAAAAAGAAAAAAATCAGAAAAAGAAATAACACACAAAAAAAGAAAAAAAAAAAAAAAGAGTTATCTGTCATTTGTGCCCCAAATGCATTTTTCATTGTTTTTCAGCACTTCTGCTTGCTGCTGAGAAAGTGTCACAGCTGTGGAAGAAGAGGAAGGGGGAGGTAGGCATGGGATAGGTTCACCTCTGGACCTCCAGGTCTGCCTGCTGGAGGCAAGAGAGAGGAAAATCCATCCATCAAGCACATCTCTGGTGCCTTTAGGTCGCTTAAGTCAATCACACCTCTGATTTCTTCCAAATAAAACAATTTTCATCCATAATTTGGGTTAGAGTTTCAGTAGTTTCACATAGGCCTGCATTTTAAGTCATGTTAAATTGCAAATATATATATATATATATATATATATATATATATATATATATATATATATATATATATATATAATAACAAATGAATGTGCACATCCCCAAAGTGAATTGTTAATGTCTTGACTCTGGCTTTATTTTTATTTATCATTACAGCCATCTTTCTATCCATTCATTCACAGTTAAATACAAAAACTACTGATTGTTTTGGTCAAAAGAGATCAAAAATCTGAGTGAGAAGTGTAGCTTCTTTATCATTAAAATTTTATAGTTGGTCAGCACAGTGAGGTCTGTTGTAATGCTGGGTTAACCAACAATGTTCTGTTTCGATCGCAGACACTTGAGATGCAGCACAAACAGCTTAAGATTTAAGAGAAATGTACAATATGTGCCCTGAGAGAAAATTTATGTATTTGTGGTTGAATGCTTGAAGGAAGAAAATTTACTCGTGTGTTACTGAAGGTGACTTTAAGTGATAATCCTTACACCTTGGATTATTAATCTATGGGTAAGTCTGAGTAATGTCCTAGGCAGGTCTTGTGTCAATAACGAAGAGCTGCACATTAAATTTAAGACAGTGTTGATGTAGGTCACCAGCTTGAGCGAGCATCTCTCTCTAACAAAATGATCATTGACCTGCAGACAGGAGTACAGTGTCTTGCTCAAGGACACTTTGACATACAGTCAGGAGTAAAGGATTGAATTACCAACCCTGCAATTACCAGATGGCCCACAGTACCACTAGACCTTGTTGACTGTTTAATTTAGTGCAGCTGCTTTTATTGTAAGAGATGGTGGTGTTCCTATGACCTGGAGGTGCCATCCAGTTCAAATGTCTGACTGGGACATCAGAAAATCCAACTCCACAGTTCAAATGAATCTGTATTAGACCACTGGAAGCTCCAGAAACCCATTTAATATTTATAAGTAAGAAGACCACAGCTGATAGTTCACACTAACTCATAAAATGATGTAATTTATCTTTTGATTAGACTGTCTCTGTTTTTCCCAAATAACCCTTTAGCTACAAATCTTGCTATAAATTGTGATTTGAATGCTGGAATGATAATAATAGTGTTCTCTGTGAGCCATCAGCTTCTTTGGATGAGGAATAACAAGGTCAGTGTTTTGCTCCTGTTAACAGACTTTCCCGTGATTAACAGCTGATTTGTGGTCTCTCAGAGAGCATGACTACTCCTTTTTTATCCTAATTGTGAAACCATATCACAAACAAGACGAAAACACAGTGCAACAGAATATGTTATTTAATGTGGCACAGTGGAGAGAAATTCAGTCTTGTCTATTTTGGTCAAAATTTAAAAGTAGATCTATAGCTATATAACAACAAAAATATCACTGTTTTAGAGAAATAGGCTTCCATGGACAAACTAGGGCTTTAAAATATAATTGACCTTCAAAATAAATTCTAAATTGAGCAAATTTCATGTCTTAGAGAATAAATTGAATTTTCCTATGAATTTTCCTATCATCCTTTTGTGCTGCATTCAAAATTGTTTGTCCAGCATGAGGGTTTTCATATGACAACATGCAACAGAGCAACCTAACCTTAGTTTTAAAAGTATTAAATATATTCGTACTTCAACATGTAACATGCTGTATTACTAAAACAAACAGCTTTCTGATTTCTGATAAAGAATTTGAACTTTTTCACTGCTGTTTAATCATTCAAAGAGTATCAGTGTCGTTCTATTATCCTCTATTGCTTTTTTTCTTTTCAATTTTAACCTTTGACGGAGTTCCAAATGGATTTGCAAAACTTGTGTCATTTTGGGTCACATAAAATCACCCAAGATCAAAGGCTTTTCATTTCTAAAAGCAGACGTTTCTGATCCTCCTTCTGTATCAGACAGCTTACAGTCACATTTACAGACTACTGTTATAAAAGGCTATGATGGAGTGATGGTTCTGAACTTTTGATCTGACGGCACTCGTGACAAGCTTTCTGCAGTTGTTTTGGTGGACTTTAGATATTGGATTTCATACTGCTTCTTTTTAAATGGATGATGGTTAAAAAAAAAAAAAAAACTATAACACTGATCAAAAGGTCAAAATAAATTGTCTTAAAATGTTTTGTTGTTCAAATCCCATGTGGATTTTATGCTGCAATGAATAATTCAATTTATGCATTTGTAAAATACATATTTGTTGTTTTTAGGCTCAGATGACTTTTCTTTGAGATGACCACAAATATGGAACTAGATGAACTCTGTAGGTGTGTGCTGATGTTTCAGCAACATCAGAGTAACTATCTGCATACATGTCAGCAGCCCTTACTGTACATATTATTTTAAAAACTTTTTTCTGTCTGAAAGGATTTCCTTTCAAATGAACAGGGCTCCATCGTCAACTCTAAAATCCATCAGTAGCCATCAGTAGCAGTACAATCTTCTTAGGTTTTTAAACTTAAACTGAAACAGTCAGAAGCTAAACATTGTATGAGTGAACATCAATAGCAGTTTCAAAGCTACAACATTTTGAGAACTTGAGGGAAGTAAGTATAACAAGTCTTTTTGTTTAATCAAATTTTATAAGACACATCTGAATGTGCTGTAAGTCTATAAAACTAAATATAGCCTTGGTTTGACTTGCTGACTGATGGGTTTTTTAAAAGCAGTCTTTCTTTTTTATTGCAGGAAGCAACTGATCCTGGAAAAAAATCCCATCCCACTCCAGGAAGTCACCACTGGTGATCCTCAGGGCAGTATGTTTTCCCAATGCCCTAAAGTTTGCAGATAACATGATCTCTGCTCATCTGCCTGATCTGAGACAGCGACTGGTAAATTCTCTGCTTACAATAAAGAGGTTGAACAGCTGGCTTCATGGTTCAGCTATCATAACATCCCAAAACACTGTAGAGAGGATAGTAGACTTCAGGAGGACCTCCATTATGCACCCATTCTTCACCATCCTGAACAGCACCATGGCTGCTGTGGCGCCATTCAGGTTCCTGGGCATCACCCATAATAGACAACCCACAGCTACTCTCTTGTGAAGATGGCCCAGCAGAGACTGTACTTAAGACCTCATTCTATTCAGCTCTTTTTTAAAATCTGTTCTATACACCCCTATAACGGTCCAGTTTGAGTCTGTGGCATAATTGAACATTAGATCGAACACTGGTCGATTCAAACTAAAGACAGAATCCTTGTGTCCCACTGAGCTCCATACAGAACAGATGGGTATTTTCTGTGGACCAGAAAAACCCCAGCAAAAATCACCTCAGACCCCCTCACACCCAGGGCACAGACCTTCTGAGCTGTTGCCTTCAGGTAAGTGCTTCAGAGTGCTTCAGTCAAGAACATCAAGACATAAAAGCAGCTTTTTGCTCAGTTTCTTTTCTGTTATCAACCAGTTATCTGCCTTATATGTTCCAAGAAGTAGCAACATTACTGTCAGTGTGTAAATAATGTAAACTATGTATTTATTCACTTTATCTGTGATTATCGTACTTATTAGTTAACTCATGTAGATTTATCACCACAATCCACTTCACCTGTTTGTAAGCTATCCCGTATATAAACAACCCTATATAAATCATGTACATTTCCTCATTTTACTAATTTCAGCTGTTATTTCCCATAAGAACTGATACCTCCCTTTTTACTCCACACTAAGTGTCTGTAGAAAATCCTAACATGGCAATCCTAACTATATAATCTCTTACTTTGTAGCCTTTGCTTAAATTTACTCAGTTTTTACTTATATTTTCTGTTTATGTTGTTAAAATGTGTTGTTGTAAATGCATGCAAGTCCTGGAGGCTTCAGTGACGAAGAAAAAATTCTTGTGTGTACAAGCACATAAAGGTTTTGATTCTGATTCTATGAATAAATCAAGTTAAATCTGTTATTGTAGGTTTGTAGGTTGAAAGCAGCTGTTCAGAGTCTTTACCGTTTACACAAAAACAAGATTCATAAATCAGCTTGTAGGCACAGTTTTACAGTGCTGTATTTTATGGTAAAATTCATACAGTATTGCACTTTTTTTCCTGTTTAACTCTTGAAAGACTGGAAATCTAGGCCTAACATGGTAAGCTCAAAAGGTTGGTTAGATTCTATATAAACCGTACAGACAAAAAAAAACATGGCAGTAACATGCATAAACTATTTTTAAAGTACCAATTACTGTAACATGCATATTTTGGAACAAAACCCATGCACACAAGGAGGACATGCAAACACACAGAAGGGTCATGAACAAGTCATGAACTTTGGCTGTGAGATGACTGTGCTGAGCACAAGGTCTAAATTTATAGTTAAAAAACAATTTAATTTGTTTCTATTTGAAGAAAACACAGGAAAGAAGGTATAGCAAGATATTACTAGACAATGTCAAGAGTTTAGATAAAATACTGGTCAAAGTTTTAACTCCTCCATTGTCATTTTACAGCCTCTGTAGAGCCAGTAAATACTGAGCGTCAACATAGCTGTGTGCCTGCTGCAGGAAGTTATTCTCACCACAGAGCCCATATGGCCACTAATTATACTCTGGCACCAAAGATTTCTGTGAGACCAAATCAGTGTCAGGGTTGGGTACCCAACTACTGACCTTTTCTGTAGATCTGAGTGGCATCAGCTGTGAGTAGCAGTAACAATGCCCTCTGTAACATCACCACTGTGATGTGAACCACATTTCACAGATGATGGAGCAGGACCGTTCGAGCCGAGATCACAGCTACTGGGGAAAGACAGACTCTAAAGTCATTTCTGAAACAGGTTTTGGTTTTTTTATTTGTGCACACCTCCTTTTCAGGAGAAAGATTGTTTTCATAATGCTCACAGGCTTACAAATCACCACAATAAAGCTGTAAAATCAGCGCTCGTGTCTCGCTGCGTTGTTGGAACTCTGTCAACTCGACCACCTGAAGGAGGAGGGAGAAGCTACCACCACGAAGACCATATGGCCGGATTATTATACACTGGAAAAGCATCTTAATGAGTGTCCACAGAGTGACACTGACATTCTTTTGATTCCACACCGTACATACACTCAGGCACAATTAGCATGCAAGCGCAAGGCTAAATGCACACTTGAAGAACAAATTTAAAAAGAGTAATTACAAAAAAAATTGTTCTGCACAGCCTGTCTCTGTGCTGACGCACACAACTGAAATATTTGAAAAAATGATTGAAGTATAGGTGGGAACTAAAATCAAAGCTCTGCAGTGACACCCAGTGGTGACAAACAAACACTAACTGACCAAAAATGCCAACACTTATACTGATTAAAGACTTTCTGGCTTTGTTTTTCTACACTTTTTATTTGACAAACATCAAAAATGATGTATAACATTTCAAATAATTTCAAATTACAGTGGCTCAAAAATACAAACATCAGTGATAGACATCAAGCATCAACTTAACAAAATCATTTCAAAAATGTTTAGTGTTTGTGCCATAAGACCAAGGAACTGCACTGAACTTTTTTTTTCATTTAAATAAAATATTGTAAAAACAAAATCCAAAAGTGCTTTACAAAAATAGGCAGAGAAATTGGTTTAAAAAAATAAGATAATGAAACAAAACAGTTGCAAAGTAGGTGAATTAAACAATTTGAAAAAAGGTGGGCTATCAGCTGATTAAAAACACTCAACAGTTTGTCAAGACTGTTTTGTAGTTTGGGACCCCAGGAAAAAATGTTCAGTCTCCTCGTGTTTTCAGACTGGAGCGAGGAACAACATGAAAGCCTTGACCAGAAGATTGCAGGAGTCTGGAAGGTGTGTAAGGAGTCAAAGGTTCACTGATATAAGCAGGAGTCTGGCTGTTTATGGCTTCAGAAAGGAGAACAGGGATTTAGGAGGCAGTGTAGAGCCTTAATAACTGAGTGATGTGAGGGTGAGATGGGGTCTTATTCTGCAGTCAAGCAGCAGAAATTTGGACCAGTTCTTAGATTCTTGACATAGAGGGAAGGAAATAAAGAGTTATAATAGTCTAAGTGTGACAATACAAAAGCAATGATAACATTTTTCTAATTGCTTATATAATAATAGAGGCCCTAATTTACTGTAGTTATATTTCTTAGGCAAAATCAATTGGACAGAAGAACAGACTTAATATTTGTCAGATTTAAGTTGGTCGTCAGACATTTAGGTTGTCTTGCAAATGTTTTTGTGTGATCACCTAAAGAGCCAAGGAATTGGATGATGTTGTCAGGATCTCAATTTAGAACACCAGGAGAACAGTTTTACTGTGATTTAACCAAAGTTGAGAGTAATGTCCTTTCAACAGATATCATTATCTGTTTCTGTGATGTACTAAGTCAGAGACACCCAGATAAATATCACTATACAAGTATAGGAATCATTTTTGCTACCCAACCATGAAAAGACAAAAAAAAGGTGTTGGTCCAAGTTTATTGAAAACATCACAAATGTAGCAGTAGCTGTATGAGGAAGTAGCTGCGTTACAGCCGGCTAACATTTGGCATGCTTCAGTGTAAATGACCCTTGTACCATCTTACTGCTCTCATAAAAATGGTAGAGATAATTTGAAGTCATTCGTCACCGAGAAACTTTGATTTGTTTCCTCCATACACACACACACACACCAATCACATATCTTATTGTAGGCTGATTACAAACATGTGCCCATGCTGACCTGCTCTGTCCCTACACACGCACTTCCTGGTCTGCTTATCTCTTATGAACTAATATAATCAGAGTACACCTGAGAGGGCTGAAACTGACTCCTTTTATGGGTGTTTTATAAGCGGGTGATAACGCAGAAAAACAGATGAACAAAGGACAAACTGAATCACAAACTGACAGACACTGACACGGTTGGATTTACAGTATAAGTTTTTACTCCTGGTCTGGCATTGGAAAACTTTGCTGATATTTGTGTATTGAAAAAAGTCTGGATTTGAACTGAAGGTAAGACTTTTCTCGAAGAAAAGCTGAACCAAAATTGAAAAGGAATTATTAAGAAATTCAAGTACATTTCAATTGCCTCTTTTTACATTTTATGACTTTAACTTTTTTTTAAAAGATGACACTCTTTGTCTTATTATTTCAATTTAAAATACACTATGTAGTGCTGATAATCAAATGGAATGAATCATTAATTTCAGGTCCCTGCTGTGGCTGTGGAGTAAACCAGCGCAATGGAGGATCTAAAATACAGGGCAAAGAAAAGAGAGGTCAGACACAGGTAGGTATTCATCTTACCTTGTTTTTCTGCTTTGTCCAAGAAGGCACCTTCTTTCTCAGAAAAGAAACCAAGTACAGTATTTGACAGGAAATGGATACAGATTGGTAAATTGCAATCAGGTTAATGGCAGCCCAGTTAGCACACTTTGATCCTAATTAGCCTCTATGAGTAAATACAGTGCCCACAATGGATTGAGCACATTCATTGTAGTTAACAGAGATACAATTTGTTTTCTTTGGCTTATTTGCCTTATCCTGTAGAGATAGGATATATGTATTGGTTTTCACTTGTGTATGGGCTCTAAAAGGAATTATTGGGCACTGTGCATAGATAAATATAAAAATAAAAAAATGCTGCCTTATGTGTTTACTTAATGTCACTGTGTTAGGCTTGACTCATTAGTATAGCATTAAAATCTCTGAATTGTTTTGTTTTTCTGCAATTTACCGAAAGCAAAGCGACAAATTCCCTTAAAGCTAAAATGTCTGCATTCACAAAGCTTCAGAGGTCAAATGTAAAATGGCATCAAGCTTTAAAGTTGTGTCTTATTGGCTGCACTGAGAGTGAGAGAAATAAATCTAACAGGCAACTTAAAACTAGAAAACTATTCCATTTCCTATCCATATAGGCATACAATCAAGCTTTATTAACCTCTTCATCATTGTTAGGAGGTTAATTGTTAGCGGGATAGATGTTAGTGTTGGATAAAATTAAAAACTGCTCGCTTGTATTACCAGGTTTCAATTAAATATAATTTACAGTTTGAGGGAACAGTTAATTTCCCCTGTGCACTGCTGTGCTTCTCTTTATTGCTTGGCTGATATCATCCCCAATGCTAATGCCTGCTGTTAGAGGGGCTGTTTAAAATGTTAAATACATACTACGGTTTTAATCACATTCTCTACATTGGTAACTCAGACATAAAAGGAGTCAAGTTACTTGTCCAAAAAATGGCACGTTTCAAAATCTAACTGCTGTAAAATGCTCACTCTGCCATGTCTAATGTTAAAATTACCAGAGGGTTATGAATTAGGGTCTAGGAAAGTTGAAATAATCTAGTTCCAAACTGTGCAGTGAAAACATGTCAGACTGCCACTGTTTGTACTGTCATAACAAAAGTATAACTCAGATTTTTAAAAATTATTCAATGCCTCTGCAAAAATAAAGAAGTAGGTATAGTTTACGGGACTGAGCAGCAGTTTCTGTTTGTCTAGTTGAGATCTGAAAGAAGCTGCTTCAATCTGCATCAAACAAAAGCGTCATCACAACATCTGTGTCCTGATATTTCTAGAAAAGAGATTAAAGCTTTATACTCAGTGATGATATTTTCCAGTTCTTGTTCAGTCAGAGTGATAAAGTCAACTGTTTGTCTGCATGCTGCTGTGTCTTGTGAAACCTGCATTTGGGTCCCTTTTCTACCTGTATTTTAACAGTATTGTATTTGTGTTACAAAAATCAGTTTCAAATACATAAATGATTGAGAAAAAAGTGAAAAAAATACCATTTATACTTTTTCAGAGCAATTTATATCATCTTTTGAAAAGCTCTATTTTGATTTTTGTCTCTAAAAGAAGCCCAAAAGAGACCAATTCTATTTTAAATTTGAACTGGTCTTTGGAACTCTCGTTACAAAACATGTCTCACTCAGGAGCAGTAATTTCTGGGAAAGACAATGGCCTTCGTCGGTGTGGACTTTAGTCCATGCAGCTTGGCAGACATGCCCATGCACACCAAAGCTGTAAAACACGTTCAAAGAAATAGAAACTTTACAAAAGAACAGTCATAATTTTTATTATCATAAAACCTGAAAATCCAAAAAAGGTTTTCGTGGATTATAAAATGTGTTGTATCGCTGGTAAATGATTATGCCACATATATACTTTTACACTGAAAATGCTACCTCATAAAAAGTTGACATAAAAACTAGCATTCTGTTTTTAGTTCTGTGTGAAAAGTCACTGGACAATATAAAATGCTTAATTACTTCCTTAAAATGGTCCTGTAATAAATTCATCTTGAGACAGTACTTTTATGTTGCAGCTCAGTGATTAAAAAAAGATGTATTACAATAAGTATAAGTAATAATAATAAAAAATAATACGGAGAGTGTGTGTGTGAATAAATAATAACTATGAGTTTGTGTTAATAGGTGAATGAGATACACATTGATGTAAAGAACTTTTTAGAATCTGGAAAAGATTTACCAGATGCTGCAAACTGTATGTGTGGGAAAACCACCTGCCAGCGTGGCTGTGTTCATGCTGACTCTGAACATAGCTGTGGTTTTGATTGTTGCCATGACAGAGTTTGAGCTCACAAAGTATTATCAGTTCTAAGTATGACCACACCCTGATGATTACTGTGTATGGGCATTAATCATCCAGCAGACTGGTCAATAGGACATCAGCAAAGTGATTATGTAACAACAGATACAGTCAGGGGTGTTTGGGGCATATTTTTACACTGCTGTTTGACTCAGTGATTCTCCTCTGTCATTCTCTGTATCCCTCATGCCAAAACCTTCCTGTTCATTTAATTTTGGCTATAATTAAAATAAGTTATCAACTATTTCTGCCAATCAGACCTTACCTGGACTTCTAATGAAATGCACTGTCTGTTATTATCACCCGCCACCAAGAGGGAAAAGGCAGGCAATAAAAATTGTGCTTGCGTCTGTCTGTTAGCAAAATATCTCATGACTAACTAGACAGACTTTAATGAAACTCTCAGAAAGTGATCAATGGATGTACACATTTTCAGCTTAATAATGATTTGATCCAACTCAGTTTAGTATGGCTGCCGCAGCCAACTAAGCTTTGCCAACACAAAAATGGTTAGAATTTGTCAACCAATGTTGAGCTAAAATTCGGTGTGGTCATAATACTCAAAGCGCTACTCCTTGCACAAGGGTTTTACCTAAAACTTTTTGTGTTAAGTGTTGGAGTCAATGGTGTTTGTGTGTTTGCAAACTATTTCATAAACCGATGGGTGGATTTTAACGAAATCTTCAGAAATTTATTAACCTTTGGAGTCGATCCAAAGAAGGCAGCTGCCACAGCAACTTAACAAAGCCAACACAAAAAATGGATATAGAGGAACTCAGCCAGTTGAACATGACATCTCGTGATTTTGCGTGAGATTGAACATAATGTCACTTTCAAGGTTTGACCAAAGCAGCTCCAGCGCCATCATTTCTCCTTTTAAGGTGATTTTAGTTTAAAGCTCTGGCATGAAAGGCAGCTGGCAATTTGCATTCCTTCGAGGAATGTTACATCTTTAATTATTATTGATAATTGCCAAAGCTCGTTTCAAACTTCCTCTATGCGTAAGCAAACACTTGAATTATAAGAATGATCTGTTTGTTCAGCTTGGCTTGTTTATGAGACACGTACACAAGGACTTTGGAATATGAGCTTTTGCTACAGCTGTTCACCCGATGCTCTCATACATTTATTCCGTACAGTTTATTTTATAAAACACATGTGAAATTATGAAAAGATTATTTTCTTTCAGCCCTTAAAACTTCTCACCCACATGTGTTGATGTGTATGTTTCAGGGACACATGGGATCCGTTCCAGCGGAATCCTGTAGGAGCAGAGAAGGAGCAGAAAAGAAGGTGTTTTGTGTTGTTCCAAAACCTGGTGGCTGTAATCGTGGGGATCGCAGTTTTAGTCAGCGCCGTTGTTGCCAAGGTAAGGTCATGTTTTTTTAAAGAAAGGTCTGTACCATTTACATTATTTTTATGTTTATATTTTATTTTTTATCACTGATGTCAAGGCACAAAGAAAGAACCACTAGGTTCAAAATAAAAATATTCTTTGAGGTTCATTTAACTCTTTATTTTCATTTCAGGTGTTTCTGTCAACAATTTCATATACACATAACAAGCATTTGTTTGGGAAATTGACATAAAGGATTTTTAGCTGTTTACCTGCTGATAAATCTCTGACAGCTAATGTCCCTGAGGAGTAGGTTAGCAATACTTGTTTTAGAAAACTTTAAAAAGCAAAACTTGAAATGAAATGTTCCAATAAAAAAAAAAAGATTATTTGGAACTAAAGTTGCTTGTTTTTCGTGGATCATAAAAAAAACATTTTAATATATCCTTTAAATGCTCAGGCAGAATGTAGAGTCCTGAATCCGTTTCTCTCTTTCTATAAACGAGCTTGTCATTCCATGTTTCTTCCTTGTACATAACATCCTTATGATCCCCTGTTAATATTTAACTGATTTTACCTGTCTTTCAGCTTAGCACTCTCCTTTGGCCTTGTGTTTCTTACTGTCTTTACAATGAAGCACATGATACAAAAATCCATAAATGTCCATATTTTTGATTTTCCAGGACTGGACTTCCTCATTTGTGTGCAGCTAAATGAGTATTATAAATGTTCTTGCCTTGGTTTATCTGTTTTTCAAGGCACCTTTCACTTTACAGTGTGAACTTTTTTAAACTTTTGAAGTTTAACAGAAAAAGCAACCAATGAATGATAAGTGTTGGTTTGAAGTCTCAGCAGATTTTCTTTAAAGTCATTTTTTTTGTCTGTTTTCTTTAAGGGGTCCCTTTTGATGCTGACGAGTCTGGCCAGTTGGAAGTCATCACAATCAGATCAGGACAGGCAGTTCTACATGTTAATGTTGGTGTTCTGCCTGGTCTACCCAAACTTCCTGGTCTTTATGAAATCTCTGTGGCGTTGTGCGTTCAAGAGTTTTGTTCCACCCAACATGAGGACCATGGGATTTGTATGTTTCTCTAAACATTTATTAATTCATTACATGATCTGCCTTTAGTGCCATAAAAATACAGAAAGTTAATTGTTTATTTTAAAATCTTGTTTGTCATTGATATGGAGCAGAAGTATAAAGACGTTCTTGTGTCTTTTCCAGATTTGTCTCATTGAATGTTTGGTGTCCTTTGGTACTTCTGTCCTGGTTCTCGTTGTCATGCCTCATTTTGACATACTGACTAATCTCTTCATCAGTGGAGGAGTCTGTATTACGTCTGCAATACTGCAGATAATATTCAGACTGCAAAGAGAG
Organism: Kryptolebias marmoratus; assembly: GCF_001649575.2. NCBI lineage: Eukaryota > Metazoa > Chordata > Actinopteri > Cyprinodontiformes > Rivulidae > Kryptolebias > Kryptolebias marmoratus. Next base: position 11,259,153 of record NC_051444.1, read on the forward strand.
AATTGGAAAATTATTTTCCCCATCTGCTCCCTCATTTTCACAACTGCTGGTAAGAATTTTAAAATTATTCTCTATCTAATATTCTCAAAGTAGATTTCAGTGTTCTATTTTATATTTACATTTTTGCAGTGGTACTACTGAGGACTGTTGAGTCTTAAAACGAAAGAAAAAAATAGTGTTGATACAGACAAAATTGTGGAAATGAATTGTTAATTTGCATGTCAGACTGGGTTTTGGCATATAAATAGTTTTTCTTTTAGTAGATAAACGCAGTAAAATAGGTGATAAAACTTTAGAAAAACTGGAATTAAAAATGTGCTCAAAAGGAGAAACCTCACAGTGGATTTATAAACATCATTTTAAGGACCATTCTTTTATTACTGATGATTTGACTTTATTCCTAAAATGCAAAATCAAAGAGCTGTGGTCCCAATACTTATTTATACAAAAAGTACATAAGTTTACATTTTAGTTTTGTGCTTAAAAACTGAATTACTGACTGATCGACAGGTTACTGCCTCCTGGGAATGGACTATTACTCTCGTGAGGCAATGTTTGTGGATTTCTTTACAAACAAAAAAATTGAACACCACAACATCTATATTTATGTGGGAATAGGAATTGTCTCCTCTCTCCTTGTCTCCCTGTGCTGGTGGGAAAACACAATCCAGGCTACACACAAGATGCAGGTAACATTTTTTTCTTGTAACAAAGTTTAAACTGGATATTTAACTGTTTCGTGCCAATCTATTTACACACTGGAGTTAGCCATAGAGTTCCCCAGGATTCAGGTCTTAGACCCATATTTCTTTACTTTTATTAAAACTTAAACTCTAAACTTTTATTGCCATATTTTTATTTTTATTGTCAGTGTTAAGCTATCATTGTCATATTGTATTATGTCAACTTGGCATAATCAGTGAAACCTTTTTTTTTGTCTTTCAACAGAAAACACTGTCAGAACTGGAAGGTTTCAAGGACTTTGTCTTTGTAATCAGCAGCATTCTGAGAATTCTTGTGATACGTAATTATCAGCCATCAATTTCTGTATTGTTACAGTCAACATGTTACACATAACCAGGAAACATATCAACATGGTTTGACAAGTGTAGTAAAAAATCTCATTTCCAGCATTCAAACCCAGAGAACAAACAGATGCAAAAACATCATGGAGGATGCACCATTGTTATGATAAAGTCTTTGATTGTTGTTTACATATTTTGGCTGTTTCTGTAGGTAAACAAACACACATGGTAGTTGTCAGCCATTCACAAATTTTGCTTACATTTTTTTTAAGTACACATTAACCATCTATATGAGAAAAAATTTATGGATTGTGTTTCTTACTCTATGGATTGTTTATTTATTTATTCATTTATTTTGACAGGTCCTCATGACATTGCAAAGTGTACCTTTAATGATTGTATGTTTTACGGTAATTTCTGTTATATTGTACGTTTTGTTTTGTTTTTCTTGTAGAGGCGGTGTACCTTATCTATCACAGGTTCCTTATAGAAGAAGAATTCCGAATTAACTGGTTATCCTTCAGTCTGCAGGATAATCAATGGGCAACTCTACAAACAGGACTCGTGCTTTTTTTCTTACAGGTCAGTTGAAAAAAGGCAGAAATGCGTACTATGTAAAGTATTTTAAAGTGTAGTGTCTTGAGTCCAACTCATGGTTCTTTTTCCATCTGCTGCTCTTGGTGGACTTTCAGAAACATAACTAAGGCCAAATTTAAACTTTGTTTGAATGCAGAAGAATGCCAGTACTTAAGTAAGGTTTTGTTAAAGTAAAACAGAATTATAAGCATCTTAAAAAGTACAGCATATGCTGTATTTCAGGATACACAAAATGACTACAAGAATAAATTATTTGTTTGCAGAAAATGCAGAATCAGACAAGTTACTGTAAATAAAAATTATGTTTGATTTTTAGCCCATTAAGACATGAGGCACTCTAAAACATGGAGCTTGGAAAATTATATTGTGCATCAAATTCTAACTGGTTAAAAGCCACAATAGAAAACCAGAAAGGTTAAATGATAAAATATTTAGTCTATAAAAATCTTTATCTACTAAGTGCTGTAGGTCTGATAAATACTTACCTGTAATTTCCCCCAGGCCTTCTGCGCAGCAGCCTGCCACTGGTTTGGTGTGGTGGCCTGTAAGATCCATGCTGTCAGGATGAGTTTTGCTCTACCTTTATGCTGCACGGGACCTGTGGTACTTGGGTTGGGACTCGTACTTTTCTTGACACAGGCAAAAATACTGGTTGATCACACAGAAGCAACTACTATTTTCGGTGAGGTTTATGTTATTTTTTAATAACACTTACTGTTGTGAATTGTTTGTATTTTAATTCACAGAAGCTTATCTGTTTAATGTTATGTGTATCTTATCAGTGGAAACGTGAAAGTTAAACAAAAAGGCAGGGAAAACATTTATAAATAAATGCTAAATTTAATTTAAAAGAGTTTCTCATCATGACTACAGAGTGGAAGGGCATCTTAAAAATAACAGATATCTCAGATATATATCAGTATCTCTGTGACTGAGATATGTATAGTATTAGAAACTATTTCTCATTTTCAATATATTTGATTGTTTGCAGAATTTTGCAAAAAATTGGATAAACCAGATGTCCAAAACACAACTATTGCAGCCTTATTTGAGATGACCAGAAGCATCTGCCAAACATCACTGAACAGGTTTGTTCACTTGCATGAGTAAAAATTCTGATTTTCTGTTTTCCAGCTAACACTTCTTTTATAAAATTTCTGCTATGCATGTTTGTTGTATGTGAGCTGTGTGTACTGTCAAATACACATTGTGCAATACCTTTAGTATTATTTGTATAGATATATATACGTATGCTGATTTTGCACACGTAAAATCTTCATGAACTGTTTGATTGACAGCCCCTACGAGGAATGGCCTTTTGCTATGCTGGCGCTGGAGGGACTGTGCATGTGGTCAGGCCTCGTCACATGCACCTACTACGTGTGGAAGATCAAGGTATCAATTTGATCACACATCCACACATCTTCATGAACAATAATTCGTAAAGCATCATTCACCCAAATCGTGAAAAGAATGTTCTTGAATGAACCAAAGCTTCAAAAAAGATGCATTAGTTAAAGACTACACCATTGTCCAAGTCAAAGTTAAAATTACTTTGTTAGAGAAAAATGTTCACCCTGATGCTTCTGTTTACTCAATTTAGGTCCAACGTATAGAAAGAACCTCTCAGCTCTTTGTTCGTCGGCTCTATGAATCTGCTTTCATCGACCTGTCTTTACTACTCAACACTAAGATGAAGCTACCAAAAGCTCAAACCAATGAGAAGTAAGAGTAAACTGAGAATAGATTTCCCATGTTTTCATTTTTATTTTACTGTTGTAATATTATAAATTATGAACATTTCTTAGACATGGAATGATATACTATGTTGACTACTTTGGCCTGTAGAGGTGATAGTCTTTTTCCTCTTAGAAAATGTTAATTTTTACACTAATTAATCATCTTCTTTTAATTATAAAGACATTTACAGCATGTGTATGCTAAGATCACATTTAGCGATAATGAATGAGTTGAGAGCATTATGGGATCTTAGAACTGTGATAAGATTGCTTCTTCAAACTTGAAGTTGTCACATTGATGCTATCAGAGGAGCAGGAAGGAGTTACCTGAACATGAGATTAAAATTTTTATTTTTGGTTTTAAAATCAAATTTACATATTTCGAAGTGACTTAAAGCATATCTTTTTATATAAAGACATTGCTGTGATGCAAAAGATGATAATTTGCTTTTTGAAATGTAAGTTTTTAATGTAATAATTGATTTGCAGATTTTTTTAATGTGCATGTAGCACATCAAAAAATAGCATGAATAGCAAGGAATATGTCAAAGGTTCTGCTAAAAGTCCCACTCCACTCTCTTCTTCATAGCCAAGATGAACTACAGAACTGTGTGATCTATCTTTGTGCCACCATGTGGCACGAGACGTACGACGAAATGCTGAAGATTCTCACATCCATGTTCAGGTAAGAGACACTGTCACGACAGAGAGGCAGACATTCACGACATGGCTTTGACTCCTTTTGATGAAGCCTTTCAAGAATTCAAAGCATCTGAAAAATTAGTTTATTGTTGATTATGTTCGCAGGTTTAACATGTCTGAAGATATTTATGAGCTCAAAATGTTTTGTCATGTTCATAGTTTTGTTTCTGTTCTCTCTCTCTTTTTGTTTGTTTGTTTAAAAGAAAACACTTTAGAGAATGTAGAGAAGATATAATCAGTTTGTTGCTGTTGTTTCAGGTTGGATCGCTATCGAGGTGATCCAAAAGAAGAACACAAGGACTGTTTTGACTTTGAAGCTCACATTTATGTTGATGATGCCTTTATGAAGGAAAAGGGCACAGGAAAGAGGCTGGTTAATTCATATGTGAATGACTTGATCAATGTTGTAATAGAGGTTTATAGGTGAGGTTTTTCATCTTTTTACCATACATATATACATGTATGTACTGTATGTATACGCATACTGTATGTATCTGTTTAAGCAACCATCCACACATTGTTCTGTTCAGGGTTTTTACCAACAAAGAGCCAGATGATGTGTCAATCATTGAGACTCCCTATGGTGGGAGGTTGATGTTTGTCCTGCCGGAAGGTAACATGCTGTTTGTTCACCTGAAAGACAAAGGTCTCATCAAGAACAAGAAAAGATGGTCTCAGGTATGAAATATCAGGGAGTTTTTTGTCTAGTTTGTTTTGTTTAGTGTTGTATTTTTTATGCCCATATAAAATTCAATGGACCTCCTGCCTCTTTTCCCTCCTAAATCAAAACCTCAAAACTCACAAGTTCACAACAGGACAGTGTGACAGTTTCATGTTTTGTCTCCCTCAACATAAAAAATTTACATTACTTTCCTGCCCCAAAAAGGAACATTTTCAACCTGTCACAGAGTATAAAGAGTCATTTTCTACCTAAATATAAACTGTTCCTAAATCTACTCAAGTTATTTTAATGCTTCAACCTATTGTTGAAGTGTAATGTGCACATGAGGACAACTTCCTCCAGTAAGTTCTTTCAGCTGCTCCCTTCTTCAGGCAAACAAACTCACATGAACGATTTGGCAATTATTTTTTACACCGGATGGCCTTCCTGCTGCAACCTGGGCTCAAACCTCTGATCTCAGGATGATAAGACTGCAGCACTGACCACCAAGCCACCGCAGCCGCAGTGTTAACATTTTTGTCATAAAATCCAACAGTAAAATAGAACTATCAGGCAACAAATTACCTCTGCTACCATTATGATAATACTGAGAGCTTCTTTTATTTGTATTGCAAGGAATTTTCTACTTACAATTTTATTGATGTTTTCAGATAATGTACATGTATTACCTGCTTGGCTGGAAGGGCTACATAAGCAAGAACCCTCAGAAAATCCCAGTAAGAGCTTTTTTTTTCATCTGTATTACCTGTGTACCTATTGTTGCTGTAATACTGAGTAACTGCTATGTGTGAAATATCTGTCCCTCTTATTCCAGCGGCTGAATAACAGCAGAGAAAGTCTGGTCTCTATGGATGGAGAAATTTTTGTGTATTCTCAGTACGACAATGACAGCAAGAGAAAGTTCATCTCAGATGATAGCACATATATTCTGGCTTTGGACGGAGATACTGATTTCCAACCTAAAGCAGTGATTCTCCTTGTAGACAGGTCAGCAACAAACAAAATAATCTATTTATTCTGCTATGGCTCAGAAAGAAGATCTCATTATTTTGAGTCACAAATGGTCAACAGGACAGTTTTTTGTTTGATCTTTTTTTTTTGTAAATGAAACTTGCATTTCCTAACAGGCTGAGGATGTATTACAATGTGGGAGCAGCATGTGGTAGAATCCATCCTACTGGTATGGGTAAGCAGTCCCTTTTTAATAGCTTGTCTGTCTTTTCTACTTTGTGTGTTTGTACTCAGGACATATACACACATATGACCTCCGACAGAGCGGTATGTTGCCACCAGCCACTGTAGACTTGGCTGTCACTACAGGCTGGTTACTACCTTAATTAAACTGTGTTTGAACCCGATTAGATTTTGGGGTAAAATATACAGAAAAAAAAAATGCAACTATTTTTTATTTAATGTTTAATGTTTCCTTTCTTTTGTAAAAGTCAAAAAGGCTTAAGCTCCAACCATTTTTTTGTTTGTTTTTCTGACTTTGACCTTAATTTTGGACTGTAGGCTATCCTCCATTTCATGGAATACAAAATATTATGAAGCGTCATAAACTAACTGACCAGTTTAGTAAAACCTGACGCAAGTTAGACTTAAATAAAATAATATATGCAACACAAACTAAGAAGACTGCAAAGTAACTAATTAGTTTTTACTATACCATACCAACCCTCCCAGGTCCCATGGTGTGGTACCAGAAGTTTGAATACGCAGTAGGTCACTGGCTTCAGAAGACAGCAGAACACGTGTTCGGCTCCGTATTGTGCAGTCCAGGATGTTTCAGTCTGTTTCGGGGGTCTGCCTTAATGGATGACGACGTTTTGAAGAGATACACAACAACTGCAACAAAAGGAGCAGAGTATGTGCAGTATGACCAAGGTAACCTGTCTCTAAAGTTCAGCTCTCCTAGCTTAGTCTGTTGTCTTTGACTGCTCCGTGTCAAAGATGGATCTTGACATTTCTTCTTTTCCAGGCGAGGACCGTTGGCTGTGCACTCTGCTACTACAACAAGGGTGGCGTGTCGAATACAACGCTGCTTCAGACGCATACACCAACTCTCCACAGGAATTCAAAGAGTTTTACAACCAGAGGAGACGATGGGGACCTTCTACACTGGCTAATACTCTGGACCTTTTGCACAGGTTTGTAATTTAGAACAATAATATTTGGGAGTCAGTACATTGTCCACTGTTTTGTTCTTCTTCATATTAAATGTGTTATAAAGCATATCATCAAATCTGTCTCTAGGTTTTAGGCTTTATAGTTAAATCTACTGGTTCTTTTTCAGTCAAGTACTCACCATGGTATTAAAACTTTTATTTATCTCAACTGAAATTATTCTATTACTTGAACACAGTGGTAAAGAAACAGTGCAGAGAAACGTGTCCATCTCCTGGCTTTACATCTTCTATCAGATGTTCACTGTTGGATCTTCAATCCTGGGGCCAGCCTCTGTGACTCTAATGATAGCAGGTAGGTTCAGATCTGTTTTATCATGAAAACTTCGTCTGAATGTCAATGACAGTCTTTGTTGTCCTTTACTGTGTTTTTTTCAGTTCTCTGAAATCCTTTTAACTGTTTCATCTCAACTTTCAAGTCTGTAAAGGTCGACTTTATACATTTAGTACATTAATGTTAATGTATTTTTGCAGTAGATAAGCTTCAATATTTAAATTTTCTTTACATTTAATATGCAAAATTGTTAAGGTTTTATCATAATCTTGTCACTTACAGCCCATCAGGTACTTTATTTTTTGGGCAGTAACAAACTTTTTGGTATAGGGGCCATTTTCACTCTGACAGCATAACTAATAAGTCAAAAAGTTAATCCATAAAAACACTTTGATTGTAATTTATTTACTTTTTGGGTAAACTTCAGCAAAATGGCTTACAAGTTCATTATTGAACATGCTGAATATTTATTATGAAACAGTGTTTTGATACAAATCATAATGCTTCCCTAATCATAACTTAAGCATAAACCTCATCGGCACAAGTTTAAACAGTAGAAATAGTTAAAGATCCTAAACTTTAAACTCTGATCTTATTATTCTTGTTTTTTCACCATACCTAAAAGGACCTTATTTGGTCATTCGCAAACACTATAAAATGTTGTAGCATTTCGTCTTAATGGTGCTTTAGGGCACTAACATTGAAGGACGTTTATGACATTCAAGTTTAAATGACTAAAGAGCCTTAAAAGAATCCCAGCAGGAAGTTATTTTTTAACAGTTTGCTGTGGTGTGATGTCTTTTTATTTAAAGATACTGACAAGAAGTGTGTTATATCACTAGTTTAACAATGTCTTTAAAAACATGTTTCTTGTTAAAAAGAAAAGGAAAATGTGAATTCTGTAAAAGCATGTCTAGATGTTGTGCATTGTTAGACCGCAATAATTTGAATCATGAAACAAAATTGGAATTGATTTAGAATTAAAATCATACACTGAAATTGTGAAATTTTAGAAGACAGCTATAAGGAGAAAAAAGAAAATAAATGCATATTATACTCACATTCCTACGGATGGTTGTTATACATTTGAATTGACCAATAGGATCACAAGATTATGAGAACAGTGCATTGTCTGTGGGAAATAAAACAAAGATAGTTTGTAAGTAACTGTTATAATAGTCCTCCAAAAGAAAACCCTGTTATATAGTGTACATAACCATAAAATTAATGAAATTAACTATTTATTCTGCAAAGTTAGTATTGGGTAAATTTGTAATTTGGACCTAATAGTATAGTGTAGAATAATGTATAGTAATATGCATTATTTACATTTTGGAAATACCAGTCACAAATTTCACAGTTAGCACAAACAGTTAAACACAGGTTAGTGAATGAATAAAATATTTATGGACATGATAAGTGAGCCCACATTTTGATTCTCAAATATGAATAACTTTTACAAGTACTTTGATCTGTTAGTTTTTAATCACTCACACTTCCTCCACTTGTTTCCAACCAGGAGCTTTTCAGTTTATCTTCAAAATGGCCGGCACACTTTCCATCATCATCGCATGCATTCCTCCAGTTTTCTACATCATGATCTGTTTCATAACCAAGGCTAACACCCAGATAACCATTGCTGCCATTATGAGCGTTCTCTATGCATTCCTCATGACCGCATCCTTCTTTTCCATCATAGGTTGGTACATTTCATTTCTCTTTCTGAGTGCATCTTCTTTAAATAAATGTTAGTCTATGTATACATATTCATAACAATCTTATTTTAGGTGACATGGTGGTGCAGGGGACATTTTTGACACCCACTGGTGTGTTTTTGGTTTCCATGGCAATTATGTACATGGTGACAGCTATTCTACATCCAGAGGAGTTTGGTAAGTTTGTATTGCTGTGTCATGTGGATTTTTCCCACCAATCTAAAATTCAGTACCAATGTAAATTGCATCAGTTTAACTGCATCAATGCAACAGCTGCATTAAAGCCTCCCAGCTACAACAACACTGGGTGCGTTATGCTGAGCTGGTATTTTGTTTTCAAAAGTAATTTAATGTTACATGATTTTGCCCTGTTTTTTTCATCCAGGGCTGATTATCTATGGTCTGATGTATTTCATCTGTATCCCCAGTGGATACCTCCTACTAACCATCTACTCACTGGTTAACATGAACAATGTGTCTTGGGGCACAAGGGAGTCCAACAAGTAATGCAATCATTGCAGCTATTAAACAAAAATAGTTGTGATTTAGACTGCAAACAAATAATTCTGATTATCAAATCATCTTTTAATTATTGCACGTCTGATTATGATGCTAAACGAATGCATGAAATCCTAAAATTTAATATTCTAATCATCGATTAATCTGGAAAGAGCTGAATGATTTTGTTTAGCGGGATCTAGGCAATAAAATTGTTATTTTTTGTTTGGTTCATTTTAGCTATAAGTAAAATTATGCTATAATTAATTACAACAATAACTATTATTTCTATAATTAAGTCAAAATGAGAAGTTATGCACTGTAAATATAAATGAAGTCAAAGGAATGTAATCTAAGGATGCTATTAGTTTTAAATGCATATTACTGCTTGCTTTTATGCACATTTCTTTGATTATCCAAATGCTAATATGTGTTTTGTTTGTGTTATAATGTTAATCAGTTGTGAAATTCTAAACTGTAAAAGGCACAAACTATTTTAAGGTGTTATATTGTGCAGTTTTAACTAATCAAACCAGCTCATCTGCTTTTCTCTTGCTTTTCTAAAGCTATTCTACAAGATAACAAAAAGAACAAGCTCACTGATCCAACATGGAAATATTGTGTCACTCAACCAATCAGCATTCCCAATAATCACTAAATGTCTATATCTCTCTTTTATTCCTTTTCTTTTTTCTTTTTTTTTTCTGACTACTCATCCTGCTCTCTTTTTTTATCAGGGGAGAAGGAGTAGCAAAGAAAAATGAAAACGTTCTGTGTAACAGAGACTGTAAACTCTGCTGCTGGGACATGAAGCTTCAGGTACGGTTTACAGACAACTACAAAAAAGTAAGTAAAAATTTTTTTACTCAGCGAACGCCTGGATTAATGTATCCCATTGCCTTTGCAGGTTACCCAGGAAACCGACAACGTCATGCTTCAGCAGATCACAAGTCTGACACAGCAAGCACTTCCACTTTTACCCGCCAACACTGACAAACCTCTGCAGGCTGCCTCAAAAGCTGAAACTCAAACCAAAGAAAATGCTGTAGAATCTAAAAATCATTCAGCTGATAAACACAAAGAGATGGGAGCAAGAGGCAGTGATACAACGAACAGGTATTCAGATTTCATTTGTTTCTTCTCTTTTCATGAATTTTTTTTTTTTTAATAACTCCATGGTCATTTGAAGAGGGTGCAAGACTGATCACATCCCGAACTTAAAAAACTTGTTTGTGCTTGTGAACAGTGGCATTATTGAGCAAAAGAGCCCAGAGCCAGTTTCATCTGATGATGACGATGACTACGAGGATAGGTTCATGATTGACAATGTAGACGAAGAAGAAGAAGAGCTTCCTGCCAGTGGTGAGCAGTGCTTGAACTGTTTAGTTGTCAGAAATAGTGCAAAGCGTGATTTACGCTTTAGGTCATGCAACCTGCACAACATGTAGTGCACTATAAAGATGGGACTGTTGTGTTTGCAGAATGGGTGGAGCCTGTGAAACAGGAGTTTTTGAAGAAGCTGACTTATTCCAACATGAAGAGAAATCTGCAAGCACAAATACGGTACTTTAAGAGTTTTCTTTGTTTCTGGATCCTGGTTTGATATGTTGAAATATTGATTTCATGTATAAACGGTTTGTTCAGTTGCACACTGGTGGATGAGTATGCATCAAGTATCAGTGCACGTGTTCCTTCATTCAGTGTGCATTTACTAAAACATTTTCACAGCAGTATATCTGGATTTTTGAGTTGCAGTCATGTAAACAGAGTTGTTTGTTTTTGTACTTTTCACAGCTACACACTTCGCGGCAAAGCCTACGATGATGTGTGTGAGGACTTGGTGCTGATGTTGACCGACACTCTTAACACAGAGCTCAGTGAAGTGGGGCCTGAGGACGTTTTGAATCAGCCTAAGCTAGAGATGTTACAGCATGAACTGACAAAGCAGGTGATTAGAAATTATTTGGTTATAATGTAAAAATCCAGTTTTGTTTTTTATAAGTTTGACTGCAATAATTCAGATGATTTGTTTCCTCTCATGAAATGTTTCTGCATTTACATCGAATGCTTTCAGTTTCGTAAACCCTAAGAAGTACTGCAGAAAAAAAACAAGTAACTGACTTTGTTTACACCTCAGGCACGTCACATCCTTAAGAACAGTCGGTTGCCAAAATTAGAAAAGAGAGTTAAAAGCGCCATTGAAAAAACTCTTGCTGCCCCACAAATCCAAAGACTAGATGAGGTAAGTTGTCCAAACAGGTACATCAGTTCATTTCTACAGTACACATACACATTTGTTTGTTTTTTTATTTAAAATAGACCATAAGTCTGAGTGTGTTGTTGTGTGCTTGTCTGTTTATTTGTGTTGGCCCTGTGAAAGTGCCTGGGTGAATACATAATACATGTTTCAACCAAACACAAAAAAAAGCCATTTACTTAAACAAAAGACCAATACCTTTTTCATTTTATCTTAATTAAATAAATCTTAAAACAACTGTATGCATGTATCTGCATGTTCAGGGTGAGAAGGACTTCTGGAACAAGCTCATTGAGCGTTACTTGAAACCCATCGAAGATTCAGAAGAACACAAGGAGCGAGTCAAGCGAGAACTGAAGTCACTTCGCAACAAGGTAAACACAATCGGCATCTGCTGTTTTGTCCAATGTGTTCATTTCAAATGTCAGGATAGTATTATGTGTGGATAATGTAATCATTTTTATTTGGTGTTAAGACGTAAATAAAAAGATCCTTTGAATATTGTTTTGTTTTTCTTTTTCACAGTCGGTCTTCCTGTACTTCATCATCAATGTGCTGTGGGTGGTAGCTACTTTCTTCCTGCAGGCCATTGGAAATGACATCATCAGCATTAAGATCCCCAAGTTTACTATAGGTGGAAATGGGACTGGAGAATACCTCAAGGTACGACCGTGTCAGAAAACTGAGTTCTGTTTTCAGCTCACAACTATAGTTGCCACTAAACTGAATTAATGCTGTCATTTCTGTTCTGACAGGTGGAGCCCCTCAGTCTGATGTTCTTGTTGTCCTTCGCCGTTCTTCTTCTTGTCCAGTTTCTGGCCATGCTGTATCACAGGTACACAAACGAAGGACGCTTTCTGTTGGGCATTTTTTGTTTGTTTGTTTTTTTCCACTCAACAAATCCATCAGTAATTGTCTAAATTATGGACAATTCACTGCCCTTGAAGACTTTTCTTGTTGCAGATTTATTTATTTATTTTCAGATGCCGAAAACTATAATTTAACCTTTTACTTGATTTTAAACCATTTCCCTCACCGACACAGCAGGGTGTTTATAATAAATTTACCGTCTTCACAAAGAGTTTTAATTATATTTTCATATTGTTGTTGGAGCAGCTGCTCATTTCATTCTTTGCTCTCATTTCCCACACTCTGTGCCTCTGTTTGCAGAGTCTACACCCTGATCCATGTGGTGTCCTATCGCGGCACAGAAAAGAACTACAAAGAAAAAGACAGCGATGAAGTAAGTAACAACGGCCAAACACACACATGAATAACCAGCTGGGTATGTTCACGCCATCTATGCCCACTGGCATTAAACTATTACGGTGTTCGCTACAGGCAGTAAAATCGGAGCAAACTGAGATGTTAATATCTCAGTAAAATCAATGAACATAAAACTTTGTGTAAAGAGTTACATTTCCAATGTGTAATATGTCTTTCCAAAACATATACTCAATTTAGTACTAAACTAGATTATACTACAAAGATAACATTGATTTGAAACATTTAATTTGTGCTAACTGCAATAAAAGATGCAACACACATGATGAGGAAACGTTTCATCTAAGTGCTGCTCTTACAGTTAAACTGATTGGAAATGTTGATTTACCTGTAAATGTGGCCTATGAGATCTCTTATATCTGTGTCTTTGTGCACAGCAGGGGGATGAAGAGGAGGACCTCACCATGGAGAATCAATATGCCATTTCTATCACCGCCGAGGATCACTTATAGTTCAGCATCAGCCTGCCGTACCATGAGAAACAATATTCTAACAGCTTTCTGCCACTAAAGGTTGACTTTTTTACTGCCTCAAAACACATTAATTGTATTTTTTTTAAACCCAACACTCAGAAGTTAAAATGTCTTTTTTTTTGTATCTAAAGCCATGCTTTAACTTAATCAACACAGGAAATAATAAACTTTTCATTTATTCTGCAGCAGTTGTTTTGCCTCCCCGAGATTTAATTGTGATCAATTTGAGAAGGCAAAATGGCACAAGGGAAATCAGTTTTTTATGGATTCAATAAGCTTTGTTTGGCCATGCAAAATAAAAAAGGTGGGAGTATGTTTTAACACAATATAACTGGAGAGTGCGGTTTAAATGACTGTTTTAACCAAATGCGTTAGCGTTTAAGATTTGTATGGATAAATGTATCTTTTAGAGAGTGATGAAAAAGGATGTAGCAGAGATTCTGTATTCCACTTCAGAATAAAAACAAAACTACACTAACAAGTTTTACTGAAAATCAATGCCATCTGTATTTATTATTCCTTGTCATGTGATTGTGTGACATTGTTAAATGACTCACAATGTATTAAAATGTTTTCATGCATCCAAGTGTTTAGAATGTTTGAATTTTTAAACTTTAATGCTCCACAGAATCAAACAGACCAGTACATGTTTACACACCCTTTACTGTGTATTTCATATTCTAATGCCATTTGTACTGTTAATTTTGCACAATAGCAATCTAATTACGAATGCTGATCATGACGATGCACTTTACATAAAGACATTTCTAAACTCTAGAAATTTCTGGAAATTCAGTGAAATAAATAAAATCATGAGTTATATACTTGTATTTGCAAAATGAACAGAAAATGATTAAATAAACTCTTCTGCAAATTAAACAACTGTCATCTTTTTAAATACTGAAATGAATCTTTTATAGTGTGGTGCATAACTAGTTTTTTTTTTTTTTTTGCAGAGTAATTTGTCTTTTGATAGTTACTAAGAAACAATGAATCACTGCATTCCATGGAAACCTATTTTTTTCCACTTTTAATCAGTGGAATTAGTTTTTTTTAAATACCATTTTTGTAGAATTTTTCTTCCTGTCCAATTTAAACAACGCTATAGATTATAAAAACTCATTTTGATCTTTTCAGTCACTTTGACCTGATCAAACTGCTCAAATTCACTTATCTGAAAAGAATAAACGCAACATGAGTTGACTTTTTTTAATGAATAAGTCATTTCATTCAAATGAATGGAAGCAAAACAGTTTTTAAATAGAGGCAATTGCAAAGCAATCATCATCCAGTACATTTTTGAGGACAGGTTTCAGCTGATGGTCATGCAGCAATCTGACAGTGAGCTCTCTGAAAAGGTTACAAAACAAGCACAGAACTTCCAACATGATGGACTGGGCAGTAAAAAAAAATATTGTTGAAATGAAACAAACATGAAATGAAATAAACTAGAATCATGTAACAAATGTCATTTTTTACATTTGGAAGGTTGTGCTTCTAGATTAACAAAAGGCCCACGTCTGATTACTGCTGCTGTTCCCCAAACGCCCAGTTTAAAAAACCCTAAAAACCCTGTTAGTGACGCATTCTAATCTTCATTTTTGGACCAGGTTGTAACACGTTAGCTTTAATAACAAGCCAATTTACCAATCTCTGTGATGTGAAGATATTTCAGATGTGGCATTTTAATTTTGTATTCAGATTTGCTCTTTTAAACAGGAGGAACGAGTCATTCCAAGGGTTTCAGGTAACATGTCACCTAAAAAAATAACATAAAACTCAAAGCCAGGTAAAGTTGAGTGACAGTCAGTTCAGTCCACAGGTTGATGTTTCAGTAATGAAAAGCTTGGCTGAAGGTTCGTTTCTGTCCTCCTCTGTTGTTTCCATAACCACCTCCACCACCCCGGTACCCGTTGCTACGGCCACCGTTTCCCCCAAAATTCCGGCCCCTGCCGCCTCTGAACCCTCCTCTGTCACCACGGTTACCACTGCCGAAGCCCCTTTTACCACGGTTACTGAACTGCTTCTCCTCCAGCTCTGGGAGCTCTGTGGCTACAGTCAGATGCCAGCGGCGGCCGTCTTTCCACTGCTCCTATAGGAGGAGAAAACAAACAGAGGAGAATTTTACAAAAACACTTCTTTTTTTTTGACTTTGCATTATTTTCACCTCATTATTTATTCCTGGTGGTGTTTAAGTAACATCTTTTGAACACAAAAAAGATTGTTGCTCTCGTTCTCACCTGTATCTCTTTGACTTTATCAGCTGGGACATCAAAACAAACTCCCTGTGACAAACAGGAAAAATAAAATGATGAATTATATTCAAAGGAAAAAAAGTCTTGAACAAGCAGGAAAACCTTACACCATGTTTCTAAAATTATCCGTTTCCTGGTGATGACAGACACGTCTGTGTTATGTGGCAGGGTCACTTAATCTAAACAAACAAACTTTATAAATTGTTGTTTTAAAAAAACCCATCATTTTAATTATTTAATTTTACCAATGGGTCACTGCAACATTATTAGGCTATTATTTGAACCGCTCTCAAATATGTGTTCTCCCCCTGACTGAAACCATAATTTAATGTTTAAGCTAATGAGGAGGGATTTATTGGTCCAAATTCCTGAATTTATCCCACATGTATAACCTCAGACAGTTTAATAACACTTCTAAAGCTCTAAATTTACAGAACACATATCTACCTATAGATCTACATGTGTAAAAAAGAAAAAAACAAAGTGTGAGGTTTACATTTCACCCACATTGTACACAATGGTGTTTGTACTTACTGTTCTGCTTTTCAGGAAGGTCATCCTGTGAATCTGGTTTTCAAACTCCTCTCCAAGCTGCTCTTTGATGGCTTTCCAAGCATAACCGATATTATGCATCTCCTGAGAGCACAGCAGCTGGACAGTGGTGTAGCCCTGCAAAATCAAGTAAAATGTTTGGTAGGAACTACAACTGTTCCATCTATAAAGGCAGAGTCCAGATGTGCTCTGCTCCATGGGGGCATCCTTGTAGAAACAGTGTGGGACAAAGTCCTGAATTCATGGTACTTTGTGTACAAGCCTGTCGGGCGAACAATGTGATATGATGTTCCTTCAGTTTTCGAGAGGACACTCATGAGTGTTCTTGGAAAACTGAACGTCGTGGGTTGGAGTTGAACCTAGTAAAGAATCTCTAGAGTGATTTGAAATATGATACTCTTCTTTAAATTGGATGAGTCTGAATGTTTTAGCAAGAAAAATTGTAAATGTTCCAGGTTTGAAGGGATATGTTGGAGCAACAAACGGACTTGAACCTAATAAAAGGACAGTAATCTTGTGTCCTTTTAATAAATAAAACAAAAACACTTAAAATATTGTACAGTTGTTGTTATATTGCGTGTGTGCACATGAAGCTTACAGCATCAGAGTTGAGCAGTGATCTCATCTCCAGACTTGTGGCTCCAGAGATATGGGCCAGAGCAGCAGCGAGTGCATCTACTGCTCCTTTCTCTTCGATCAGCTTCTCAGCTGATGCTCGGAAATATTCAATAGCTGTGACTGGAACAGAGTCTAGGAACCTGGAGACAGTGACAAATAAAAAGTGGGAAAAAATATATGAAAACAATCAAAAAACAAAAGGTTTGCCATTGACTAATATTGTAACACATGGTGGCTGAGCAATAATCACAATCACCTTATTATGAAATAAAATAAATCTAATTAATCTAAACATATTTAACTTGTACAAGTTCTCACCCTTTACAGTTCCTTACCTGACTGCATCTTTGCTTGATGACTTGATGATATCATTTGCAGTTGGAACACCAACCCTCCTGAATGTGATGCCCTGGAAAAATACCAAATAAGATTTTTTTATTTTATTTTATCAATGGCAACAAGTGAACAGATCTACAAGACACAAAACAGGTTATGCACACTAATATGCAGAAAACACATAGAAAAGAAAAACAAAAACTTTAATTTCTCCTGCTTTACTGTTTAAATAAAAGAACAAAACCCAAGCTGAAGCTCTGTGGAGCCCAAAAATACAACTTCTGCATTTCTGTTGCTGCTCTTTAACTGAGACAAGTTCTGCTGCCGTCTGGAGCTCAGAGATGTAAAACTTACTAGCATCAGTTCACTGTGAGCGCTCTGCCAAAATACAGGACTACACGGATGAAGTCCACAATAAAAACAGGTTAGAGGAAAAGCTATTCTCCCTTAATTTAACCATCTCAACGCTAAAATTACAAAATAAACCCAGAAACATTTGGAACAACAAATTTGAGAGCTGTTCACAGTTTTAATGCTGATGCACATTTTAAAATAACATCTAAAACAATTAAAACAAAAATGTGACTGTCTTGTACAGCAAACCCTTTTCCAGCTTTTTTGTGCCTTCAAGTCTGTTCCCCTCTCATGTTTTGTGTAAATGTGACTGAAAACACAGCAGCACAAGTCTTCTCTGACAAGTCTCAGGATTTAGAAATCCACCTACTGCTTTGTGCTCCACGTAGCGCAGCTGGTCCTCTTCTTTCCTCTGATAGAAGCAGATGCAGACTCCAGTCCTGCCTGCGCGGCCTGTTCGTCCTGAACGATGGATGTACGATTCTACGTCCTGACAACCACCAGACAAAAAACAAGGCAAATTCAGTCATCTCAGAAGAAGGTTAGAACATGTTTACTGTGTTCATCTTAACTAAATGACAACAAATAAAACAACCTATAACTGTGAAAAATATGCTTGAATGGTAAAATCACCTTAGGAGGAGAACACTGGATCACCAGGTCCACTTCAGGGATGTCTAATCCACGGGCTGCAACATTTGTGGCAACCAGAACCTCAAAGGCACCATTCCTGAAGCCTTTCAGAGTCATCTCTCTCTGCTTCTGTGGAATATCACCGTGAAGGGACTGGGCATTCTAAAAGCATCCAAATAAAACAAGAAGAGAAGGGAAAACTTCAGAGTGACAGAAAAAAGCCACAACTATGATAACAAATGACTTCAACAGGGTTGTGGTAAAGTTATACGATATGTGACCTGTGGTTCCAAAATGCGCCACAAAAAGGAACTTTTTAACACAGAGTTATTATTTTCAAATTCTCCATCTCAAACGCTTTAATATCATACATATTTGTTGAAATTTGGCAATTTTTCGCCTGGCTAGCACCTAGCTTCAGTTAAATTAGTTTGGACTCATCAAGAGCTCCTTAGCACAGGTCACATATGTTTACCATTTTACAAACTGAGGTTGTAAGGTGTCATGAACTGACTTTTAATAATCTGTTGCAGTGTATATTGTGCAGGTATGTGTGCTCACCTGTTTGATGGATTCATTTAAGGAAAGTTCATTGGCTTCTTTTTTCGTCTCACAGAAGACGATGGTCCTGCCGTGGCTGCCGCTGTAAACCTGGATCACGTCTCCTAACACTGCTGCACGCTGTGACCAATGGCAGGCTATGGCCAGATGCTACAGGCGAAAGGAGAGAAAGTTTTAAAAAATATTAACAGGAAATAAAATGAGTATTTTTGTTAAACCAGCTGGCAGATTGTAATTGGCACTTAATTAAAATAACACTTGTGTGAATGATGAAAAAACAGCAGATAAACATGGCTAAATTATTTGTGGTCTTATTGTATTTTACAGTCTATGTAACACTTCTGAACTGCACCCATTGCACACAGCATCCTGTTCTTTAATGTCTTCCACTTACTTCAACAGTTGTTGCAGCTTTCTGTGTTTTCTTGCCAATCAAGTCGATATGCTTGCACCCCGGTCTCATGTATTTCTTGGCCACATCATACACCCAGGGAGGGCAGGTGGCCGAAAACAGAAGCGTCTGTGGGTTAGTGCTGCCGTCTAAAGAGGAGGGACACAAGCTGACCTTAATCATTTCAAACATATAACTACTAAACAAATCCAAAAAATACTACATACACAAGTATAAAATACTGCTGATGTTATTTACCTTTCTTGTATGATGAACTCAAAATCTCTTCAACCTGTTCTGCAAATCCCATGTCCAACATTTGGTCTACTTCATCCAGAACGACGTGATTTACTTCAGAGAGGTTGAGTTTATTGTTCTGAAGGTGATCTTTTATCCGACCAGGAGTTCCAACCAAAATATCAATTCCATTACGTATGGCATCAACTAGACAGGAAGAGATGTAGATTTATTAATTTTAGCACTTAATAAACCAACTTCTAAAGGAAGAAATGCTACACACTATTACACACACACATCTACAGTGCTGTCTAAGTTAGAACACATGTGTTGTTTGGTGAGCAGCTACTGGTATTTTAATACTGATATCATAAAAAAAACTAATTTAACTAAAACATTTTTGTTGTCTTCTTTTTTTGCATAGAGCTTACTTTGAGGCTTGTATGAGCTGCCTCCATAAAAACAGGAAATGACCACACTCTTGGAGATGTCTTTGAAGTCCTTTGCAACCTGGATAGCCAACTCTCTGGTAGGAGTCAGCACCAGCACCTACAGAGGAACAAAAAGGAACCTCAGTTGTACACAAATCCAATGAACAAACTGCCCGAGACCCTGAGAGGGGCCATCTTTGAGTGATGGGTAAGCACCTTAGGAGGCCGGCCTCTGGTCTTCTTTTCTGAATCCTTCTGGAGCTTCTCCACCAAAGGTATAGCAAATGAGAAGGTCTTTCCTGTTCCTGTGCGGGCTTGGGCAATTACATCCTCGCCATCGTAGACATCATTAAACGCCTTTACCTGAATGTCAAACAAGTAGGAGACTCCCCGGGCTGAAGAAGGGGCAGAAAAGGGACAAAATGAGTTCTCTAGCAAACCCAAAACTCCCCGGTTGTACTGCGGAGGACACTTTCAAGACACAAGGAATCTCCTGAATCAAAAAATTTATTTCATAGTAAGTAGTAAAAACTAAGTAAATGAGATGTTTACCTTTAAGTTTATCGATGGTAACTTTTGAGATTCTGAAGTTGGAGAATGCTCCTTCTCTCTGCTCCTGTGTCAGCTTCTAATTAAAAAAAGGTTGATCAATATTTCTCATTTTTCCCCTTTTATTTTTTTTATTTTCTACAAACAAGAATAACAAAACTGGACAGGGCTTAAAAACGTTACAGAATGTAGTGCAATACACAAGAAAATATGCTTAACAGATAAAAACTTTTGTTGCAATCATCACAAGACATCTTTATGCAAACTTTTCCTTTTGTCTACAGTATTATATGTGGTATCTTACATTTTCCCGTTCACTGTCACTGGCTGAGTCGTCACTGGACTGAGATGGCGTCGGGACAGGAGTTTGAACTGGTGTGTTTGGGGTGGAATGTCCATTGGTTGCTGCCTCTGTGACTGCCTTCTTTTCTTTCTTGTTTTTCTAGAGCCCCAAGAAATAATTTTAAAAATGAACATGTTTAAATTAAGGGACAGATTAGTAACAAGTTTTAACATGTCCACAACTCAGCTTTTAACAATAATCCAAGCCATATTAGACGTTGTTCCACAAAGTATTTATATGAACTATAACTCACGATGTAAACAAAATAATCAAACTTATAGCTGAAAAAACATGACACTGACCTCGGTTGCTTCTTTTTTCTTCTTGGTTTTCTGCTTTGGTGATTCTACGTCATTGCAGTTACTGTTCATGTCAGTGGCCTCATCTGTGTGGCCGTTAACTTGGTCCGCTGCCAGCTTGTCTTTTTTCTTTTTCTTCTTTGGTGCAGGAGGGTCACAGTCTGCATCCTGCTCCTCTTCAAGCTCTTGTTGCTGTTGTTTCTTCTTCTTGCCCTCCTTGGTCTTGTTCTTCACCTTCAAGTGAAAAATAATTATAAATACACAATTAGATCAACTAAACCTAGCACTGAACAAGAGTAAAGATATTTCTAATTTTGTTTTTATTCACATAATTGTTTTTATTTAAACAAATTTTGTACTGGCATCATTTATTTATTTATTTTAGTTTGAATTTTTAAAAACAAACCCAGCAACTAAAACAAAATAAAACACTAATTATTGTCTTTTCCCCATTCAAAAAAAGTTAAAAAACAAAAACAACTGGACTTCTATTCTGTAGCTGAAGACGTTTCGCTTCTCATCCGAGGAGCTTTCTCAATTCAGAAATAGAGAGTGTGGAGTTGAGCTTTTAAAGCTGAGATGTGATGTAAGCTGG
>NC_051444.1:11282674-11283767 GCF_001649575.2 Kryptolebias marmoratus
TTGAATTTACCATGGCCTGGATGACTGAGAATCTACACCAGCATACGTCTTTTCCCCATATTTATGTTTTAATATTTTTACCACAATAAGGTTAAATTAAAAACATGGTTGGTTGTGCACTGTAACAGCTGTTTACTTTATCTACACAGATTGCGTCCAAAAAGCAGATATACATAAAAGGGAACCGTTTCTTCCCAGTTTCCATGGACACAAGTCATGAATCCATATGTTCTACAGATCAGCTGAAGGCGAGAACACGTGATCACCTACGTCAGCTAGGCTACCTAGCTCTCTGCTAACACCAAATAAAACATGAATTACCGCTCATAACAATAAGAAAACAACTTTTACAGACAGTAACTTAATTGTATGTGTTTATCTTGCTATTTTTTCGAGCCGTCATTGTTTTAAAGCAGCTTTACTAGCGTTGTAAATGTTTCCTTTGTCGGGTTAGCACAGGCAGCCACATGTTATCAAACATGGAGGTGCCGCGACAGGAACTCAGAAATTCAACACAGTTTTGTGGCTTCTTCGGGTCGACGCGACTCACTACACTCACCTTTAAGGTCGTAGCCTCCGCGACAGTGTCCACATCTTCATCCATGATATGCTCCTCGCTTTCAAAGATGACTTTTGACGGCATTACTCAATCCTGATGGAAACCCTCGGCGTAGACACACAGGCTAACCTACGGGCACGCGGATGGAAAGGAACGCGCAAGGCGGCGCGCGGAGACTCGTTCATGAGCCAGTCATAGAAATAGACTAAATAGATAGGCAAGACCTCAACAAACATGCGTTAAATTAAAATAGAACAAAACAAATCGCAGCAATTTGTAAGTTTAATCAAACTATACTGGGGCGTTTTTAAATCAGTTTTAATAAAATTCTTTATAATGCTTATTAATTTGACTTCAGCTGACAACTTTTTAGGAGCTGAAACAGAATCTATCAGCTCCATTTCATACACTGTCACTCAGTGGTCAATCAGTGGTCATCACAAGAACTGCACTGAAAGAAACTTGCAATGACTTATATATATATATATATATATATATATATATATATATATATATATATATATATATATATAT
>NC_051444.1:11284094-11342413 GCF_001649575.2 Kryptolebias marmoratus
AGTTCTAGGCACAGCCAAGATACTGCACAGAACCCTCAAGCTCCCAGGCCTCTGGTAGAGGACCCGAGCTCAGAGGATGAAACAAAGACCACCCGCGGAGGGTGAGAAGGGAATTTTATATATATATATGACATATAAGTCATTGGAAACTTGTAACTGTTTTGTAACTGTTTTGTTTTTTACTTAATGTGTTGGAATATACAAAACTTGTTTGTAGGTTTTGATTCTTTATTTATTTATTTATTTACAAAAAATAGGCCATGGACCCAAAGAGAAGAACTGTAACATGACTCAAAAAACATACTGAACTCTCGTGAAAACGAACAAAAATAAAGTTTGTCTGTTTTAAATTTACGCACAACTGGTCCGTCCAGTCGAGGGCAGTGATCTGTGTTCACGGAGCCAGCTGACTTTAAATCGAACAGACGAAGAAGAAAGCTGACTTTACGACAGTGTCGTAAAGCGCTGTTGTTATGATTGGCTGAGGAATTTGACCAGTCGTCCTCTGAGCTCACGGCTTTCAGTCGCCCTTCAGTCACCTCAGAAAGGGTTTTCCTCTCCTCTGAAACAAATATTCACCTTACAGAAATAAGCCATGGCTGGAACTCTTGCACGTAAAGCTATAGACCACCTGAGGAGCAAAGAGTTCAGGGATTATTTGATGAGGTACGTATGAAAAGCTACCAGATTGCTATAAGGATGCTAATGACGCTAGCTGACTTTTGGGCTGAGAGTTTTTGAGTGACACTGGCTGATTAAATCGTCTGTTCTGATATTATCGACATCTTTAATTCGATTTAATGACATTTTTCACACTTTTGTATTTGGGGTCGTTCTCTGTTTGTGGCTGAAGGCTGTAAGTTTTTTAAGGACGCGATTATACAAACAACAACAACATGGTACAGCGAGTACCTTGTTGTTCGTTCCGGGACTGTTGTCGCCTAACGGCAAGAAAGCCTGTAAATTATTATTTTTCACTTTTGTTTTTAAACCTATTCTCAGTTGTCTTCGAAATATAATATATAATATATAATATAGCAGCTATTTTTTTAAAAATGGTCGGTGAAAAAAGAAGTATGTGCGTCCTAAAACTAATCTGACTTCATATTCATTTGTAAGCAGATAGTTCCTTCTTAGCACACTGTCAACAGGTTAGTTAGTGTGTACTTGTTGCTCTGGCGGTGAGGACTTCCCACAGACCAGCCACACACATGCCTAAAATCTGGAGTAAAGGGGAAATTAGGACATTTGTGATGCAAGAAGGGATCTTTGTTTGCTTTCGGTACACAACACGGTTACCTGTGTGTTGTATCTTGAAAAGCTTTGTTAATAAAGTTTCAAAAGGCCAACGCAAAATGGTTTGAAAATTACAAGTTTCCCAACTTGTCATTCATTTTTGTAGCTGTTAGCCTACATATACATTAACTATAATGCTACCTTAATATTCAGTGACTATTGTGTGACCCGTTGGTTACATCCTGTGATCTTGTTTTGCTTCTTTTTGTTGGTATTAATGAATTTTTCTTTGACACAAGTTTGCCTCATACTGCTGTGAGCTTGCTGGATTTTGCCTTCCTTAACTCTGTTTTGTCTTTTTTTCTCTTCTATGTGGCACCAAACATGAAAATGTAAATGCTAAACAGCACGGTACGTCCTAATTCTGTCTGTGTGAACGTTTTCACTGTTCTTTCCTAGTTTTATCATAGTTTACAGTCTTTTAGACTAGTGGCATTCATATACTGAACTATACTTATGAAGCTGAGTATTTTATGTGTAATTATGTTTACCTGTGTGAATCACGGCATGATATTTTATATTGCATGATACTGTACCACGAAGCTTACACTTCCATGCTACTTTTGCAGCATTTCTGGGGTCCCGTAGCAAACTGGGGTCTTCCGATTGCTGCCATCACAGATATGAAGAAGAGCCCTGAAATTATCAGTGGCAGGATGACCTTTGGTAAGGCAAACTAACTCATGTACAGGTCAAATCAGATGCACACAGAACTGCCTCCCTAAAAGGTTTACATTTTGAACAGATTGAAAAAGATCCAGCTCTAGGGCGAGCAAACCTTCACCGAGGCCATAGTGTCATGAAGAAATTATAAGAGCCAGATCGTGATCCCAATCACCACCAATATTTCATTTGTTCTTTGTGACAACTTCAACGTTTCCTGAAAAAATTGCTTTTTAAGTAATCACAGACAAACAAACGCTACCAAAAACATAGACCTCCTTGGCGGAGGTTACCTATGACCTTGAGAAGGCTGTGTGACAAGTTTGTTACATAAAGAGCTTTAGTAAACCGTATGTGCAAAAAAAGAGGCTTTAAAAAAAACAGTAGTCTAATAAACCTGTATTTCCTTCCTCCCTCTCTCAGCTCTGTGCTGTTACTCACTGCTCTTCATGAGGTTCGCCTACAAGGTTCAGCCACGTAACTGGCTTCTGTTCGCCTGCCACATTACCAACGAGTCAGCACAACTAATCCAGGGAGGTCGACTCATCAAATACAAGTGAGAGATGTTCTGTTTTCATTTGCATTGTCACAGTAAACAAATCATTTAGAACTAAATGCCACATGGGAAAATAATTCCCCCCTCTGTTCCCTTCAAAGTTGTAAATATGGTTTATTATTTTCAGTGATCTGTTTATAGGGACAGTAGCTTTGTGTCAAAGGCATGAATGTTATTAGCAGTTTTTTTTTTATTATTTTCCTTTTTACCATGACAGTAACTGTGAGTCATTTTTATTGTAACAATAAAAGCAATTGAAGTCTTGAAATGTATGTTTCTTTTCTGTTGTTTCAGCATGGAGAAGAAGTCCACTTAATGGAGGAGGGAAGTTTTATGGACAACTGCAGAATGCTGCTTCAATAACCTACAAAATTCGAAGATCGGAACTCATTCATCTAAGCATCTTTTTTTAATGAGGGAGTTTGTTGCACCTAACGCCATTTTGTTTTTCCTGACGGCGCCATGATTGATCACCGTTAACACGTGTTAGTCTCTTTAGTCACACAGAACATAAAAACTTAAGCTTTTCTCCAATAATTAAGATCAACCGCTGTGATTTTGTTTAGATTTGTTCATCTGCAGGGAGGTAAAGCAGAGTGACGACTCACATACGGGCCAGCAGCTGTTGTGCACTTTCAAAATAGACTCAAGCAGTCATCCTTTGTTAATCATATCGTTACAGATCATCAGCACTGATTTCTGGTTACATGGTATTTTGCTCTAAAATTTTTATTTTGCTGACAAAGCATTTAAGTTTTTATTAAACACATAAAACACACATCTGCTGTGCCTGAAAGTAAGACTTTGTGTATACATGAGTAAGGCTCCATTTAAATTACTATAAGAGGTGATGAAAATTAAATCAGATGTTAGAAAATAAATAAATAAACACCTCTTTTTGACATATGTAAATATAACAAATATATTGGAGCTTTGGTTGGAAGTGAGACTATCCCGATTGTTATCCTGTAACACTGGATAATGTTGACCAAACATGAAATGTGCAGTTATATTCACATGTAATTCACATTAATTTATGGTCATTGTGTGATTTACCTAATGGTGGATTAAATTTGTTTAAATACACTGGACTCTTCTTTGTGTTTTTGTTAAAATTACACTACTGTAAATTTAATCACAGCAACTGTCTGTGGTCTTTAACTGTGACATTTACATAGTTTAGTCATTTTTCCCATGGTAATAAAAATATGAATGTTTAGTATTTTGCACTTAAAATTGATTTTAATGCAAAACATCATTTTAACTTTTAAAGTTTCAATTTATATTTAAAAATGCTTAGATCTCTTGTTTTAGTTACCAAAGTTATTTGTAACCAGATATTTTACACTTTCTATTTTACTTCTGGATGAAACTATTGCTAATCAGATTTTTGCAAACACATTTTGAAACCTCAGTCTGGGAATCTGGCTTTTGTTTTCCACTAAAATGCAACAGACTGCAGTTCAAAGTTGAATAAAATGGACGTATTTCAGTGAAAATCTAGACCAGGGGTGGACAATCCTGGTCCTCAAGGGCCACTATCCTGCATGTTTTACTTGTTTCTCTGCTCCAATACACCTGATTTGAATCAGTGGGTAATTAACAGGCTCCTACAGAACATGGAGAGGTGATTTAACCACTAAATCTAGGCTGTATGTAAGGACCCTATCTCACAAATGCGAGATACTAGAATATGTAGTAATTGAGATATGGGGAGAAGAAGGTAAATTTAAAATAATAAATTTTTATAATCCATGTAAAATACTAACGATTGATACAATGGAGGAATTAACTGAATATCTGGAAGGGAAGGTAATTTGGTGTGGAGATTTTAATGCAAATAGTACATTGTGGAGTAAAAGTAATGATAAAAACGGACAAGTTATAGAAGAATTAATGGAAATGAAAAATCTAGTGTGTATTAATGATGGAAGGGGAACAAGAATTAACATAAGAGCGGGGACAGAATCAGTTATTGATTTAACAATTGTTTCAAATATTTTAGCTGGTGTATGTGAATGGTGCATTAATAAAGAAACTACAATAGGTAGCGATCATTATCCCATAACAGTAAGAGTAGGGCTAAATTTAAGTAATAGGAATATAAAGCAGGGGAAAAAGTTGAACTTTAATAAGGCAGACTGGATTAAATTTAGATATTTGAGTCAATTAAATTTAGAAAATGTAGATATAAATATGGATATAAATGAAGTAAATTTAACCATTTGTAAGATAATAACAGAAGCAGCAGCTAAATCTATAAAGGAATCAGGAAGTAAGAATGATAAGAAAATGGTGCCTTGGTGGACAAATGAGTGCAAAGAAGCAATTAAATTAAGAAATAAAGCATTTAAGGCACTCAAACATAATCCAATTTATAGGAATTTAATTGAGTATAAAAGAAAACAAGCAATAGTAAGGAAAACTATTAAAAATGCAAAAAGAGGATATTGGAAAAAATTTTGTAACTCGATAGGGAAAGAAACAAAAATTGAGAACATTTGGAAAGTAATCAAAAGAATGAATGGTATAAAAAGAGAATTTGAATATCCTATACTAAAAATAGATGATACAATTATAATAAGTGATGAAGACAAAGCTGAAATATTGGCAAGAACGTTTAGTAAAATTCATAGTTCAAATAATATTAGTGAAAAGGAAAGAAAAGGAAGAGAACATACAAAAAGTATATATAAAGATTTAATAAAGAGTGATGAAGAAACAAATAATCTGTTGAATATTGAGTTTACAAAAATGGAATTGAATAATGCACTTAAGAAGACAAAAAACACGGCACCAGGTAAAGATCAAATATGGTATAGAATGATAAGGCAACTCAGTGAAAAATCTAAAGATATAATATTACAATTATATAATAAAATCTGGATGGAGGGACAATTGCCAATAAATTGGAAGGAATCGATTATAATACCAATAGCAAAACCAGGGAAAGATCACTCAAACCCAGAAAATTACAGACCAATAGCTCTAACATCAAATTTATGTAAAATAATGGAAAAAATGATTAATAATAGATTAGGATACTATTTGAATAGTAAAGGATATATATCAAAATATCAAAGTGGATTTCGAAAAGGAAGGAGCACTAATGATCCAACGCTTTGCTTAGAACATGACATTAGAAGAGCTCAAGTAAAT
Organism: Kryptolebias marmoratus; assembly: GCF_001649575.2. Lineage (NCBI taxonomy): Eukaryota > Metazoa > Chordata > Actinopteri > Cyprinodontiformes > Rivulidae > Kryptolebias > Kryptolebias marmoratus. The sequence continues at coordinate 11,289,769 of NC_051444.1, forward strand.
AAAGAAAGTGTAGTGGCAATATTTTTTGATATAGAAAAAGCATATGACATGATGTGGATTGATGGATTATTGATCAAATTAAATAAGATGGGAATTAAAGGAAGAATGATTAATTGGATTAAAGACTTTTTAACGAATAGGAAAATACAAGTTAGAATAGGAGAAGGTATTTCAGGAAAATATATAGTAGAAAATGGAACTCCACAGGGGAGTATTATAAGTCCATTATTATTTTCAATTATGATAAATGACGTATTTAGAGACATTGGAAAAGACATGGGTTGTTCACTTTTTGCAGACGATGGAGCTGTCTGGAAAAGAGGAAAAAACGTTGATTTTATTGTTAGAAAAATACAAGAGGTTATTATTGAAATAGAGAATTGGGCGTTGCAATGGGGATTTAGGTTCTCAGTTGATAAAACAAAAGTAATGATATTTACACAGAAAAAAATAAATAAGGGAATTAAACTGAAATTATATAAACAAGAGTTAGAGCAGGTAAAGTGTGTAAAATTTTTAGGATTATGGTTTGATGAAAAATTAAAATGGCATATACATATTAAAAAAATTGTAGATAAATGTAAGAAAATTTTGAATATTATGAGGTGTTTGGTTGGCAGTGATTGGGGAGCAGATAGGAAATCACTAAAACAGATTTATGCAGGAATGATAAGATCCAACATAGACTTTGGTTGTCTAGTTTATAGTGCAGCAGCTAAAACTCATTTGGTTAAATTAGATACTATCCAAAATCAGGCACTAAGATTATGTACTGGAGCATTTAAAACCACACCAGTAGCAGCCTTAGAAATAGAAATGGGAGAAATGCCATTAGATTTAAGAAGAACAAAATTAGAAATTAACTATTGGCTAAATTTGCAAGGAAATAATGTGGATCATCCAACGCTGGAAATTTTAAATCCATGTTGGGAAAAAGAAAAGAAAGAATTGAGGAGTTATGGATGGTCAATCAAAAATAAAATTGAAAAATTTAAAATGAATAAATTAGAAATTAGTCAAACAACACCAGTATCAATTATACCACCATGGATTCTACCAGAAGCAAAGGTAGATATGTCAGTAATGGAAAAGAAACTAGATAAATCATGCATCATAGATAGGGATTTGGTACAATTATATTTAAATAAGTATTATCAATACATTCAAATATATACTGATGCATCAAAAATAACTGAGAAAACAGGTATAGCGTTTGTAGTTCCGGAATTTAATATAAAAATAGGGAAACGAATTACAGATGGGACATCAGTATACACAGGAGAAATGTTAGCAATATTACTAGCTTTACAATGGGTAGAGGAAATAAAACCATTAAAAACAATAATATGCTCAGATTCAAGCTCTGCTTTATTAAGTATTAAAAACAATCAAACAGATAGTAGAATGGACATTTTATTAGAAATATATCATACACTATTCAGAATACAAAACATGGGGATGATGGTAATATTTGTGTGGGTTCCAGCACATATTGGGGTAGATGGAAACGAGAAGGCAGATAAAATGGCAAAGAGGGCAATTAAAAATCCTGTTAGCATTACAGTCAAGATAAGTAAGTCGGAAGGAAAGAGTATTGCTAAAGAGAATTTGATGAAAGTCTGGCAAAAAAGATGGGATGAAGATAAAAAAGGAAGATGGTTTTATAAAATTCAGGGAAAAGTAGGAGAAAAAAGAAATGGAAGAAGAAATAGAAAGGAGGAAAGAGTGATAACAAGATTAAGATTTGGACATACAGGACTTAATTATACACTGTTTAAAATTCAAAAACATAAGACTGGTAAATGTGATTATTGTGATAAATATGAAACCATAGAACATGTTATATTAGAATGCCATAAATATGAAGCAGAGAGAGGATATATGAAGAGAGAGTTTGAAAGGATTAAGGAAAAGGTTAATTTAGTAGATATTTTGAGGAAGAATTTAGGGAGTAAACAAATACAAATAATTATTAGATATCTTAAAAAAACTAAATTATTTCACAGAATTTAATTATAGTGCGGGTGTGAGAATATAGATATGATAATCAAAGAGGAGCACAAGTACGTAAGAGTCAAGGGGGAAGGTGAAAATATAGATAGAATTATAATAGAATATTTATAGATGAAGATAGTTGTTTAGACCATCATGAACCACACTCCAGACCAGTAAGTGGCGGTAATGCTACGAAAAGTTTTTTGCCAACCGCCAAAAAACCCGACAAGAAGAAGAAGAAGAAGAATGTGAGCTTTCCTCTGACAGAAAAGGCGTTGGTTCAAAACCCAGGAAGAAGTAGTAATGCTTTACAGATATCTCGATGGTCTGCACCAGTAAGTAACACAAATTCATGGGATACATTTTTTATTTTAGTCGGGTTTTTTGTTTCTTTGGTTTAGAATGGTTTTAATTTTTTTACTGTTCACAGTCGAGTCCAGTAGGTGGCAGTAAAGCACATTTGAGCTGGTTACCAACCGCCCCCAAAAGAAAACCATCCCACTAAAGAAAACGAAGAAGTCGTTGAAGAAAACAAACATGGCGTCTCCTAACAGTGATGAGTGGAGAGCCATCTGCGACAAATTCACCAACGCCCAAAATCTCACCGATGTGGAATCACGAAAAGACCCGGAAAACGACCCGTTTCGCTCCAAGTACAAGGCCAGGGAGCTTCTCCGGGAAATTTATTGCTCGCTCAAGAGTTTTGAAGCCGCTGACGGCGAGGAGGACGCCGGCGGAGAGAGCGGCGAGCAGCGGCCGCCGGAGCAGCCGTTGGACGGTCAGACGGAGGACGCCTTCGATCGGGGCTTAAGCGGCGACTCTCCGGCGGGGATGCGGGCAGCCAAACTCGGGGCTGTTGAGTATTACCTGGGCGTCAACCATGTGGACACGGAGGAGCTGTCAGCCGGGCAGGAGCATCTGATGAACTCCATCAAACTGCTGGACAGATGCAGAGTGTCGGCGGAGAATGTGTCGCTGTATATTCATGTCAGGGTAATAATGATCTTTGTCATTATGTTCGCTTATAATGATTTTTACTGAATGTTAATCTGTGCGAACCCGTCGTAAAAAACGCCTTTCTTCAGTTCAGCTGATGGTGATCGTGTGTTGGCTCTCTGTTCTGTCAGAACCAGCTGGGCATCCTTTGGGCTGGCCGTGATGAGACCGAGACGGCTCAGGGCTACCTGGAGACAGCAGAGTCCATCTACCAACGATACATGAAGGAGGTAAGGCTGCTTCTCTGGCTGCTGGTGCATTCACTAATACTGTAGCTGATTAGGCAGTTTATTTGTCTTCATCGCAGATAGGGCTTAAAGAGCTGTCAGAGACTCTGGGTGGTGAGAAAGAGCTTCCAGATGACTGGGCTACTACAGCCTCAGTTATTAGAGAGACGGGTAGGAAGATACTTGTTGTGTCATCTGGGCAGAGAAAAGATGATAAGGAAACCTGGTGGTGGAATATAGAAGTGCAGGAAGTTATCCAGAGGAAGAGGTTAGTCAGGAAGAAATTGGGCAGTGAGAGGACTGAAGAGAGTAGACAGGAACACAAGGAGAAGCAACATAGGACAAAGAGGGATGATGAGTTGTGCAAGAGGCTGGAAACTTAGGAGGGAGAGAAGGACTTGTATTGACAGGCAGGACAGAGGGATCAGATAATGTGTATTAGAAAACCTCTGCTACTGTATTGCACACATTGAAAGGTAAATCCTCCTCAACACCTATGATTGTTGCATTTTCTGCATCTTATTCAGGATGGGAGGCCACCCACTGACATGACAGAGTACTTCAGTACTGAGGAGAACCTGCTGACGCACCAGGAAAGGACCAAGAGGTCATTTCTAAACTCTATCATTGACATGCAAAGCATCCTCACACATGCACATATTTGATTCTACTTGGTTTCGCTTTGTTTTTGCTTTTTAATTATGTCTCTCATTAAATCTCCCCTGATGCCAGGTTTGAGTTGGCCTACACCCATACTATGTACTACCTTGCTCAAGTTTATAAAAACCTTGGTGAGTTATGGGTTGGTGTGGATGCAATGCGTATAAATAATATTGGAAGTGATTTTAGCTTCTGAATTGAATCTGATTGTGATTGTGCGAGTATAATAAAGCTGAGCATTTCATTAAACTAACATTTGTTGGTATTTATAATGAGTTTTGTCCTTCAGGTCAGAAAGAGCGTGCTGCCACCTACTGCCACAGCACCCTGCAGAGACAGCTCCAGTTAAACCAGTTCAGCCCGATGGAGTGGGCTCTGAATGCTGCTACACTGTCTCAGTATTACATCACAAAGGTGGGACTGGCATTGATCTGAACTGAAAATTATTTATTTATAGATCCTAAAGGATCTTCAAGATTCTGTTTACCTCTTGTATTAGGATTCCAAGAATACATGTTTGTTTTTATTTGTGTTTCAGTTAATATACACTTAAATAACCTTGGTATTATGGCTTTTTTGTTCTGCCACTGTATTTTATTTTTCAGAATGATTTTTTACAAGCTTGTATATTTTTTATCTGTGCTTGTGTTCTTCTCAGGGTCGATTCATGGAAGGCAGACATTGCCTTGCAGCAGCTACTGTCATTTCAGGTTTGGCAGGAGAGGTTCCCTCTGAAGCAGCAGCACAGGAAAGTAAGCAGCTCCTCGTGAAAACACTTTAATAAAAATGTATGTTGCTGCCGAGGCTTCTTTACAGTTCTGAAAAATGTGGAATTGTTTTTTATTAGTATTATCTAGGTTTAGATAAGTATGGGCAGGGGCATTTGTCATTCCTGCTTAGTTTATTTTCTTCGTTTCTTCAGTTTTTAAAAGACAGTTAACCAATCGAACAGAGTAAAAAGTAAACAGAAGCAGTTTGACTTGTTTTTTTGTTGTTTTGTCATTCCTTCCCTGCTTCCCTTCACATCTTAACGTCTCCTTCTGTCTGACACAGGTGAAACGGAGAGCGAGCGCCGGGAACAGCTCCGACAGAAGAGAGCAGAGATTGCGAGATGTTGGATTAAATATTGCCTCAATCTGCTGCAGGATGCCAAGAAACTGCTGGAGGTACGGCACGTGTATAGTTTTGTTTTGTTTGTTTTTTTCACAATTTATAGAAAGATTTCTGTCCCCAAGACGATACTCTATTTAAAAAAGAATGATCATTGAAAGTTAACTGTTTTTATTATGGTTTATCTGCCTTTAAAGTCCAAACGGTTCTGTGTGTTCATTCAGGACAACATCGGTGAGCTGGACTCTGATCGTCAAGACGAGCTGAGGAGCGCGAGAAGACAAGAGGAGGAGGAGGAAGAGAAGGGGAGGAAGAGCGCTCTGCTCTTTGGTTCTGAAGACACCTTTGATTCGATTGCAAGTGTGGAAGAAAAGGTCGGTCTGTTGACTAACTTTGATCTTGTGTGAACAACAGAACCATAAGAACCAGACTAACAGTGGTCAGAATGAATACATGTACATGTCTGTTAGTATTATTAATTAAAATAGACTGAAAATGAACATAGTTATGTTTAGCGTGAAGATATTTGATTGCAGATTTATGTATTTATGAATATAATGAACCTTCCATCAGAGGGAGCTATTTCCAAGTTAAATCCTTACATAACGTATTTTTTTTGGTCTGTTTTTTTACAGGTGATGTGTTTGCTCCCTTTGAACTTTACTGAGGCCAGAGGTGTTTTTTTGGTGGGACAGAATTATGTAGCACAGGTATGTACATCAAGATGCAGTTTCAATTTCATTTACTAAAACTTTAGTAAAACTTTAATAGACCGACCTGCAGAGTACGTGCAGCACATTTGTACAGAAGTAGACAAACTACTCAGCAGGAAAGGAAACTTTAATACTCCCCTGTGACCCATTACCTGTATGTAACTCTAAATAAACACTGTTTAAAATTAACATAAATTAAAAATCATATTTATGAGATTTTACAAGTGAGCTTCAGAGGCTCAGAGGCTTTTTCATAAAGTAATTTCTAAAATAAGTCCAAAGGTTTTTAGTCTAAACCATTTTAATTTATTTTTATAACAATACTATTACCTAAAAAGATAAATTTTGGGTAGATCGGCAGTTACAAAGTCTGAAAAGAAAACAGAAGCCATCAGATTACTTTACAGAAATCCGTTTTAGGAAAGCTCTACCAAGTTGCATCATTTCCTTTTCCACACAGTTGCAACACAGTTGATGTACTGATATTTAATGGCTTTACCCAGAGAACCATTTTGTTTTAGCGTTATGTCGTGGTCGACCTGAAATGTGTTTCAGTGTCATAAAGTCACAAGGTTTCTGTAAAAGTGCACTCTGTGGATCCATCACCTCTTCCTGAAAGTCTTCCTTATATTGCGAAGAGCTAAATGCCCACAAGTGTGGGACAGTCTGAAATCTGTTAGTGGTCAGTTTTTAGTCATTTCCATCCATTTTGTCTGTTCCCAAGGCGAAGGAGTACTATCAGATGGACGGATATGTGACGGACCACATAGAGATCCTGCAGGATCACAGTGCTCTGTTCAAGGTCCTGGCTTTCTTTGAGGAAGATCTGGAGCGTCGATGCAAAATGCACAAAAGACGAGTTGACATGTTGGAACCAATCTGTAACGGTACACTTGAAGTTCCATGTTTTGTTCTTCCTTTGAAGAAAGTTTTGTCTCCTTTTTTATATTTGTTACATTTTTGTTTTTTTTACCTTAATGAAATCTCTTCCTCTCTGGTTCTTGTTTTTATTAGACTTGAATGCGCAGTACTACCTACTGATCCGCAGACAGCTGATGTTCGAGTTGGCTGAGACCTACAACGAAATGATGGACGAGAAGCTGTCTCTGGCTAACAGACAAGCAGATATGCAGTCCTTAGACAGTCACACCATTAAGAAAATCAACCATCTCTGTTCCGCCTCGACAAAGTACATGCCTTGTTTTGGTTTGAAGCAGCAGTGTGTGTTTCTGTCAGTGTGACCTACTCCTGTTAGACTCATTATCCTCTCCTCTCCAGGTACTTCCAGATGTTCCTGGACTCTCTGTGTTCTCCGCAGGGAAAGCCTCCTGAACACCTGGAGGAGGAGGTGCTCGGACCAGCTCTGGTGGCCCATTTCAGAGTAGCCCGACTTCACAGCAAACTCATCAGCTCTTCTCCTTCTGTTCAACTGGAAAACCTCAACAGATCTCTGGAAAACTACAAGTATGATGGCAAATATGTTTCTTCATATATGCATGCTGCTGAAAAATACAGTAATAGGAGCATAAATCAAATAGAAAGACATGTAGCCGGTCAGATAGAAAGGAACCTGTGGCGTTAGGGTGACATGTTATGTGTCGTGGTGCCTCTGATCCCTCAGGTGATTATCGTCTCATCTCAATTTATGGTGTAGGTATGTGGTGCAGTATTGTGAGGCACACCCTGAGGCAACAACCGCCGTGGAGACGGAGCTGGAGCTGAGTAAAGATATGGTCGGCCTCCTCCCTCTCAAAATCAACCGCCTCAAGTCCAGAATGGCCGCCAACAACTGAAAAACCTTTGTCGTTTACTGACTCGTGTATTGCAGAACTGATCCTGTTCACTTTATTCAAGCGCAGCAATCTAAATATAACTTGTTGTATTCTGTTAACACTCAGCAGTCAACGAAACCGAGAGGCAGATTGATTGATTGTTGATCTGTCAGTGTACAGTGTTGGTCGTGTATTTTTTTTCCTGTGTAGTGAGCATGCTGCTTTCAAAATACTAATAGCTACGATACAGGCTGTACATACTGTATGTGCTCTCATAAGTACAATAAATATGGTGATCAATTTACTTTTGATTCTAATTCACAAACTGCACTCTGTTCTGTGTTGATAACATTTTTTTTTCTGTGCTACTAGGGAAAGAAATGAAGAATGGTTTGGTTTATTACAAGAGCATAACTGTTGTCGGACAGGAACTGATCCAGTTTCTGTTGGCCTTTTCAGAGAAATACTTTCTTTTTCTGAATATTGATGTGATCCCTCACTAAACATGTCTCCTCCCCAGCCTGTGTAGGTTTATCATTGAAATGTTGCTTTCCTAACAAAATTAGCTGCTTGAAATAAATTCTCACAAATCAGACGTATTTTAAATTAATCTGTTTAATTTAATATTTTTTAATAATTGCACTATTTAATTATCTTATGAGTTTTGTTTCAGTCGTTTTTTTATTGATGCTGGTTTTCATTCAATGTAGTTTTATTTTCTATGAAACACTACAGCAGACGAAACTTTTCTTTCTCGATTCTGTCTCAGATTGTAGCACAAATGTCGGCGCGTACTCTAAGCTGAATTTTTGTGGTGAAGGCAATGAGCAGCTTGAGGTGAAGAGTAAAGCTGATCCAGTTTTAGCTGAAAGCTTGCTCAGAAATGAGGTCCTTTATCTGTGAATTCATCAGAAAAAAATGTATAAATGTGGACTTACTGTCAGTTTACGTCATAACCTGCATGACACAAGTGCTATAATCGGTCTGATTAAATGTCACCTGTTTTATTAATATAAATATTAATAAAATAATCAACAATTGTCTTGCAGTGCCAGCATGTTTCTTGCTGGTGTAATATTCTATTAAAGGTGAAGTGTGAGAACAATAACGGCAGGTCCTTCATTAAGTTTTGTCAAGGTTAAAATGATCTTAGTTTTGTTGCTGAGGGGTTCAGATTTGTTTTTAACTAATAAACTGCCTAATAAAACCATGTTCATATAAAACTGTGTGAGCCTATTTGATAATTAACTATGAAGACTATAATTTTGTTCAGTTTGATTCGTAAAACCTGATCATTCTGAACTTGGTTTACGAAGTGTTATCAGCATATTGCTTTAATTATTATTATTATTACTGGAGAAATGAGGTAAATTCCCACAGCATTAAAAAATAATGTGAAGTTACCAAATTCAGAGTTTCTGCTGCATGCGTCAGAAGGAGCATTGCTAAAGAGGTCAGATGTGCGCTGACACATGATCAGTTTCCTGCTGATCAGTGAGGTCGTGCAGAGTGAACTAAATGCTTTTTGCTGCTTCCTCTCTGCAGTTTTGGAGGTTTGTGGTGAAGCTGCAGAGGTGGAAGACACTGAGTGGCTGACACCGTGGGCAATCTGGTGACGCTCTGGTTTCATGATGGATGTTTACGTTTTTAGGTTAAAACTATCCTTCACAACTTACACTGAAGCCACAAAGTCCCCCCCAGTAGCCTGTGTGGAGGTAGATGGCAAATTGGTGATTCCCCACTGGATTATGAGATGGCAACATGCTGGTTTTAAGGGGTTTTAAAGGACAGAAATAAACCTAAAAGTTTATTTTACAAAATAAAATAAAAATATTAATAAGAAGAAATGAACACAAATCTATTCTGTCCACAGTGCAAAGAAAAACTAAAATAACATTTGATTTATTAAAACTTTAAGAAAATATACACTTCAACAAAATTCATCAGCAGAACATTGATATAAAATGCCTAAATATAATAATTAGGATTATTTTAGGTTTTAGGATAACACCCACATGCATCTTTTCAGGCTTTCTGACATCTGAATGTCTGAAAGATGAATAATTATATATTTATCAGCTGAAAGATAATTCTAATGAAGTAAACACCTAAAGCTACTTACAAAATGAGGACTTCAGTTTTCACTTTTTTTTTATTAATAAAGGACAAATCATTTTTATATATCATAATAAGTCAACAACTGTATACAGCAGTCATTCCGCATCATTCTCATGTGTTCATGTGTAAGTCCGCTGCTCTTTAGAGATTTTATTTTATTTTTTCTGCCTGGTTTTGGCTCAAACAAATCCAGACTGTTGCAAAACTGATCGTGATTAAGACTGATTCAGTCCCTCCTATCGGTAATAATGGACAAACTGCTAGTAGAGGAATTTCAGGAAAAATGCTGACATGAACCTACTGGAATTATTGAGTAACTTCCCCTTCAAAACAGTAAAAGCACAGCCTTTAAAAAGACCTGTGCTTCTCTCTTCGTGCTCCTGCAAAATTGTGAAACGTTCCATCTGCTTTTCCGTACACGCTAGCGTGCGTATATGTTGTATTTCTGAATGTGAGAGAGTGAGAATAGCTCTGTCATCAACTCTGGTTTCTCTGACATTAAACTTGATTCCTCGTGAGACAGGAAAAGAAACCAAGCTGGCTGAAAAAAAACTGACTACCATAGAAACCGTGAGATTCTGAAACAGTCTATTCAACACAAGAGAACAAACAAACCTTAAAGATAATAAAGAGAATAAGAATTAATTGGAAGCATGCTGTTTATAATATAATGTGCCTCCTGTATTTGTCACCTGCATCATGTGTGTTTGTGATGTTGTGATGAGGGCCAAAGTGTGTTCTGAGTTTAAGTTAAGTGAAGTTACATAAATGAATAGAAGTCAATACAATGTCCTTAAAAGGTTCGAAATATGAACTTGTGTGTGTGTGTGTGTGTAGTTGTTCACAGAAAATGAGGTTGGACATGCTAAAGTGTAATTTCCTGAAGAAAAATGATAGTAACTAATCTTACCACTTCCTTCAGCATCGTGGTGTGTCAGATAAGCGTTTTCCGTTCTCTTTTCATTTTTAGAAACAGAAACTATTACACAGAAAAATGCAGAGAAAGAAGGAAAACACAAAAGTTAAGTGGAGAGGAATGAAGTTTTCAGACTCTACACAGAGATACTTCTGCACTTTTGTCCTCCACGTGTTGATTCTAATTTCAAAATACACAGTAAATGTAAAACCAATCAGTGAAAGAGGATTTTAAAACACCTGCTGATGTCATGTGAAAGATATGCTTGATATTTAGGGGAAAATACTTTTGAATTAAACAGAAACAGCAAGTTTTTTTGTGTGTTTTTCTTTTACATCAGTGACTAACAAAGAAACAAAAAGATAAGTGGTGCCACTTTTTGACTTCTTAAGAAAGTAGACAAAGGAAAATAACACCAGTAAAGTTCTGTCTGCCAAAATTGACACTAGTTAGCCAAAAAGTACATTTTAAAATGACCTGGTTCCACATTTATTACCTGACATCACCTATTAAACAATCAGAACAAACTGATTTCTTCTTGTTTTCTGCTAGTGGGCAGTTTTACACTAGTACACTAGTTTTACACATAAAAATGCATTATATGCTTTCCCTTCAACTTTTAATTGGGTATGTATTCATGCAAACGTTTCCCCCACCTGTTTATTCTGAGTAGTCGTGCGTGGATTTGAAGAATACATTTTATTCGCCCGAGGCTCCACAACATACCAGGCGTCAGCGCTCAAACTGTCTCAACTTGTGATTAAAGGAGTGCCTTTTAATCCATCTTCAAATGTCTGCAACGCATCAGCTTAATCTTTAAGTTTGCTTTCTGAAAAACCTTATTAAAGCTTAAACCGAAATTTGATAAGTATATTAAAATGTTCTGAAGAATGATAAATGAAGATAGATAAATACAGAGAAAGACGCCTCACATGTGGTTGAACTGAAACCTCGGCCACTTTTCATGCGAGAAGACAGGAGCTTTTCTAGACCTTTATTTTGCATTTTAAAAGCAAATGATTTGAATTCTTTCATCTACAGCACACAATAACATTAAATAGCTCAGAAAATTCAGATTAATTTTAGTTTACAGAGTCAACAACAACAACAACAAAAATAATTTAAAGCGATGATCATCCGGCCTTTATGCAAAACAAAAAACTGCTAAAATTACTGCAGAAACACATCAAGAAACCTTTTATTTCAATAACAACTCTACTAAAAAAATAACTACCCCACCCAACCAACATCACCACCACCACCACCCGAACCCCAAAGATGTGGTGAGTTGTTTTGATAGCAGCAAAACTTAGTAGCGAATGCTGACTTTTAATAAAAAATCTAATTAAAGTCAAAGCAAATTAAAGGTTCTGTTTTTATTAGAAAAGTAATTAAGTCACAAAGAAATATCCAACAAACTGGTCTTTTATGATGACTTTATAGGGTTGAATTTTTCTAAGTAAATGTGGAAGTCTGCATAGTTCAGTGTTTAAATTTTAACAAAGACCTATTTTACCCCGCTTTATTAAATAAAGATTGTATTTTCTTTTACCCTAAAATGTAAAACTACTAACAAATGTTAACAATTTCTTCTGGCTTTTTAGTTTCATAATAAAATAAACAATTGGTTATAAGCAGTTTCTATAAGACTTAAATGAGCCGTGTTAACTTTTATTGTCAAGCTTGTAGCAGGGGTCACCACCCCTCACTGGTCCTGAAAACGACCCCCAGTGGGCTGGAAGTGGCCCGCAGGCTGTCAGTTGATGATCACAGTTCTTGCACATTTTGTGGGGCAGAAATGTCTCCTTTGGTTGTAAAGGTTGCTGACCCCTGCTAGTGGAGGAAAACCTTGGGTCAGAAAAAATGCTCATCTATTTTACACTGACTGTAAATGTGACAGTAAATGTAGGAGTAATGCACAGTTAGTTATAGAGTAAAAGTAGTGGATCTGACAACTGCAAAGCATCTGCAGCACATCTGGAGTCACATTAGAGACGCAAGTGGACAACATGCCAAAACATCCAAGCTCCACGAACACGCAATCCTAATGTTTCTGAAGTGTTTTGGGAGCAAAGACTGTTCTTTGTCATTGTTCTGCTTCATTTCTTCTTTCTGCTGGGCTCTGAGCTCGAATTGCGAAACTAAAGTAGAGCTAAAACGCACAATAAATGTCTGGATTAATACACAGTGATCTAGAGTTAGAGTTGATGTTTTTTAAACTGATTAAAGCAGGACAGAAGGTAGCTAAATCTAAATTGACAAAAAAAATCAGAAGATCCCAACAGTTAACTACTTTCTTGTAACTCAATTTTCAGAAAAATGAGCCAATTAGGACAAACCGTCGCTTCCTCTGCGCTCCTATCATTCAGAGGAGGAAAACACGCACAGATTGGATCTTGGCGGTTTATCTTTGAGCATTTCCTCAATCAGAGGAGTTGCGCAAACCCCGACCTGAGATCAGATGGTGGAGGCAGCAGCAAAGCAGAAGTTTCCACTGAGGATGTTCAAACAGCAGCCGAAGACTTCAGGAAACCATGACGCACTGAGAGGGCTGAGCTCGTTTCAGGGGAATTTCGCTCCGCCGTCTCAGACAGTTTACACCTTCCCGTCACTGCGCAGAGGACACACGAAAACTTTCTGATCGTCTGGGTTTCTGGGAGAAAAACAAAGCCGAGGATGAAACTGATCCTGCTTCTTGTTGTGAGCTGCCTCTTCTTACAGAACGGAAAAGGTAAGTCGATGGTTTCAGGGTTGTTTTGTATTTTTTCTGGCTCTTGTTGCGCAGAAAGAAGTGGAGAAAATCAGATTGTTATTCTCATTTTTTTTTTATTTGATCTCTGGAAACAAAAAGGAGACTCTGTTTTTTATCCTGACAAACCCCAAAACTCTGAACAGCTTCATTTCTCTGATGACAGATCATGGGATTACTGTAAATGACTCGTTTGGTAAAAAGTCGGGTTCTGGTCACCAAAACATAAATAACTCTGTAAAATCCGGCTCGCCCCCACCTCTGACACACCTTACAAAAACATGATGTGATGGCAAAAATATGCCGATCCCCAGCCTGATCTGCTCGTAATAAAACGGAAAGAGCAAAAGGCGTTTCAGTTTCCGACTTAGGTTTTTATGAAGCTTGTGGAAATCTATTTACATGCGCCAGGGGGGTTTTAAGCTCTCTGCGTGTTTTCTGATGTGCATGGAGGGAAAATCTGTGGGGAAACCCTTCTGATACAGAAATATCTGATTATGCTTTTAATGAATTATATCAGGCATTGAGCTGCAGGAGGTCAGAACCACATAGGCCCTGAGGCCTGGTTACACATATTTATTTGTGTTGTTTAATAGAGATAAAGCATCAGATAATTACGGGCTCTTAAAAGACATGAACAGAAGTGTTTGTTTTGCTGTTAATTTGTGCTTTTACTCAACTGAATGAAGCCTCAATATGATAATGTAATTACTTTTTAAGTCTTAAAATATGTACTGACTCAATTTTTCTCAATAAATCGGATATGATTAATGATTGGTCACACACACACACAAGAATCATCCCTTCAAAATTAAACACCTGTTCTAATATGTCCTATTATCTTGAGTTTCAGTGTAAATAACACTTTATAGTAATGTACACAACACAATATTTAATTAGTTGCTTATTACTATGTTTATAAGCAGCTTATTAACTCCTAATGAGCTACTGAGTAGCACTTAATAATTATTTATGCTGATTTACCCAATTCTGCAACCAACTATTAATCTTTTTTCAGTACCCTCTGAACTGGTACTTATCCAGTGTGCAAATCAGTTGTTCTTTTAACTTTATCTTACACATTCTTAAAAAGCTTATGAACACTTAATACATGTGGACTATTCTTATGGAGCAGCACATTAACTGACATCCAAATCGTTCAATCTTTCTGACTCTGAACTTGTTCCTGTTTTAAAATAAGGTTTGGCATTTTTTTAATAACTTGTCAGTAGTGGGACTTTTAATTCATCTATATGTGAAGTTTTCTTTAAAGACAGTTTAAAGTCACAATTACAGATGAGTCCAATTCAGTGACAGACGCATGAAGTCACCACATGTAGAAATGTCTCCTTTATTATTTAGTTTACAAGAAAACAAGAATTTTAGCAACAAAAGTGGGGTACAGTCTTTTTCTCAGAGGTAATAATAGTTGCTCATCTCCGAGGGAAGGATATTACCTTCTTTTTAGTAAAGTCAAGCAATCATGGGGCATGTTCTGAGACAGAAATGGTTAAGTAGCAGTTATTTGGACATTATTAAGACTTTTAGTTAAGTGTTTTATTACATTAGGATGCATCTTATAAAGGCAGGAGAGCCTTTTGTTGTATTTCTACATTAAAGTCTGTAGAGAGCAAAGCTTTAGACTATAGTTTATAAACTACCTAATTTGTCCTCATGATTAATAAACACCTTTTACAGTTATTTATAAAAAATCATTATTAGTTTATTAGTTGCAGAAAATAATTCAGAATAACTAGTGCTTTAAAAGGACTAATTAGGAGTTGAAATGCATCCTAATAATTAACTAATGATGAATTTATCTGCCCTAAAGTGTTGCCATTATATGACAGTGTCACAGAATATTTATTATTATTTTAGTTGAAACCTCATATTTTGATTGTCGTACCTGCTTCTTTTTTTAGGCACAATGAAACTTCCATAGGTCCCTAAACAAACACATAATATAAATCATTAAACAATCACCATACAAGTTTAAAAAAATGAGCATGATTGTTTATGTAACATTACACAATATGGGGATTTTACAAATGAAATGTTTAACAGCTGTTAGTGGAAAACAGCTAAACGGTTTGAGCATCAGAGGAGTTTTCTAAGCAGCTTGCAGCAGGGGAAAGAAACCTCACTGAGATGGCGATACTTCCTGTTGTAACACACCGCCAAAGAGAATAAACAACTGTGAGGCTCACAAGGCCAACCATTAACTCAACTTGTTGCTGGATATTTTTGTAATTTCTTGAAACACTTCAAACATGGAAGTAATAAACTCTATCTTTAAAAAAATAGACTGATTTTAATAATTCTGCCTCCCCAAAAAATGTTTTGGAGCTGAATAATTGCATGAAATGCTGTGAGTAGTAAAACATTGATGATTTGCTTCTCTCTTCAGGTGCACCAACGACAGCTGAGTATAAATTTGTGACATGTAAACCTGGGAATGGCCAGGCTAACTGTGTGACTCAGAGAGCGGAGGTGCCGTGGAGTCGGGACCTGCCAACCAAACTGCCTGCTTCTGTTGGACAGTACCTGTAAGTATCCAGGTGCTGCGGCTCCCCGTGCAGGTTTCAGATCTGCAGATGTGTCTTCATAAAGCGTCACTCAGAAGAAGGAGAGAGGGGAAAATTAAAACGAATAAAGCAAAAAGCCATCATCAAACTGTCAGACAAGTGTAGGCTTGATATATAAAAATGCTGATGTTGCATTGGATCTTTTTCCTCAGTCCTCTGGCAACAGAGCCGCTGCCTGTGTGCATGTCCGCGTGCATTCATGTGTTGTGTGCTTGACAGTAGATTTAAGTGTGAGGTAGATTGCCAAGAATGGCAAAAATAGAGGACAACGTGGAAGGATGAAGTAGAACAGGCAAAACAGGGAGTAGAGTAAAAGTTAGTCAAAGTTGAAACAAAGCATAAAACTGGAGTTTTTAGACTAGATCCAACCATTTCTGCTTCATTTAAACAGTCTAAAATTAAACCAATACTATTGATGATATTTTCTACACTGGATGATTATTTAATGTAAATTATTCAAACTTTAAGCAAAGCATATTCTATTTAGAAATAAACACTGCCTGTGTTCAAAACTGAATGAACCCTAAAAATGTATTATAATAAATTTGCTATAAAGATCAAAATTTGAATGAAAAATTTTAACACCTTAATGCAATATTAATATTTCGATGGCTTCTTTTTTACGTGTTGGTGATGACAGACGTGGAGATAAAGACTGTTTACCTGAAGCAAAGTTTTTTTACAGAAGCAAACTTGAGCGTTGCAAACTGCAGACAGAGGAAGTGTCGGTTTTGGCTAAAACAGACTTCTTGATGCATGATGCTTTGAGTGAAACTACACTCATTACACATTTTTTTCTTTTTTCTGTTTCTGTCACATTTGATGCTTTGCTATTTTTTTCCTCCCACCAAGTCTAAGACATGAAGATCTGAAACTTCTACTTTCATAAGAACAGACTTTCATGAAAGTCGCAGAATGTAATCATCTACAACTGATTACCTTTTTGAGTCAAGCCATTTTAAGATGGCCGCTATAGCTACAACACTGCAATGGCGCAAACACAGTTAGTTTTACAGATACTGAGCTAAAATTAGTACAGTAGTAGCTGAGACGCTTCCCCAACACATGAGTGCTATTAAAGTATGTAAAATGTAAACTTTCACAAGGTGGCCAGCAATGGGCTTTTATTTAACGAAGGCTAATAAAATATTATTTATCATATCTTTGCTTAACTTGTGTCTTAAAGACATAGTTCAGATGTTTTAAAAGTGAGGCTCTGAGGAAAGGTTCTGAACACAGCTTGAAGGGTTATAAAAGACCAATCTTTAGATTTAGCCGTTCCACATTGTTCTGCTTTCGTCCACTTTGGTCAAAGTTCAAAAGTGGAGTGCAACGTTTAAATGTGCAACTGCAGAAAGAAAAAAATAATCTGATTTGATCTTAACCTTCAGTTTCCTTGTTTTGAGTTCCTCTTAACTGACAATCTTTTTTTCAGTCATTGACTTTGTAGTTTGAAAGAAATGAGTGTTCTCAAAAACCACAGACTGCAGTTTGTCCATTTAGAGTTCATCAACAGTGATTCACATGTTTCGATTTAATTCAACTTGTTTTATGTTGACAAGAGCCCAGATAGCTGCATTACAACCTCTCCGTACCAAAGGTTCATCAGAAACTTGGATTACAGCTGTACATTCCAAAAATAAAGTCATGAACTAAAGGATAAAACTCAAAGAGATTCTATGAGTATCCTAATTTTTCTTTATGTCTTTTGTCTGTGTTGTTAGTTAGTCTCTTTCTTTTACTTTATAATGTGAGAAGCTTGTCAGGGTGCTGTTGTTAGCCCTCCCTTTTCTCAGCATGTTTTGAACAGGAAGTCAGAGGAAGCGTTCAGAGGAAGTGAGCTGTGACGCCTTGTTGGCTGCAGCTTCTGGTCCATTGTTTTATTTCTGCGAATGTGTGGCTGGAGTCAGATACTAACATTTGAGTAGTACCAGCTGAGTTGCACAGAAGAAATACACTTCCTATCCACTTGCAAGTGTTTTTGGTGTGGTGAAACAGCACTTTCAAAATGTCTTTGCGTAAACATTGCTTCATTAACGTATTTTTTTTTACCACAGTTACTACACATAAAACAGCTTGTATTTACTTTAATTAGATTATTTTCAGATCAACTTCATAAAACACTGTGTGATAATTTACTAATTATATCCTGCACTGTTATCCGCTGAACCAACAGCCACTGGTTTTGATTGAAGTACATGTAAATTAGAAATTCAACGATTTCCTCTTTACAGCAATCAAGATTTAGTCATTGCGCATTTCACGCCTGAAGCAACACAGTGTGGTTTCCAGCCAAGACCAGAAAATATAGTTAGAAAATCTGCACAACAGTGCCAATGCATGCAAATAAAGTTTAATAAAAGAAGGTAAATGTATATCTAAATAGACAGAGATATTTATGGCTTTTCAGTCATAAAACTTTTAATCCAAAAAGTTTATTATTTACTTTTAAAATATTTTGTCCTCTCACACATCCAAAGGCAGGACTTTCCATTTCTTTGAAGCTCAAACTCATAATCTGAGTGATGTAGTTATCATATCCTTTAAATACTATGATGAGAGGTCATTTAATACTTTCTATACAAGTAATAGGATCTTAAAATGATGCTGCTTTCATTGAGCAGTCAATGCAAAGATGTAAGATCAGGTTTAATATGTTGTCAGTATCTGCGGGAATATGTGCATCCAATATTTGTTGGATCGTCTAACTAAAAAAAAAAAAAGAGAAAAAAACATTTTATGATGATTGTCAATAAACGTAGCAAAATACAAATCAACAAAAGCAGATTTACGATTATAGAATTTATCTGTGTATATTTTTAAATCTTCCTCAAAAAAGCAAACATGCGAAATCTGCTTTATGGCAGTAACAACAGCTACAGATGTAAGGGCTGTGTAATAACTCGACAATAAAATCAATTTTTTCTCTTGAAAGAAAGTTTACAATGCTTACTCTGTAAGCTAGTTTACTCTAAGACTGTTATTGGGACCTAGTCTTTAATGTGTGTGAGTTTTGCACTCATGTTAATTTTCTAAAAGAACCCATATTTTCACTTATGATCTGCTGCCTCTACTGTAGCTTTACTATCTGAGGTCACTAAACCTCACCGATCAGTGTGACAAGGTGTGAACTGCATGGGAAGAGGGTCTGAAATATACCAAGCAAGGACAATCTGTGCTCTCCCACTGAGTCTAAAAGTGGTGCAATCATGGTGAAATGCTCATGAGTTGTGTGTCTGCAAATGTGGAGCCAGCATGGTTTGTGAGCTGTCAACAACACAATAAATTTTAGGAGCAGAAACAACCTCTGTCACAATCTTCACACTCAGTGCAGCTGAAGTGCCACAGCTTTTCTCTGACGCTGCACTTTTAATTGAAAAGTTTTTATGTGCATGGGAGGTCAAACTTGGAAGTTTTTTCTTATGGTTTTTTTAGCATCCCAAAAAGATGCAATATAAAGAGATACACTGTGTTCTCACATGGAGTAGAATAAATGAAAATAGAAACTAATTGTGACTCAAATGTCAAACCCTGTCAACGGTTTTCAATTTCTGCTTCCAGAAATGCAAAACCTGTTGAGAATGAGAGTCCAGAGGACAATAAGGTAGAAGAGGAGGAAACACCAGTAAGGAGTGAGGACGGCGAGTCACCTGACATGCCTGAGAGCGACGGAGGTTCTGGAGATTATGGAAGTTCTGGATCCGGGTCCCCAGCAGCTGAAAGTGAGACAGGCTCTGGCGAGTCTTGGACAGACAATTTTCAAGAAGGTATTAACGACTGGCAGGAAATTAATAACAGTAAAAATAAAACTAAAAAAATTGCTTTATTTTGCTTGAGCTGTGCTTTTCTTCTGTTTGTAGATGTTGGTGAGACAAAACCCTCAGATGAGGAACTGGAAAAAGACCACCTGTTGAGTACATAAACACAAGGATAGCATCTATATCCACTCCCTATAATTAGCCAGTAAAATGAATCTTACACCACCACCTGCTGGAAAGAACTCGGTCACACAGACATCAAATATAAAATTGTCTTTGCAATTGTCATTTCTATTAAAAGAAATTATATTCCTCAGGTGCAAAAGGACAATTGCTGAGAATGTAAAATATACCAAACTTAACAGGTGAAATGCATAAATTTGACTAAGTGTAAGTTGCCTTTGGTCAGTATTACTTGTGATAAAATGAGCCTTTAATATGCTTTGTAATATAAATGAAAAAATGCTTAAGTCATGATCATACCAGTGCAATAACATGATACATGTATCTATGCATTGCTAGCTTTGAACAGTTTCAAATATATTTTATGATTTTTATAGCTGCACCAAAATGTATTTATCACCCTTTTTTAAAATTTGAGACACATCACACTTAACCAGGTGGAAAATGCAAAATAACCCCTCTTAAAATATAAGTGGGTTTACAATGTGATAACTAATATGAAAGATGCACAATAAATATACAAGCAATTCAACCATATACTGTATATTATTTGAATTTATCCCATTGCTCAATGTGCATTCCAAATGTTTCTAATAAAAGAGATTAAATAAAAAGATTATTTTAAAAATGTGTGTTGTAAGTATTTTATCTAAACAATGTGAAATTACCAGAATTCCAGCAAGTAGCAGGTGGTTCCAAACCATAATGCTCTTTCCAAAATGTCCACATTTGCAAAGAAGAAAAAAAATGATGAACTGCTAGTTTATTCCTTCTGATGTACAGCATATTGAACCAGAAAGACAGCACTGTCAATAAATAAATAAAATAAGTTTTTGTTTGTTTGTTTCTCTAAAGTCTTACTGTCCATTAAAAGCTTTTGAGTAGGCAACCAAAATTTGGGGCAGAATGTTCATCTAAGATGTTTGAACATTTGTTTCGTCAGGAATTATTGTAAGGTTTTGGATTGAGTTTGATGCATAGTGGATCTCTAAAAAGACAAGATTTTTGCTACTTTTATTTATATAAAAGGGCACCTTAATTTGAATACTTGATCTTAAGTAGTTCAGTGATTTAAGGTTAGGTTTAAGTAAAGCTTAGACATATACAATTCTGACATATGCAGCACTTTGTGTGTACACTTACAAACCTATATTATGGGTATTCAGTGCAAAAAGAGGGTTAATCCCACAACATGTACACATTTTTAGGCTTCCTCTAATCTGTTGGGCAATTCATAATGTTTAGGAGTTGATTAAAAATGTTTTAATAGGTTGCTTGTCCAGTGACCAAAGTTTCTGGCAATATTTTAAAACAAACATAAAACACTTTGTACAATCATTTGTTTTGGTAAGTGTGCATCTGTCAAGAAATTGCTCTAATTTCTGCACGGACAATGTAGAGGCTCATTTGGTTTTTAGGAAGAATCAGACTTTTTCTTTCAATGAAATAAAGTTATGAATAAGTTATGAATAAGTTGTGAATAATAAAACACAATTTATAAAAGTTTTATTTTCCTTAACACATCAATGGCATCATTTCTAACATAATGAAATTATTGCTTTATTCCAAAGAGAAATTAGATTGTTGTGGTACCATATAACAAATAAAAAAAAGAACATCTATAAAGTTACCGAAGGTTTTAACACAAAAAAATATATAAATTAATTGAATGTAGTAGATAAATAAGGTAAACAAATTTGCCGAAAACTGGATCAGACAGCAGCTTCAACAACATCTTCTTGTTAACATGATGTAAACAGTATAATTTACAGCCTGAGGAAAACATCAACCCCGCCTCTGTCTTCTTCTGCTGTTCTCGGTGTTTTGGAGCACTTTGACTCCGCCCACCATCACGTGACCCTGGTCACATGACTGTAAGCCTGATACTACGCCCCCGGTTCAACCAACGGAGCGAGGCTAGCTGTTAGCTTCAACTGTCAAGACGGCGACATGGTGGGTGTAAAAACAAGCGTACGCTTTAGAACAGCACCAGGACGAATTCCGTGTTTATTCCTAAATTAAAAATTCCGTTGAATACATCAGGGTCACTTGTGTACCATTTAAAATGTTTAATATTGAAATCTGACTGGAGGTGTAAGCTATCAGGGTTGGGCTAGTTAGCATCAGTACGAAGGCGTTTTTCCTCACATGTCTGGTTCTTGAACGAGCCAGGAGCTTGAATAAATGGTACTAATAGTAGCCAGGCATTAGTGGTAATCGTTTTATTGATGTATGCATTGTGTTTATGCTTAGTAACCAGAGACTAGTCAGCTTAAGCTAACGCAGCTGGTTAGCTGACTGGAATGTAAAGTTGTATCCTCACATGATGCTTCAAACTGAATGACAAATATCGTTCTTGTTCATTTAAGGGCAAATCTGCTTGTATTGCGAGTTGTTGCACAGTAAATGTGTTGCAAAGTTCGTGTTTACCGCTGATTGATTGATTGGCTCTGTGTGAGAGTTGATTGCTTCAGGTTTTCAGCTTCTGTATGCTGAGGCATCATGTGTTAATGACTTTGTGCCAGCTCAGAGGGAAATGATGTCGCCGTGCATCTGGTGATGGTTGAGGCTGTTGTGGCAATAACAGATGCTGCTATTCTCCTTAAGTATGACTAAGCAGCAGTGAGGATTTAATACGTTCAAGCTCACACTTGGACTTTTGTCAGAGCACATCCACCCATCTGTCTAACCCATGTACACTCTGAGCAGTGTTTACTTGGCAGCTACGGTTGTGCTTGTCATGATTATTTCAACATCCCGCTCTTGTGTTGTATCTAGCTGAAGACCAGAAATCAGCTCTGTCTCATACATTGTTTACTTTCCTTTCAGTGATTTGAAAGCTTAAATAAACTTGTAGCTGCTCCGCATATGTGTATTCATTCCAAATACTGAAAAAAATCTAAATCTTAAATATGCCTGACTAGAATCTACTTGTGCTTTTTAGCGTTTACAGAGTTAATTCTTAATTACAGTTAAAATAGCTGTTTATTAGACTTTAAGTTGTCTAGTTATTTTGGCATATAAATGTTTTCTTCTTGTATTCTTTTGCTCTGGTCCTCTTTATTTGTCAGTAACATTCATGTTTTTATGTTTTCTGTATTTGCAGAGTTTCCTGGGAGGTTTGTTTGGGCCTGTATGTGAAATTGATGTGGTGCTGAATGATGCAGAGAACAGAAAAACAGCTGAGTTGAAAACAGAAGATGGAAAAGTGGAGAAACACTACCTTTTCTATGATGGAGAGTCTGTGTCTGGCAAGGTAAACTTGAGTTTGCACTGTTCATAAAGCAGGATGTGGGGAGTTCAGCTTACATTAGACAGGGCAGGACAGATTTCTCTGCTGTATTCAAGTCTATTTAATATTCCCTCTATTTAACTCCTGTGGGAAATTAAGATTTATTTGAAAAGTGTACATGAGTTAGCTTTAGCTTCAGGGGGAACTGAAACCCTATACTTAAGGCCAGCAAATTTAATAGCCAATGTATTCTGTTCATTGAGTAATCCTAGTAATGCTTTACTTTAATGAATTTAATAACTGAAAAATAATAACTGGGTCATTTAAGGTTCCCTTTTTGAGCTAGATAGAAATGAATTACTCTGAAAATAATTACTTAATACAAAAAAGAACAGGAAAGAAGTTTAAATGTTTCCTAACAACCTGGTTTTGTGTGCCAAAGACCTCTTGTCTTACAACAGAATAACAATGCATGAATGTTGTTCACGATCTTTTATATCTCAACAAATGTTTTCTCTCCAGGTGAATTTAAATGTGAAGCAGGGAGGGAAGCGACTGGAGCATCAGGGTATTCGCATTGAGTTTGTTGGACAAATAGGTGAGCACATTGGCATTATTTATCAATGTGTGTTGTCACTACTTCCCTGCTTTTTGCAAGAAGCCACCGTTTAACGGTCTGTAATAATACTTCTATGTTGTAACAGTATGTTGCTGGCTTTCTCACGTGACTGAAAGGTTTAACTGAGCATGTGCTTGTCATGTGCTGTCTGTCATAATAGAGCTAAACCAGCAGTACTTGCAGTAGAAAAAAAAGTCATGTGTAGACATGAAACACTGGCATAAAAAACTGTTGTATGACCCTTGTTTGCTGCTTAATCTTTTTAATTACATATCATGTTGAACATGAACCACTATGGTAACATTAGATTATATGGTTCTTTCAGCACAGCCCTGTCCTGTTTTATGTTTCACTGCAGACAGTATCATTTTGACATAGATGCGGTCGACTGTTTATCATTGCAGTGTACTTGAAGCTGCGGCGATACGAGACACAAAACTCCTGTGTGTATGTTTAAAACCCTACATTGATTATCTGACACTTTTATCCAAAGCGATGTGCCAGTAAGCAGTACAGAGGGTCAAAAACTGATTTGTAACATAACAGCTACGTGCTGCAGTGCTCAGCTTTAGCCTGTTGGCAAAAACAGGACAGTTCCAAAAATCCTTGTTTCCTTGTTTGGTGATGTAAGCTGTATAAAATAGTTTAATTTGGCTTGGTTAGAACCTTGGCTGAGCAAGCATGAAAAACGTATCAGGATCAGTTATGGGATTTTAGAAAATAAGCCAAAAGAAGCACCATACTGTACCATATTCTCTAACGTTAAAGTGCCATTAATCCTGTCTGTATTTTAGAGCTGTTTTCTGATAAAAGCAATACCCATGAGTTTGTGGACTTGGTGAAAGAATTGGCTTTACCCGGAGAACTCACCCAGAACAGAAGCTACGACTTTGAGTTCATGCAGGTGGAGAAGCCCTACGAGTCCTACACTGGAGCTAATGTCAGGCTAAGGTAAACTCATAACAATTTGGATAAAAACTGCAGATTCATTATATTAATCTTTTTTTAAATTGTGTACCCAAATTTATTTTTGATGTTTTGAAATAAAAACAAAACTCTGCATCTTCATGGTGTTTAGGTTCAATTTTATGGTAGCAGATTGTTTATCTCGCCTTGCACTGTTAGACCATTGAAGGGGGATGATAAGACATTTAATTAAGGGGTCAAAGAGTGTACTGATATGAATATTACTTGGATATTTAGTGCTAAATTGGAACTGATCTATGTGCATTTTTCCTTGAGGATCACAGAGGAATGAGTGAATTACTGACTCAGCTGATTCACCTTGTTGACTAAACTTTTTGTTTTGTTATGTGATGTTTCCTAAAGACGTAGGTCTCTTAATTTTGAGTGACATCCCGTTGTGTGTTCTTCTCAGATATTTTCTCAGGGTGACGATAGTTCGTCGTCTGTCTGACTTAGTGAAGGAATATGAGTTAATTGTCCACCAGTTAGCCACCTACCCTGATGTCAACAACTCAATCAAGATGGAGGTCGGCATAGAAGACTGTCTTCACATTGAGTTTGAATATAATAAATCCAAGTAAGATTGTTATTACTTGAACTTTTAATGAAATTTATTTTACTACCATAGACAAACCCATATCCATGAGACCTGCAAAATTATTTATTTTTAATTTGTCCCTCAGATACCACCTGAAGGATGTGATTGTTGGGAAGATTTACTTCCTGTTGGTCAGGATCAAGATCCAACACATGGAGCTTCAGCTCATCAAGAAGGAAATAACTGGCATTGGTAAGAATCCACAGAAGCTGCTTAAAAAAAAAACCTAAATAAGGCTTGTGCCAACGTTTTCGTTCGTCAGCTTTGAAGATTTCATTGCTTCAATTTTATAAATGGTCCAAATAAAATACTATAAACTGTGTCATGTTTGCCCCAAGTTATCCTAATTTATCATCTTCACTTAATATATTTTTGTCCTTCTTCTTAGGTCCCAGCACAACCACAGAGACGGAGACGGTTGCAAAGTATGAGATCATGGATGGTGCTCCAGTAAAAGGAGAATCCATTCCAATCAGACTCTTCCTGGCAGGTAAATACTTGTTTTGTTTTGTTTTTAACATGTGTTGAGCCATACAACTGACTTTGTACAGTGTGGATAATTTTAAGTTCAAATGTGAAAGTGGCAGTTCATCACCGGCTCTGCATCTTACAGGGTATGACTTGACACCCACCATGAGGGATGTCAACAAGAAGTTCTCAGTGCGTTACTTCCTCAATCTGGTGCTGGTGGATGAGGAGGATCGAAGATACTTCAAACAGCAGGTAAATACACACTGAAACACATAGCAAATGTATTTAATATAATTGGGATAGTACTTTCTTGTTTGTTAATACGACAATTGCTGTATTCATACTTTATTGAAGGATTTCATGTAGTAAAGTTTGTCTTCAACAATGAGAGAAGACACTCTTACTCCTGCATTTGTCATTGTTTTAGAGGCTTTAGTTTTAGGGTTAGGGTTTTCATAAATATGTTACCTTATTTATGAAAAAGGTGAGAAATAATCACAAATGCAGAGTTTGATACTCTAGTTTTGTTTGAAATCATGCTCATTGGCATATTGTTACCATAACACTTAGAATCAACTACATTTATCAAATACAATCTGTGTGTTTCATTTCTGAATTAGTTTTGGAGCTTCTTGTATGATGAGTAGCACAACATGTGTCAAAAATGCACATCATTCAGCTCCACTTCAACACTGTTATGTGTTTATGGCAGTCTCGTGATGATTTGTCTGTATATTCTTAGAGGAGAATTTTAAATTAAACAACATAAATGCGTTCCTCAATTTCTATGTTGTTGTGATTTTTTTCTTTATTTTTTTTATCAGTATGGATATGAATGAAATGTGTTTCATGCATTTTGTCCTCTGATTTTGTGTTTAGGAGATTGTGTTGTGGAGAAAAGCTCCAGAGAAGCTGCGGAAAAGAAACTTCCACCAGCGCTACGAGTCGCCTGAGCCCCGAAACCAACCAGCCAACGCGGAGCAGCCAGAGATGTGATGTGGCCACACTACGAACTGAAAATCCACGCAGACACATCATCACAGCTCTTCACTGCTGAGCAGCCACAAGTGTGAGGGCTGCCCCACTTTTTTCATGGACTTATCCTCCAAACTACCTGCCCCATACCTCTCACTACCACCCCTTTACAGCTTCGACTTCGAGCCGCCGCCATCACTCTCTCCCTCCGAACTGAAACACATTCACATACAGACGCACATCAGCATAAAATAGCGGGTGAAGTCTGCTGAATACTAAATGTCAAAGCTAAAGTGCAAAACAACCCAAGTAATCAACAGTGAGACAGCATTTTCGATTCTGGCTCCTCTGACTGAAAACACACTCAAGCACACATCAGTGAAGCCATACAGTCTCAGTTTGGTGAGTGCAAACTAAACAAGAGCAAAGACAGAAAAAAAAGATGGCTACTCCTCGGTCCTGGACTTTCTCCCACATGTTCACTCCCACATTACCTACAAAGAGATGCTGTCTAGAGTCTGAATGAGCTAATAGATATCTGAGATATTTCAAGATGTGATGAATTTGCCTGACTCAAGGATATGAGAGGCTAAGCTACGAGGTGAGACACATGCTGTATGTATTCACAGTTCCTGACTGTGAGCTGTCATTCACTGAGCTGGAAACTTTCAAAAAATCCACATTTAATCTGTTTATTTACTGTTAAGATGCTGCAACGGTTCACAGACTGCTACTTCCAAACAAAATTTTGCTTCAATTTGGTAGTACCATAAAAAGAATGTTATATTTCATATTTGATGGAAAACAGTTCCACTTTTATGAGTCGACTTCCAGCACATAACTTCTTTATCATAGAAAGATGCACAGATTCAAGATGGATATTAGCATTTTTTGCATCATTTATGTTACAACAGCATTTAATTTGGGTTATTAATTCGGAGTGCAGCTGATTCTCAATCATTGGTTCAGCATCAAGAAAAAATTTTATTTTTGTCCACCATCATTTCCCACTTTTGATCTTTGAAACTGGAAGAAATTCTGATTTACAGCTACACTTAAGAAAAATTAAAAACAAGGAAAGCTTTATGTGAAAAAGCAGAAATGGCTTTAGTTAGTTCTCAAAAATGACTGAAGAGATTCTTTGATCAAATAATCCACAAATTGGTTTTCTATTAATTTCATTCATCAAATAAATTAGAAGCTGTTTCCAAACACAAAACCTAGGTTCAATATAACCTTTCAATGTCTTGTAAAGAAATTTCACTGAAGATGTCTGTCAGGTCAGCACAGAAATTCCTTTAAATGTATTTTAAAACTATCATATTTCTGTTTAAGTCTGGAAACAGAACTATGACACTTTTCAGTTCTGGTTGTTTCTGACTGATTATCTGTACGTCTGCAACTGAAAGATTGTTTTGGCCATATTTTTTTAAAAGAAGCTTTTCAATCGATCATGTTTGTAGACTTTATCGTGGGGTTTAAATTCCAGCGCTTTAGTTGTTTAGTCACTCCGACATGAAAATGATTCTTTTATTACCGTAGAGTTACTCTTCAAAATCTGACTGTAAATTTACTAATCTTGTTAGATTTCGCTTCGTTTCTTTCTTTTGTTTCATGGGTTAGTGTTTTGAGTTCAATATTTTGATATACTCAGAATAATAATGTAATAAATGATATATAGCTTCTATTGTAAGCTCTGGAAAGAATGCACTTTCCACATACTGTAAAATCCATCAATGTTCCACTGTGATGCTCAGACCTGTGGTTTAGGTCCTGCTTTAAAGACACTGTTACCAGTCCCATGTGATATTTGCCTTCATCTCTAACTTATGAACAGTTTCCTTTTCAATGCTTAACTTTGTATTGAGGAGGCTTGGATTCTGAAACTGAACATCACTCAAGGATAACTTCAACTCAGAGTTTCTGAGTCAGTCATAAATAATAACTGTTATCACTACGTACTTTAATTTAACTTCATATTTGTTGCTTTTTTTGTCTGTTGTATGTTGATGATGGCTCTATGCTGCATTTATTTACATTATTTGAACACACAAATCTACATTTAAGTTGTTTTTTTTTTCTTTCACACTGGTTTGCTCATGTTATCTGGATTTCTGTTGTTTTGAAGCTGTGTAATTTATTTTAAAGCAATGTTTTGTTTTTCTTTTTCCCCCCACACAAATGCATTCTGTCTTCCTAAATATGGTTTGGGTTTACTTTAAAAACTGTCAGAAGTTGTAAAGAAACACTTTAAAGCCAACTCTGTCTGTCTTTGTCTTATCTACTGCATGTTTGTCCATTCATAGCATTGTGTGTTTGAGGTGCGTGCGTGATAATGTGTGCATACACCAAATCCAAATTATTTAGCTGAAACAATGAATAAAGCAGATTTATACTGAACTTGTTTTGTAAAAAATCATTTTTGCAGCTTAATAATGTGGTCTTTTAAAAGGATTGAGCATAGAGTTAAAACTATTTAGATTATTTTAAAATTAATTTTGTAGTAGCATATATTTTTGTGGGAATGGAAATCTATTTGAGATAATGTATAGTTGTCTATATTATATGTATACATATATAAAAATTCCTAAATAGATCAAATCATGGTTTAGGCAACCGATGTACAGAGATTGTGCTGATAAAATACCTGCCAAGACAACCATAACTGTTAACTATACGATCTTCGATTTTAGCCTTAGGTGTCTTTCTTTTTTGCCTGTTTTAAAATAACTTGTTTTTTCCAACCATCTATAGAAACAACAGTTCCGTTTAATATACTTTCCTTTCGTTATGTATGACTTTGCGGTATGAACAAATAATTATTAACAAATATTGAATAAACATTTTCTGTTCAGTTTTAACGCAGGCATCTATGTGGGCAGACGGGTCCTTTCGCACGTTGTTTTGCAAGCAGGAAAAGAAATTGTGTTGACCGTCCTCTACCGGAGTTGGTGTAATTTGTTCCATTAAACCCGTCTAACTACATGGAGTGAGAAAAACATGCGTATTTCTTTTAAGTCTTGAAAAGCTGCTGCCTTCTACTTATTTAAACCGCCTGCAGTGATGTCGGTAAACCGCTGCGTTCATTTGTTTTCTCGGCTTCAACGCCACCTTAACACCCGGACGAGTCGCATCACAGCAGGAGGCTGTCGTGTTACGTCTGGCTCTAGTTTGTTAGTCCAGCAGTACCCGACAGGTTCTGCGGTTTTCTGTAGAGGTAATGGCTCAAGTCCAAAACCGCCGGACACCTCGCTGTTTGTCCCCATCTCCCTTAAGACTGACGATTTGGATGATGGGAGTGTCGGAGCCGAACTGACTCAGCCGCTTGATAAAAGTGAGTAAAAGTCACAAAGATGATGCATTTTATTTGTAATTATATTCAGCGCGTAAAGAAACGAGGTAATAATCAATACGTGCTGTTTATGTCCGTGTTTCATGCATAGACTTACCTGTTATAAATTCACATTATCTAAACTCTGCGTGTGGTCTGATTTCTGTTCACCTCTGCTTTTTTTGTTTTTGTGATTCAAGACGAACTGCTTAAAGTTCTGAACCGGTTTTACAAAAGGAAGGAGATGCAGAAGCTGGCAGCAGACCAGGGTCTAGATGGTAAGAAAATAAGATGACAGATTGTTTGTTAACATCAAATTGATATGATTGTTTAACATCTTATAGATGTTGATTAACCTCTGGCAAGTTTTCTAACATTTTGCTTAACGATTTGTGCACCAAATCTTAGGATTTTTCTTTGTACACAGACTTTTCTATTAACATGTGAACTATAATCAAATGAATACTGTGGAATTTTGATTTTAGACAATAAAAAGTGTCTAACTTCGAGGTTTCCTACATGTACTTAAACATAAAACGAGTCAGAAAACAGCAAGATTTACTTGGTTTGCTTTCTACGGCAACCTCTGTTGCCTGATTTTTAAATATTTTTTGTGCGGATTTACTTGATTGTGTTCTTTTTTGTGTCCAAACAGCTCGTCTTTTCCACCAAGCTTTCATCAGCTTCAGGAAGTACGTCCTGGAAATGGTGTCACTGCCAGCCGATCTGCACATTATCCTCAATGACATCATCTTCGGTGCAGGTACGTCGCCCACACTGATAGTGTTTTAATTCTAGTTTCTCTTTATTCATTTCAGTCATCTTTTAAAGCTTGTAGTATTTGCTTTTCTCCAGGGCATATTGACGACATCTACCCGTACTTCATGCGTCACGCCAAACAAATCTTTCCTATGCTGGACTGCATGGATGATCTGAGAAAGATCTCAGACCTCAGAGTTCCAGCAAACTGGTATATAAAAACTATATATACAAACTGGTTCAAACTTCATTCACCTTATCACGTTATCACATTATAGTTTGTTCTGTGGCAAGCACTCTATTGCATCTAGCATAGCATCTGTATATATATTTGTAATTTTCATGAGTGTTTGTGTGTACATCAGGTACCCTGAGGCTCGAGCCATCCACCGGAAGGTGATCTTTCATGCTGGACCCACTAACAGTGGAAAAACCTACCACGCCATCCAACGCTACCTTGCTGCAAAATCTGGTGTCTACTGTGGCCCTCTGAAACTGCTGGCCCATGAGATCTTTGAGAAGAGCAACAGTGCAGTGAGTTATGTTTTCATTTTGTTTTTAAACGCGTGAACGAAAAGGGAACGTGTGAGGGAGTAAGGACGTCCAAAACTGAAATGACGAAAAGGTCAATCTGAAGGAAGAAAGGATTACTGATATAATCTCAGACTTTTTCTCTTTTTTTTCGAAGATATTTTCTATCATGCTTCATCATCATCATTTTTTATGCCTGTGTCTCCTCTCTCAGAATGTACCATGTGACTTGGTTACTGGAGAGGAGAGGACCTTTGTGGACCCAGAGGGCCGAGCAGCTGGACACGTGGCGTGCACAATTGAGATGTGCAACGTCACCACACCCTGTAAGCAGACAAATCTCTTACATTCACTTTTTAGTTTCAACTATGCCTGTTATTTTTTACATTTTATGATTAAATTTAAGTAAAAAGCAGAGAGTAACAGAATAATTCACCCCAGATGGTTTGTATTTTTGTGTGTTTCTGTAGTTGAGGTGGCTGTAATTGATGAAATTCAAATGATCAAAGATCCATCCAGAGGCTGGGCATGGACCAGAGCACTGCTGGGTTTGTAACACGTGTTGTACACTGATTTATCTCACCTGAAGCTAGTCCAACCTCTTCAACTTTCCATCTCCCTCCTGTGTTTGTTTAGGTCTGTGTGCCGAGGAGATCCACGTGTGTGGGGAACCTGCAGCTGTGGACTTTATCAGAGAGCTGATGTACACCACTGGAGAGGAGGTCGAGGTGAGGCTGAAACACCCCTGAGACTGTTTTTTAACCTTTCTGTGTGGAGTATCGCTGCAGTCCTCCTAACATCTCTCCTCTGTTCTCAGGTTCACACCTACGAACGCTTGACTCCACTCTCCATCTTGGATAATGCTGTGGAGTCGTTAGATAACCTGAGTCCAGGAGACTGTATTGTGTGCTTCAGTAAAAATGACATTTACTCTTTGAGCAGACAGATCGAGGCCAAAGGACTGGAATGTGCTGTAATATATGGCAGCTTACCTCCAGGTGAGTGTTTGTGGTTTTTAGGGAAACGTTACAAGAGTTTGTAAAAAGACTGGATATCCTGAAAATGTTTAATTTGTTGTTT
Source organism: Kryptolebias marmoratus (assembly GCF_001649575.2). Taxonomy (NCBI): domain Eukaryota; kingdom Metazoa; phylum Chordata; class Actinopteri; order Cyprinodontiformes; family Rivulidae; genus Kryptolebias; species Kryptolebias marmoratus. The sequence goes on from NC_051444.1 coordinate 11,322,113, forward strand.
AAATTTTGGATACAAGTTTAAAATGGTCTTAAACTATAATTGCATTGTCTACATGTTTTTTTAATCTATGACTTTTAGATAAATATTTATGTTAAAGAAAGCATAACTAATTCTGCTTTTCACATAAAGCTGCTCCCCTTCAAAGACTTGTTCCACTCTGCACACTTTGTTTCATTGTGATCAGCCAGACATTTTTTCAGAATTGAAAGTAAAGAGGGTGATAGATAACAGCATATTGTGAGTTTTAAAGATTAAATATGAATTTCAGGCACTAAGCTGTCCCAAGCCAAGAAGTTCAATGACCCTGATGACCCCTGTAAGATCCTGGTTGCCACAGATGCTATTGGCATGGGCCTCAACCTGTAAGCACCATCATTCTGTTTCAAGTTTCATTATTATACAAACAAAATTACATTTTAGGATATTGTAGTGAAGACATAACTTGGTTGCAGTAAATTTATTATTTTTCTTCCATGTTTATTTCTCATTACCACCTGAGACTTATTTATTTATAGCATTTGAAGCATTTCATATTTTTTAATCATAACTAGAGAAGTTCATATCCCATCAGTAGGGACAGTCAAAGTAAGAAATCTGTGTTAGGTACACAAGGTCTTAAACAAAATGCTATTTTTCAAGCTACTGCAGATTTCTTTTTGTCTTCATTATCTCAGCTCTGCCCTTTTTCCCTCTCTTCAGGAGTATAAAACGTATAATCTTTAACTCTCTGGTAAAGCCTAACATAAATGAGAAAGGAGAGAAACATATGGAGACAATCAGCACATCACAAGCTCTGCAGATCGCAGGCCGAGCAGGAAGGTCAGTATCTTCTTTCTCCGGTTCTCCTCGGTCCAGAGGACTGAAGGTTGAAGGAAAGATGCATGTCTGATGTCTGCCTTCTCTGCAGGTTTTCCTCCAAATTTAAAGAAGGAGAAGTCACGACCATGAACCGAGATGACCTTCCTGTCCTGAAGGAAGTCCTCAGTCAATCTGTAGATCCCATACAGGTGATCATTTTAAACAGAAGAATAGATAAACCATAAAACATTCTGTTTTAGCCTTCATCCCAAACACTAAACAAATGTTTTATGTCCCTGTTTGTCTCAGACTGCTGGTCTCCATCCAACTGCAGATCACATAGAGATGTTTGCTTATCATCTGCCCGATTCAAGTCTCTCCAACCTTATAGTGAGTAAAACCTTTCATTTGATTTCTTTTCTGTGTGAGTAAAGTGTATATATATATATATATGTGTATGTATGTATGTATATATATGTATGTATATATATATATATATATGTATGTATAACATTGAGTTTTAAAAAAATGGCAAGACAGTGAAGACAAGCCAAACTTGCTCCATAGCAGACCTCTCTTGATACTGTAGTATTTATTATTTTATTGTTGTTAAAGTGGTTTTAGTTGGTTGCCATGTGCAGTTTTTGCCATTAGATGGCAGTAGATTGTCCTGACTGGACCTTAAACAAATGAAGAACATTTTTGTTTTTTAACATGCATTTTTTTGTTGAATCTAAATGAAATCAAAGAAGTCAAATCTTAGATAGGGTTGAAGTTTTAGAGCTACACATATCTCCTTATGTGTGTTTTATATTAAAAATGCAGTGTAGTTACTTTTACACTGAGTAGCAAGGCAGCGTTTTTCATCATGATGAACAATTTAAGCTAAAATAATAATTGTTAAATGTTTTTATAATTTTTATTTAATTTTTAATTATGTTAACAGATCAAAGATGAACTGTGTTGCATTTTACTTATTCTTTTTTATTTATTTTTATAGCATTTACAGTTTCTAAAGACAAATGTATAAATCTTAGGTAACACAGAGACACATTGCTGTTATCATTTAAAAATCTTGATAAGTCAAGGAAAGTGAATTGTTATTATTAGATTAATAAATTAGATTCAAACATTATTAAAGTTCAAGTGTTTGTAAAATTCCAGTAGTCATATATTTGTTTTTTGTCCTTTTCTCAGGACATATTTGTCAGCCTCTCTCAGGTCGATGGGCTCTATTTCGTCTGCAACATCGATGACTTCAAGTTTCTGGCGGATATGATTCAACATATACCACTTAACCTGAGGTCACGCTACGTCTTTTGTACCGCCCCCATCAACAAAAGGCAGCCCTTTGTATGCACGTCCTTCTTAAAGGTTAGGAGAAGTAAAATTACACGTAAAAAGAAAGATGAGAGTCATGGCAGGAGCACTGAAAGCGCTGGTGATAGAGTTCACTGGCCACTATACACTGATGAAGTTTTGAAATAAAGTTCTTGATTTTTTTTTTGTGACTTATAGCCATGTTCTGGATATCAGTGTTGCTAATATGTAAAAAAGATAATTGATACATAATCAATGCAAAACTGCAGATTTGCTAAATAACACACTGTGACAAATATTAATAAATTTTAATTTTGTATCGTTTAAGTTTGCGTACTGTCTTGAACCACTTTATGGTTCTCGTTTCAGTTTGCACGCCAGTTCAGTCGAGACGAACCCTTAACGTTTTCCTGGGTCTGTCGGCATATCGGCTGGCCCCCTACCCCACCCAAAAACATCAAAGACCTGGTTCACTTAGAGGCTGTCCACGATGTGCTAGATCTGTATCTTTGGTTGAGGTAAACTTTTTGTATTTCAGCCTCTCTGGGTACATGTCTGAGTGTTGTCGTTTATTGCATATTCCTTTAATAAGTCTCATTTATGAACTCGCCAGTGTAATTCTTTTTGTTGTTGTCTGTGTCTCTGTAGCTACCGTTTCATGGATATGTTTCCAGATACAGCCTCAGTCCGAGAAAGCCAGCGGACACTTGATGATGTAATTCAACAGGGTGTCCAAAATATCACCCGTCTGATCAGAAGCAGCGACCCAAACTTCACGGACCCTCTGCAGACACAGAGAAACGCACTGGACCAAACAAGGAATTTCCAAGTAGCTGCCCGCAACATTTTGCCGACCAAAAGCAGAGGTCTGAGAGGTTCCAAAGAGAGGATAGACAGCACTCTGACCAATCGACTGGTTAGAGACGGGCTGCTGACTCCAGATCTGCTCAGACAGCTGCAGAGGGAATGGTCTCAAACCCAAAAGCAGCAAGTCGGTCAGGGTTCGCCTAGTGCAGAACAAATTAATAAGAACGACAGAAGGAAAAAGAAGAAATAAAAAGTTATGCGTTGGCCTCCATCGTCATGGTCAACTCCGGTTTAATGGACATCAAACAGATTGGAGCTCTGGAGCAGCAGCTCATCTGTAATGAATCATGATTGGATGCAGTTAAAAAAGATGTTCTGCATACATAACCACCACAATGTGAACACAACACGTTTGATTCTGGACATTTGGCCTGGATTGCAAATTACACCAAAAAACTGAATTCTTTAGTTTTTACACTATTTGTCTGTTTGACATATGCTACAACCGTCACCTCCTTTTGTTTTTTTTGTTTTCTAGCCTACAAACAGACAAACTAAGTGTGGCTAGAAAAGATTTGGAGTACCGATTATTGTTCTCTCTGGAAAATCGGACATCTGAAAAGTGACTCTCCCTCGTTTTTGTGAACAGAACTGATTTAAAAGGTTTTTTGTTCCTGTTTAAGTAAAATAACCTGCCAACAAACTGTTTGACTTTACAGGAGTCTTTCAGGAGAGACATAAATGTTGTGTTAGAGCCAGAAAACATTTGACTTTTATTTCACTCACTTCAAGCAAAGGGACTCTTCAGAAAACAGATTGAACTGTAAACATGGTAACAGGGATGAACTCTTCCTGTTGGTGTTCCTGTCTAGATACATTTATATATTTTCTTGCCTAAACATTTAAAGAGGTGACATTTGTTAATAAAAATCATTTTAACTGTCTGGATTTTTTTTCTTAGTTTTTATTTCATGGTATGATCTGCAAAAAGGGGGTAGGAGGATTTGATTCACGAATTAAGATCTGGTTCCTGCCAAGAAACATTTTGAACATTTATATCATCTGTCTTATCAATAAAAATATGTTTTACAGTGGTTTGTCCAAATGCCCCAAGTAGAAACAAATTGCTCAGTACTAGAAGCCATCATATTTGCATTTTGGAGCCTCTTTGTTACTTTAGACTACATAAACTGTTAATTCTTTGCCCTTTGTGACTTTGAATCCATTGTAAATAGTTAATAGATTCTGCAGATTAAATCAGTAAAGTGTGAAGCTTCAAAGAGGGCGGGATGAGAAGGGCTTGGCCTGTTAATGATTGAGTTGGTGCAGAGGTTGGTCAATGCTCAGTGAGCTTAGTAAGAAGAGGGAGGCCTGACAGGCAGTGACAACAAAAAAAGCTTTTTCTTCTGTTATTATTTTAGTGAAGTGTGTTCACGCTCACCACGCATTGACCAGTACACCGTTTTCTACAGGCCGACTGGTTTTGCTGGTCTGTTTTGTATATCACAATGTTTGCTGTTCATCTTATTTCCTTCTTCTTCTCCAAACTCCAGGAGGATCCTACCAAGAAGGTAAGAGCTGTTCTGATGAGACTCGTGCAGGTTAGTTTATGAATGAGTTATCCTCTTCCAGTGGTGAAGAACTGACATGATTATTGTAATGTAAGAGCAATGATTATTTTATTGCCTGACAAAGGTTAAACTTTCTGCAGCACATTCATGTATTTATTTACATTTGAAAGAGGTACACATATACTCAATTTATTGCCTTGTTGCCCTAAGTAAACCCTAGTTGTGTCGAGTGCATCAAAGATTCAGTCAGTTTCATCCTTTCATCTCTTTTCGTGCAAAATCACAAACTTTTTTCTCAGATTGTCTTCACGCTCGGGTTTCAGAATGTACCCCAAATGCAGGTTGACAAATTAAAACTTCTTGTGTTTGCCTTACAGCTGTGTCTCAAGGGCATCTTAAAGACATGACACTTTGCTAAATTTATTGAAATCAACAGATTAAGTAGTACTGTAAAAAGGTAATCATTGTGCTGTAATCATTAATCACTGGATCACCATTTGTCCTTTCCTAAACAATGATTAACAGCTTTCTCAGTGTCACTGAGCTGATTTAGCTCATCTTTCTCAAAGACCAAAGTCCGACACTCCCAGCAATAACGGAGATAAAGTAGTACATTAGTATTACTGTATCAATTACACTTATAAGAGCGATTTTGCTTCATAAACATGTAACCACAATTTTACATTGATTAGTGGCAGAAATTCAAATTAGTTAGTTTTATGGGCCTTGTAATAACTATTAGTTAATGAGATTAAAAGGAGAGAAGTATTAAAAATTATGCACATAATGAGGGTCTTAATAACTTTTTTAAATCACCAGATATCAGATCAACTATTAAAAAACAAAAACATGATGTGAGGGGACAAATTAAAAGAGTACAAACATTTTTTCTCATATATTAGTCCTGTTTATTGGTAATTCTTAATAAGAAAAATAGATAAGAACAGAAATCCCTCCTAAACAGCTGTTTTATTATCACTATAACTTAGATCCCTACACACCAGAATCTGTTGGATATATGTAGATGGGCTGTATTGTTCATATGTAGAAACAAATGTTTGAAACATGGTAAATCAGTAGCTTTCTTCTCTCTTTACTTTGTTTACTTATTTCCTCTCTTGTTTTTAAGGTGGACAGATTTCTTCATGGAATGCGGCTCCATGATGATCAGCTAGGTGACATCTCGGCACGTTTTCAGGCTGAAATGAAGAAGGGGCTTTCAGCAAAAAGCAATGCAGCAGCAGCTGTGAAAATGCTGCCAACCCATGTCTGCTCCACTCCGGATGGATCAGGTTATTACGAGCAGTAATATAAAATTATCTTTACATATGGATTTCAGAAGAACCCTGACAGATAATGGGCTCTATTATTTTGTTTGTTTGTTTCATTCTCCTGCAGAAAAAGGTCAGTTTCTAGCTCTGGATCTTGGCGGCTCCAAGTTTAAGGTGCTCCAAGTTAAAGTTAGAGAGGGTGTTGGGATTAAGAAAGGAGAGGTGGCGATGGAGGAGAAGATCTATCCGATACCAAAGGAGCTGCATGCTGGGAGAGCAGCAGAGGTAAGAAATGATAACATTTTTTAAGATTATGAGCAGAATAAAAACTCAAAAGCTTTCAACTTTCTCCACTTCTTTCTCCTGTGCCTGACTCTTCATCTGTAGTTATTTGACCATGTGTCAGAGTCGCTAAAGGACTTTCTGCATGAAAAGAAGATCAGCCTGGAGAAAAAACATCCCCTTGCATTCACTTTCTCTTTCCCCTGTGAACAAGCCAGTTTGGATCAGGTAGAGCATTCTCCATCTGGTTTCCATAAGCCGTGGCTGCACTGTACTCTGCTCTGGATGTCTACACGAGTCTGTCTTTTCAGATGTAGATTCCCGAAACTCATTATTTCCACTCTGTAGGGAATGTTGTTAAGCTGGAGTAAGAACTACAGGGCTCGAGGCCTTCAGGGAAAAGATGTGGTCCAGGCTCTCAGAGAAGCTATTGACAGAACCAAGGTATGATGCCAGAAACCACCACATTACTCTTTACACACAACTGTTTTCATTTGTCTGATGGGCACAGGACACAAAGAGCTTATTTATGACACGTCTTTTATGGGTAATCTTTGGAACTTCTAATATGAGACGTGTGTCAGAGGGAAACTATATATAAAAAATGGTCATCTCAGGAGGAAAATGTGTTTCTCTTTGAACATTGACGACTTTTTAATTATCTTTTAATCCATTCCTCCTTGTTCCTTTCACTTTTAATGAATTCTTCAAGCAATAAAAGATTCTCCCCAAATCCAGGGATTTTCAGTATCACAACTGCACATAAATATGTTAGCAAAGAACTGATTTTAGATTGTCTTTTGTTTGTTGTCAGAAATCTATTTTACAGACACTTGTTTTAAATTAATTTAAAACGCTATTAAGGACACACTTCACACCCTGCTAACATTATATAAAAAGCTGTTGCCTGATAGCTCTTTCTACTTTACAGACTCTTTGGATTATCTGTCTGTGTGACCCTGATGAAACCATCACCCCTGTAATAACATGCTCTGTGGTGTGTCACTTTCTGAACTGTGCAGGGTATGGATGTAGAGATATTAGCCATGGTTAATGACACTGTGGCGACCATGATGACCTGTGGATTTGATGACCAGTGCTGTGAAGTAGGGCTCATCATTGGTAAGTACATTCACAAGGCTACTAAGCAGGTTCGGTATTTTGAATGTGTTATTTAATAAAATGTATAAGAAAACAAAAATCTAATTTTCAACTTTACCTCAGAAACTTAAGGAAAAAAAGGATATTTTTTTTGTCTTTATTGACTTCTACAGAAGAACATTAGGGCCTCTGTGACTCACACACACAAAAAAAGAATTCCCCAGAATTCTGACTTTAAACTCAAATTCTGTGGAAAAAGGGTCACGGTCTGCTTACAGAGTTGCCTGAAATATTATTTCTGCAGACTGTTGGACACAGTTAGTTAGTTAATATGCTGCTCCCTCTTGTGGATTTTTGTGGTAGCAAAAGTGACACATGAAGCAGTGGTGCTCAATCCTGGTCCTCGGGCCACAATCCTGCATGTTTTAGTTGTTTCCCTGCTCCTTAGCAGGCGTCAAATCAGGTGTGTCAAAGCGGAGAAACATCTAAAATATGCAGGATAGTGGTTCTCAAGGACCAGGATTGGACACTGCATTAAAGGATGTTTTTTTTATAAATTTAGACAGAAAATGAAACAAGGCAGTGTTTTATAATGTTGTTAATATAAATGTACTGTATTTACAGCCTTTATGTTAGTGCTATAATAATTGTACAGTGTGTATATCTTGTATGTTAGTGTTATTATAAATGAAACATAAGTATGTTGTGGATTTTTGTGTACTTAGGCACTGGCTCTAATGCCTGTTACATGGAGGAGCTGCGGCATATCGACCTGGTGGAGGGAGATGAGGGCAGGATGTGTGTGAACACTGAGTGGGGGGCTTTTGGAGATGATGGGGCCCTGAATGATTTCGTAACTGAGTTTGACAGAGACGTCGACGCAGCCTCCATCAACCCTGGGAAACAAATGTTGGGGAAACAGCTTTGTCTTTTTTCATGTTATGCTGCACAGAATGTAGGACACATCTCAGCCCTTTTGTGCCTCTCATCTCCACACTTTTTCTTTAACTGCAGATTTGAGAAAATGATCAGTGGCATGTATCTGGGTGAGCTGGTGAGGTTGGTTGTGCTGAAGATGGCTAAACTGGGACTGCTGTTTGATGGACGTGTGTCAGATGCTCTAAGGACCAAAGGGAAGATAACCACCGGGGATGTAGCAGCAATGGAGGAGTGAGTTAGGAAGGGTTATTTCTGCTTCACTACCTCTGTCTGAAATTTGTAACGAGCAATATTCTTCTTTCTTAGGTACAAAACTGGTCTGAATAACACCAAAAACATTCTAATTCAGCTTGATTTGACCCCATCACTGGATGACTGCATTGCTGTTCAACATATCGGCACGATAGTGTCATTCAGGTCCTCAAATCTGGTGGCTGCAGGACTGGCAGCCATCTTGACACAAATCAAGCAAAACCGAAATTTGGAAGGACTAAGGATCACCGTCGGTGTGGATGGTACAGTGTACAAGACACACCCACAGTAAGTTATCATATTCTGTGATTATGCACAATAAAGTACAGACTGCAGTTGCGTTTTTTGTGGAAAGGTTGTAAACAAATACTATTTCAGCTGTTGTAGATAGCTCTATTTTAAGAAATAATTAATTATTCATGCGCTAATGACTAGTCTGAGTGCGGTCAAGCCCAAAGGGGATTTCTGCCATCTTAAAGCAACGTCTGACGTCTAAGTTTTTGTTTTTGCAACCACACAAGCTGCAGCTTCTTTTGACAGCCTGCGCTGTCAGCTGCAGCAGCAGACCCAAACTCTGAATATCCTTCTTAAGCTTGATTGCTTCTTTGCCACTGGTATTTACCAACTAGTCATCCTGTTACAATAGCAACATCTACACGACCACATTTTTTTCAGGTATCCTAAACGTCTTCATAAAGTGGTGCGGCGGTTGCTTCCTGAGTGCCAGGTTAGATTCGTCCTCTCTGACAGCGGCAGCAGCAAAGGTGCTGCCTTGGTAGCAGCAGTCGCCCAGCGCCTGGCATCACTGAGACGAAAGGTTAAATGAATGATGTGTGTGCATTTTAACATGGACAAAGAAAATTCCTTGTTATTGTTGATGTGTGAAGCACAGTCTCTTTGATATTCCAGGTAGAAGAGACACTGGCTCTCTTCAAAATAAACCAAGATCAGCTCCAGCTGGTTAAAGGCAGGATGAGAGAAAGGCTGGAGGAAGGACTGAAGAGTAAAAGTACCTCCACAATAAAAATGTTACCTTCTTTTGTGTACCTCACGCCTGATGGTACAGGTATGGAACTAAAACTGGTTTTACTCGTACACCTTAAACCCTCCAAATGACAACTACACTGTCAGTTTTGTAATGTTGTAATGTTTTTTTTTTTTCTAGAACGTGGGAAATACCTTGCCTTGGATCTGGGAGGAACCAACTTCAGAGCTATGCTTGTGAGATTTAAAAAACAGAGATACCGACTTTACCACAAAATTTATACCATCCCACTGGAGTTTATGCAGGGAACTGGAGAGGAGGTAAGAACATACTAATAAAATAATAATCTAAACAGAAAACCTTTAGACTACATATAAATGGGTTTCCACGGGACATTGAGTTTCTGAATAAAACATTGAGTAGATTGTTTAAATAAGATATGTTGTAAAACGGTATTGAATTTTCTTTACATTGGCAAGCTTAATGATTTTCTTTGGCTGCCTTTAGTTGTTCGACCACCTAGCACAGTGTATTTGTGACTTCCTGGACTACATGGGATTGAAGAAAGCTCGTCTTCCTGCGGGTTTCACATTCTCGTTCCCCTGTGAGCAGGCCGCCATTGATACGGTAGGCATCAGTGTCTCAGGCTTGATTTCTGCTTTTATCTTAATCTCTTCTTATAGGGATTGCAACCCATAATGATCATAGCTGTAAAACATGCAAGTCAAAAGACTCATGAGGAGGAAGCATTGCTTTTATACTTTTACAGGGCACACTGGTGACCTGGACCAAAGGTTTCAAGGCGACAGACTGTGAAGGACATGATGTTGTCAACATGCTTCAAGAAGCCATCAAGAGACGCAACGTGAGTCCAAACATGATAGATTTTATATGATAAGTGCATCTGAGACAAAAGCATTAAATCTACAGAATTTAATCATGTTCTGTATTTAACTAAAAGTCATAATTTGTGTGGGATATTTGTCTGTGTGCATGTGTAAAAACACATTCTGCAGACTGAACAATAATGCACATAATTACCGTATGAGTGTGTCTGTGTGCACAAATTTCTGTGCATGCCTACAGGAGTTTGACTTGGACATTGTCGCATTAATCAACGATGCAGTTGGGACCATGATGAGCTGCGCCTATGAAGACCCTCAGTGTGAAATTGGAATGATTGCTGGTATGTAACATGAATTGTGAGGAAGAGAATGAGATTAGCTCGGGAAGCTAAGACTCATCTGCAGCCTATACTCTGAGCATCGTCAAATAAAGGTTATTAAATAAATAATAAAGCACAACAGATCAAACAGGATCTTTGTTTAAAACAGTGGCATGCAAAACAGCGGGAGATATCCATTCCTTTAAGAAATGCTAATTTATTAAATGTTGTTTTAATTTTGCTGAAGAGCTCAGGACTGAAGGGAACAGATCCAGTAAACTGTATTTAGAATGCTTGGTGTATTGTATTTAATGTATATACAGTATTAATCAAACTGGCATAATTTAACACTAAATCATCTGTGATTTTGTCTTTCAGGAACAGGCACAAATCTTTGCTACATGGAGGAACTGAAGAACATCGAGAAGATTGACCAGAGAAATGTCCCAACAAAGAGAGATGAAGAGACACATGAAGCAGAGGAGGATAAGGTTAAAAAAAACAACACAAAGTTTAGAAGGTCAGTGAGTAAATGTGATGATGTTGGTCATAAATCTAACTCCCTTGTTTGTTTTTCTCTCTTAGCAGAATGCTGGGGCGAATAAAAAGAAAACAGAAGTGAATTCTGTCGTGTCAAAAATGTGTATAAATACCGAGTGGGGAGGGTTGGGTGATGATGGCTGTCTGGATGATATCATCACGTCTTTTGACGTTGAGGTGGACAAAAACTCAATCAACCAAGGAAAACAAAGGTCAGAAATGCTCCTTGTGTTTTTATGGTCTTGTCTTAGTTTTAAGCGGCGTGAACATGCACCTCCCTGCACACGCTTCTCATGCTGTAGTGATTTTTTTTTTTTACTTTTGTGTGTTTTTTGGGCGTGTAGGTTTGAAAAGCTGACCAGTGGGATGTATTTAGGTGAAATTGTGCGGCGGGTATTATTGGATCTAACCAGAAGGGGTCTGCTGTTTAAGGGACACGTGACGGAAACCTTAAAAACACCTGGAATATTTGAAACCAAATATCTGTCACAAATAGAGAGGTAGAGAAACCGCTGCTTTCACCTTTAACTAAACTGCAAATCAGCCACATAAATGCTTTGTCCAATATTTCAAATTGTCACTTAAACTTCCAGCTGGTATGTTCAGTGATAATGACTGATAATGTCTGCATTTGTCCCTGTAGTGATCGCTTAGCTCTGCTGCAGGTCAGATCCATCCTGCAGCAACTCGGCCTCCTCAGCACCTGTCACGACAGCATCATCGTCAAAGCGGTAGGAGACTGAAATATGACGCTAATGAGCTTCACTTCATGTTTGTTCACCAGCAGCTGTTTCAGTGCACAGAATTTTACACACCTGTCTTTGTATTTTAAATGATATATTTAGTTTTTCAAAGCCTTTTTTACATGCTTCATTGATTTAATAATTATCGCCCGTCATCATGAAAGGTGGGCGATAATGTAAATGCCTGTGTCTGTGCATATGTGTGTGCTTGTTTCTTTGTTTGTCTGTTAGCAAAATATCTAATGAACCACTGGACGGATTTTAATAAAACTCTCAGAAAGTAATTACCTGATGTATGTTTACATCTAACTATCTTTTGGAGTCAACCTGATTAAAGATGGCCCCCACAGCTGAACCTTGGCAAACACAAAAATTTAGCAAAAACTTGGTGTGGTAGTTGATGAGGTTCATTCCTAACAAATACTACAAGTACTATCAGATGAAGGAAAGTTTTTGTGTAAAACTTCGGCATGCACGTTGGTAAGCAATATGCATTCTTTTATGGACTCCTAGTTTTTAGCTATAATTTTATTTAAATATGTTATTGCATTAAAAACTGCACAAATAATCATAAACACAACACAACCAAAACCAATAATAACACATCAGCTGTTTTCAATTAATTGATTATTCCATTCAAAATTGTTACACTGTTAGAAACTAAATATCATCAAATGTGTTGTAATTTTTATATAAGTATGTAATCATGTATTTTATTATCTAAAAATTTTTCTTTAAATCAACTCGTAGTGGAATGAGGTCAAAAGTTGAATCCTTGGCGCCCTGAAAGTCATGTTGAAACCTGAGTTTGAAGTTGAGAAATAAAGTTTTGCTGCTCTGTGGAGTGGTGTATTGTCTGGTTCAGCTGCCTGTGGCACCAACAGACTGCTCACTGTTGCAATAATGATAAAGGCTGTCATTGCTGTGTAGGTTTGTGGGGCAGTGTCGCGTCGTGCCGCTCAGCTGTGTGGAGCCGGACTGGCAGCTGTGGTCGATAAGATCAGAGAGAACCGAAAACTGGACCATCTGAGCATCACTGTTGGGATAGACGGGGCTCTCTATAAACTCCACCCACGGTGAGTCACTTATCAACAACATCTGTTGTGTGGTATACTCTGAGTCATCAAACTGATTATTTGAATCTTAAATCTGCTGCTGCTTCTAGTTTTTCTCAAGTCCTCAAAGAGACGGTGAGAGATCTGGCTCCTCAGTGTGACGTGACCTTCCTGCCGTCAGAGGAAGGCAGTGGGAAAGGTGCCGCCCTCATTGCAGCTGTGGCCCGGCGAAAGCAGGAGATGTGACTTTGCACGACTGGAAAGAAAAACTAAATACACATTTACCATGTTTTCATCTTTTGTATTATTTTATTTATCTCACCACTGGCATTGACCTCCACCTGTGCACCAAATTTCTAGTAGCAGGTGACTTCCTCTCTAAGAGCACCTGAAACATTCATGTGTCTTATCTGTAGCACTGTAGGTGGGAGATGGAGAAAAAGTTTAAAAAAAAAAAGAACTGGACTAATAGATTTTTACATTCTTCTTAAAAAGTCATATTCTGTGTTTACTCACTGTGTAAACTTACTTCCTGGTTGACATTCAGGCTCATTGCTAAATCCTTGCTCCTCTTCTCTCTTATTTTTTCTTTTACCATGAGCTTTTTGTAATAAACAAGCATTTGATGCAAATGTAAATTGCTGGCCTGTGATTATTTTGGCTCCCGGACTTCTGTTTAGTTGTCAAACCAAAGGGCTCCACTCTCTAATCTTTAGAAAGGTGTGGGAAATGTCTGAAAGCTACAGCTGCACAGTCATGTGCCTGTGTTACTGTGTTACTCATGCTCTGATTAGACTGAGTTTTTTCCCATATCAGAGTTGAGAACTTGCTTTTGAAAAGTTAAGAACACAAAAAAAAATCACATCCTGCAGACTGCTGAAGATAAAACTTCCTTTGAGACCAAACAACTGTATCTCTAGTTTTAACAATAGTCACTGTGGCAACTATTGTAAAACTGTTAAGAAGTTGCTTATCCAAAATCAGACTCATTTGTATTTTTTAACTCTGTATATGTTGCACTTCAGTATTTTTATAACTGCTTCTTATTTCTGGTGTTGTATGGCATTAAACCCGTAATTTAGTTAACAGGCATAGCCTTCCTGAAGACCAACATGCTAGGCCACATGAGTTTAAATGACTTTTTTAAGGGTCAAGACTTGGTTTGGGGTTTGGTTTTACATTTCTGTTAAGAATAAGGAAAAAAAAAACAGACCAAAGGAGCATACACAAGATTACTCAAACATGAATATTGTTTTCATTTGAAGGATCTAAAAATGTTTATACACCTAATATATTGATTTATGTCCCAATTTAAAGAGAGGGTTTAGGTTCTTTTAAAAAGTGGTTTTCTATGGAGTTATTATCAGTGATCAAAATCTTACCTTCACTAGAAATCACTCAGTATTATCAGTTTGGAAAATTAGGCAGAAAATCTCTTAGTAATGAAAAAACTAATGGTTAATCCAAGCAGGATCAAGGCCAAAACAAAATTCTGACGATCTCAAAAGTTTATTCATTTTATGCAAACACTATTTTATTTCCTTTTTTCATTGCATGACTTTCACATTAGATGCATGATTATTTCCACTGAAGATTGTGTTCATCCATTACGTGCTGCAAAATGAAACATGTTAAGTACAACATATACAGTATTTGATGGAAACCACTCCACTGTCTTATATTTATATCCAAATGTTTCTCTGCCTGCTTATTCTCAACACATTTTATTTTTCAGCTCGTTTCACATTCAAAATTACTGGTAACAAATGACAGATCAAGATTTTTAGTGTAAAAACAACTTCTTAGTAAAAAAAAAAAGAAGAGTCTTTCAAAGCCAAGTCACAGCAGGATAAAAGTTTAAAAAAATAACATTTGGATGAACCTCTATGAACTTTGAGACTGGAGCTGACTTTAGACCACAGAAATCTGCTTTGGATCTGGCCCCGCTCTGACCTCCCATTAGCTCGACTCAAACTGATCATGCTCTGAGTGATTTCTGCTGCAAGTAAGTTACTGATTATTGATAACCACTCCACCGATCAGAACCTCAACAAATCTGAGCTATCCCTATAAAATTATTAAAAATGTTTTTACATTTTAAGATTGAGGTTTGCTTTGTGGTGGTCACTTTATTTGCAGCTGTAGTTAAATTGGTTCTGCAGCAGGACACTTTACAAACAATGAAACTTTAAATTCAGTATAATTTGTTTATTGTAATCTCTAAAATCATAGTTACATGACTCTGCGTTTGTGTGTGTGTGAGTGTGTGTGTCAGCAGTGTCAGATGTGTGTCAGGTGTGTGTCAGCAGTGTCAGCCCTGATGAGGAGCAGGAGGAGGAATGGAATCCTGCTGACCACATTTCCCAAAACAACAAACACTCTGTTCAGTCATTGTGGCCGACTCTCTGTCCCTCTGATTGTCTGTCTGAAGACAGAAGACTGGAAAAGACCAAATGAAAAGTTTACAATTTTAGATATTTAAAGCTACAAGCCAAATGAACAGGACGTTTTAATATAATTGCTTAACTCCCCTTTATTTTTTTTATTTTTAGGAGCAGTGGTGGTGGGTTTATTTTGCATCTAGTTTGTTCTAACAAGCTGCCCAATAATCTGGAATTACTGAACTGGCGATACTAAAATAAGGTTTAAGCAGTTAAATAATCCCCTCATGACAGATTAGATGTCATGATGAAGATTATGACTGTATGAAATAACCAGACAAAAGACAAATTTAAAATAAATTATTGCACATCAAAACAAAAATGATAAAAGCAAAAAAAAAAAAAAAAAACAAGAGAAGAAAAGAGATTAACTTTAAAATCTAAAATAAAAAATGACCATGGCTGATCTCTCAGATTGCCATGTTGGAATGCTGCCAGCTGAGGGCGACATGTCTCTCTCTCTCTCTCTCTCTCTCTCTCTCACACACACACACACAGACACACACTGAGTCCAGCACACATGGTAATCCCACACTGTCCTGACCTCATCTCAGCTGAACCTGTGACACTGCAGATATGCAGCAAACACAGCAAAATCCCTGAAACTGGAGTTCCTGCAGCCTAACACAGACAGAGAGGCAAGCAAAATTCATTTTCCTTGTGCGTTCTGCCACTTCGTCCTGTGTTTTCCTGAACTATTTCCCTCTGTTGTAGGATTTTTTTTTTTTTTGAACAGCCCTCACATCTTCCAGATTTATCCTGGAGAGGCATTCCTCAGAGAGCAAGGTGTCTGAGTCCCTTTGTGTGTGCTTCTTTTTAGTATGTGTGTGTTTGTCTCCTCTACAAACGAACAATAAAAGCATTGACACACAGCTGCTCGTGCTCTCACACACATGAACACACAAACAGAAATGGTCACCAGCTGATGGGCAGAGCTGATTTGCTCCTCGGGAATTACGATGAGACGTTCACTGGATTTATTGGTACTCATACAGTACTGTTTATCGGGTAACAAAAGCTTAATTTTTTATTTTAGAAAAGATTTTTTTATGATACAATGAGCCAAAGCTTAAAGTCAGAATCCGAGCGTGTGAGACATCACAATGGATCAAGACGTCACTGTAAAGGCAACTGGACCGTAGCTCTGCCGGATGATGGAAAACGTGTGTCAGTGGAGGTAACTGAACTATTTTATAAGAAGAAAAGAAAGTTTGTTAAAAGTAAACTCATAAAGGAATGCTGTAATAGGATGGCGGAGACATTCAAACACATGTAGGTAGGAAATGCTGTCATCAAATTTGAAATATCTCCAATTAATGTCCTGCATATTTTCCCACATCATTGTGCTTGTGGCTGTGCTCAAGGTTTACAGTTAAACCTGTAACACCTCTTTTACAATATGCTTATCAGGCAAATAAAAGGTTTTTATTTGATTATAAAGTCTTATGCTGCTGCTCAACGACTGGAGAGTAGTGAGTGCACAAACTTGTATGTTCAGAGTTCACCAATTTTTCCACCAATTAAGAGTCTTCTCACAACAGAGGCATCAAATTAAAATGTCCAGTGACATTTTATTGAGATGGTTACAGACCAGAATAAAGTCAAAAGAAAAATATATAACAGGTTTAATTCATTGATCAGAAAAAAAAGATGTTGCAGCCTTTAGTTTAAAAACTTGCACCTGTCTTCTTTCTGTGTGCCTCAAGTCCTCTTGACTTTTTAGGAGTGAGTATAACATTACTAAAGAGAGAAAATATAACATTACTAACTTACCTTCACTTAAAGAGAGAAATGTCTGGACCCAAAAAGGCTAAAAAAAAAACCCAACTCTATTGATTTAAGAAAACTAGCACTCCATAATCCCAAAAGAAAATGACTTTAATGTGTCCAATTTATGTACACAATGTGTTTATGACTTGTAATTTTAAAGTCATAATTGATGTTTTTTAATGAGTAAGAATCACAGAGTAGAAACATGAAGTTGTAGCAGCACTTCAGCTGAGTCTCTTTTATAAGGAGGAATTTAACTTTGACCATAAACTTTTTACAGAATGTCATTTTAGCTAACAAGTGGCTGGAAAGTGTAAGTATTTCTCAGTTGTTGTCTCAGCTCCTGTTGTTTTCAGGACTTATAATTTATATTTTGAGAATTTAAAATTTTGCATTTTAGTTTTAGTTGGAAAAAAACACCTAAGCACCATTCTGCAGCTAAAACTCCTTGTACCCCTCACTTTATGGAAGAAGTGTGAGATGAGGATACCAGCAGCGCCTTGGCCAATTTATTCCAGTGATAATGACTGCTGAAGCTTGTTTTTCCAGTTCCCTGCTGACACGTTTGTTTCTTCCCGAATTATAACCCACCTATCTTTGCTTTCATGGCAACAAACACATAGTAACGCACGTCTCCAGGGGGATTCAGCTGACCCAAGTTACATACAACCAAACCATCCGTTTACCAGGAACCAAGATCATTTTTATTATGTTGCTGCTTGAACAACTATATATTTATCAGTGTTTATACATATTGATTCATTTTGATGTTTTGTATCTTTTTTTTTTTTTTTTTTTTTTGGGGGGGGGGGGGGTTGACAATAATGTATACTTAGGCACACAATGCAGAAACTAATTTAACATCTTTACCTTTAATCAAGTTTTTATATGAGAAACCATTTTAATTTTCTGAAACACTGCATGAAATCAAATTTATTTTTTTGTTTTTCTAACAGAACATTTAATGTTCAACGCATCATAATTTTCACATAAACAAACCAACAGGTGCCTGGAGTGACCAGCTTTCAATTTGGCCGTTTGTTTTTTGTGCGAGCTCCACAACTCCCACTTCTGTTCAGGTTCACATTATTGCAACAAGACTGGGCACGCTGTCAGGAAGACGGTTAACTGGCACTCTGAGACAGGAGGACTGCAGGACAGAGATGCATGAAAAGTAGAGTGTCCTCTTAAACATCATAACTCATAACGTGTTAATTGCTGTTGCATTAAATGCATAAAAACAATAAAATATTGTATCTGACAAGACTCTTTTAGGCTTGTTTGTGACTCCATATTGAGAAGGAGTCCTAGTACAACATGAGACTCATATTGAAACTCCACAGCCCTTTTAATTACATGTGTGAAGGATTTGATTGTCTGTAGTTGTTCCCAAGTGAATCCAGACAACAAACGGCTGCCGTTGTGACAGCAATGTCATGACTGTCTGAGAGAGAGGCGGTCTAAAGAGCAGAGAAAGAGTTCTTTTATTAAAACTACAGACAAGCAGGTGCGCTGAGAAACTGTGACGGCAGGTGTGTGCTGCTCTGTTTAGTTTATTTAAGGTGTTGAGGGTCAAGTCAAGCAGTCTACATTATATATACCGAACTACTTGTTTTTCATGAGCTGAACTCAAAGATCTAAGATTTAATCTATGTACACAATCAGCCTTTTTCTTCTCAAAAGTTGTTCACAAATTCGTGTAAATCTGTGTTAGTGAGCACTTCTTTGCGAAGATAAGCCATTCACCTCACAGGTGTGGCAGAACTAGATGCTGATTAGATATCTCAAGATGACTGTCAGCTCATTGTATCAATAAAATGCCACTTTTATCTGGCAAAGATCTGTACGCATTTCCTGTAAGCTGAAAATTTCCCAGTTCTTGCATGGCCAGCACACTCACCGGACATGTCACCCACTGAGCGTGTTGGGGATGCTCTGGATAGACGTACAGGACAGCTTGTTCCGGTTCCTGACGATATCCAGCAACTTGTCACAGCCATTGCAGAGGAGTGGACCAACATTCGACGAGCCGCAATCAACAACCTGATTGACTCTATGTGAAGGAGATGTGTTGCACTGCATGAGGCAAATGGTGGTCACACCAGATACTAACTGGTTTTCTGACACACCACCCCCACCCCCACCCCAATACAGTAAAAATAAACTGCGCATTTTAAAGTGGCTCAAATTAATCCTGCAGCAAGACAATAAAATACACAATTAAATGTCATTTTGAAAAAAACATCTTCAGTTTGAAGAATAACAGGGAGTCCCATGACCAGCAGAGTGCCCTGATGGAGCACTTTTAGGGACTACATGAAAAGACAAAAGGATCTGAACCAAAAACATTTAGACTTGGGACTTAGTCTTTAAAGTGTTTGGAACAAACTACTAAAGTTTATTCAAAAACTGGGCACAACTGAAGACTCAATGCTGCGTTGGAGGCAAATTATCAATCCATTTTCTTTACCTGCTTTTTACTTTCTGGGTCACAGGGGAGCTGGTGCCCATCTCCAGTGGTCATTGTGCAAAAGGCCTCAGGCACACCCTGGGCCACAAGTCCATCACCTAGGGGCAATTTAGAATCACCATTGACCCTAACATGTATGTTTTTGATCTATGGAAGGAAATCTACACATGCACAGGTAAAAAAAAAAAACTCCACCCAGAAAGGCCGGCGGGTAGCAAACCTGCCACCTTGATGTAACACCTCCACCATGCTGCCTGAAGGCAAATCAGATCATCAGAATTCATATCTGTGAAAGCATTTTTAAGTTGCAGCCTTTTTTTAACCACCTGCCTAAAACCTTTGCACAGGGCTGTGTTAAGCAGCGTAAAACCAGTATTTAAACAGCGTAGTTATAATTTCCATTTCTCCCAGTGGCTGTGAGTGCGAAGACCTACACCAGCCTCCACCCCTTCACACCCCTTCTCACTCCACCTCACAGCAAACCTCTTTCACTGGAGGTCATGTTGGAAAACTGGGCTGAAAACTCTTCCCTGAGCTCAAAAAAGCAAACAAACTCGAACTTTCTCTCCTCCTCCTCCACCTCCACCTCATCGTCGTCTCCTGCTGAGCTTCCTTTTCAATGATTGAAGAATACACGTCACTGGATTGAAGACTTCCCTCCTGGTTTGAGTCAGCGTGACTCACTTTATCATTACTAGTATGCTAAGCAGACTTCCTTGAAACCCAAATCCCCCCCTCCCCCCAACGTCACCCCACCCACACCCACACCCCGACCTTCCTCCGCTCCTCCG
>NC_051444.1:11342521-11407116 GCF_001649575.2 Kryptolebias marmoratus
CTCCCCCTCCCATCACCATCAAACCCAATGAGCTTACAGAAAGTGGGCGGGGCCAACCGCTGCGGCTAAACTTCTCTGCCGTCTCACTCACTCGTGTTTCCTGGCTTCCCTCTCGCGAGCAGAGAAAGAAAAGTCTTGTAGCTTTACTCCACACCGGGCTGGACTCAGGATATATTTATGTTTCATTTCTACATTACAAGGCCAGAGCGTTTAGTTGTTTATTTTCAAACTTTTTTGTTTGTTTGTTTGTTTTAAAGTTCTGACTCTGCTTCCCATCTTTACGTGGAGGAGCGTGTGTGTGTGCTGCATGTGTGTGTGTGAGAGGGAACAAGGACCAGGATGATTGCAGCCCAGCTTCTTGCCTATTACTTCACTGAGCTGAAGGATGATCAGGTTAAAAAGGTGAGTGTTGTCTTCACCCTTCTGATGCTGTGTGTGTGGTGTGTGTGTGAGTGTGTGTGTGTGTGTCAGACTGAGAGGAGAGGACCACATGTGTTTTAGAGGTCACTGAGTTGAGATGGGCTGCCTCCATCATAACACCAGCGGGTCAGTAATCCCCATGCTGATGTGAGATTGTTCAGGAAGTGATTAAAACTTTCTTGAGAGCAAGAGCCTTGAGGTGACCCGGTTCTGGATCCAACCCAGCTCGGTGAGACGTGACCAACTGCACAGGGGTGTCAGCTTCTGTAGTAAGAGTGTGACTGGTGCCATGATGTAAGACTCAAGGGGTGTGACTAAGAGGAGGGGAGAAGAAGAAGTGGGTGATGAGGAGGGGAGGCTGTAAGAATGGAAGAGCGGGGCGGCGCGAGCGCTCGTGAATGAGCAGAGTCACCTCAAGGGTCACTGGGTTTTCTTCCTATAAAAGAATCCTTTACACTGGCACTCCGTCAGTGGCAGTGGTGGATCTAGAGGGTTTACAATGGTGTGGCATGAGATTCCAGCAGGGGGGAAACATTTTTCTAGCTTTTATCTGGTAATGAAATGAATAATCCAAGGGGTAGAGCACCAGCAGCCTTTCAGTAGCCACTTCGACGGCTCAGGAGTCTTTAAACCATCTCTGCTGGTGAAACTTCCAGGTCCGGTTGGCGGGTAAAACCATTTTGAAATTTCAGAGGGATGCGTGCAAATTCTAAATCAGTGAGCAGGCATAGAAATTTTGTTCCTGTGAGATATCCTTGACTTTCAACATTGCACAAAATGAAATGTCAAAAATCTTATCATTTAGCCTACAAATGGGGTGGCAATATATATTTTTTCCCTTAGCATCAGCCACTCCATGCCACCCCCTAGAGCTGCCACTGCTCAGTGGAGGTCAGCAGAGTGTGAAGAAGTGGAAAACTGACGAAGAAGCATGAAATAAATTATTCATGTCCATACTATTAACATCAGTAGTTCCAGTAATGTGTAATGTCCCCACCCCCGCTCTCCAGACTTTTACTAATTTTGAATATGTCAATCAATCAACTTTATTTTTAAATCACTTTTCAATAAGGTAACCCAAAGTGTTGTACAAAGAGGAGAGACCAAGAGAGAACAAACAAAAATCATATAAAAGGGTCATTATTGCATATTCCAGTAGTATATGGCTATAAAAACCGCAAACGAGAGAAAATAATAATAAAAACTACGTTTTTTGTGTTTCTTGTCATGACAAAAAATATAAGGGAGATGGAGAGACCCAGCTTGTCAATGTTTTTTTTATTTTTTATATTTTACAATTTATTACAGCCGTCAAGCAGAGAATCCAGAGATGAGACAGTTTCTATGTGGCAGATTCTGTCTAAACTACGATTGTCATAGAGTGAATTTTTGAATGAAGGACGTAGATAAGGCCACCAGTCTCATCATATCTAGAAGGCCTCGTCACTTAGAGGGTAGCTTGACCTAACATCAGAGAACAAATATGTCCTGTACAGGACAATTCTGTTGCCTCCTAATGAGGACATCCCAAAAGACCTTACAGCAAATCTTATATTTAATAACAGAGGTTGTGGAATTAGAGGGATAGTTCAGACCTTTTGAAGTAGGGTTCTGGAAAGGTTATGTGCGCTTATTATCTTTCCCGTTGTAGATAGCTCTTTGAATGACCTCAGTTTGGAGAAACAGTGTAATTTTGACCAGATTGACAAGGTTAACAACTGCACTGAATGAGTCCAAGGTCAAAGTGGACTGCTGCTGTCTTGAACAGCTCCAAGTTTTAAAATTCCATACAAATACTACGTTTTAAACCATTGCATCTTTGTCCATTTCTCATTACACATTTATTCCAGCAGAAATAGGATATTCCTTCAGGTAGCTCTTAAGGCTGTGCCAGAAGTGCTACAGCTAGCTGCTGTTGCTGCTGTTTGTCCTTGTAAATAACCATCAAATTCTGTGTGATAAGAAATTGATGGCGATGTAAAGATTTATGAAGTATTGCTTGTATGAACCTATTTTAAGATGGCACCAGTTCACTTTGGTCTTGGTCCCACTTGGACGACCTATTAGCACTTCCTGTTAGCTCACCCGTCCGGTCAGAATTTCTCCAAACTGAGGTCGTTCAAAGAGCTATCCACAACAGGTACAAGGTGTTGTTCACAACCTTTCCACACAACCTCACTTCAAAAGATGTGACCTGTCACTTTAGGAGTAGAAATAAGAAACCTTGCTTCAGAAGTTGATGCTTAGATTATTTCTGTCCTGAAACGTAGATCATGAATGTTTTTTTTTTTCTTCATAGCTTCTCAGATTGGCGGAGCTCTCCGAGTCGTCTCATATAACACTCACTGGACAAGTTTGAGTTGGTTTTTCAGCCTTACGTCTGTGTGTCTGTGGGGGTTATGGGGGTGGGGCTGAACATGAGCTCCACCACCCAGTCTCACTTCCTAGTACTAAAACCATGCAGTCTTGTGTAAACTGATTTACTCATAAAGTTCAACTGCGTCAGGGTGAAGATTACTTCCTGGTTTACCTTAGTCATTGTGGTGTTTCCTTGTTTTGTCTGAATTTGAAGGCCGCTTCCCTACGTGTGCTTTCAGAGACGCGTACAAAAGACGCAGGGCCCCTTTAAGTCACCGTCTCACAATGATGTCACAAATCAGCTACAGTTTCAGAACCGGGTGCTTGTCTTTTTCCTGAATGAGTGGAAAAAGTTAATTTCCTTCCTCTCTTGTATTTTCTTATTCACAGCTGCTCTCAGTTTAGTAGGACTGCTTCTCTCTTGTCCCACAACACAAAACACAAAGCTGTTTTTTCACCCCCTGCTGATCCAAAGCCAGGTCACAGTCTGTAAAGGTAAAAGACATTCATCCGCAGCCCGGTCCTGCTGTAATTCAACACATCTCCCTCCCTTTTTTGCTCGTGCTCTCTTCCTCTCTCCACCTCCCTAAAATAGGCCAGCTTTGGACTATGTGACTATAGGTGACTCGAGAAGGCTTACATCCACACGCTTGCACACAGCGGCAGGTGTGTAGCTATTGTGGGGCTTTTTAATGAATAAGACTTTGTCTGGGCCGCCTCGAGTTGAGAAATTGTAGTATTTAAAGCTTTGTGAAATAGTGTGTCCTGTAACATCAGCCTGCTGTGGCGTCCTTGACTAACTTCCTGATTCACTGTTACTTCCCATCTAAAGCAGTTTCAATATATCTGCACGAGTGTCTGTGCTCAAGTTGGAATAAGGGAACGTGCAGGAGGTGGCAGTGTAGAGGTCAGTATTTTTCCACATGGTGTTCCTGT
Organism: Kryptolebias marmoratus; assembly: GCF_001649575.2. Classification (NCBI taxonomy): domain Eukaryota; kingdom Metazoa; phylum Chordata; class Actinopteri; order Cyprinodontiformes; family Rivulidae; genus Kryptolebias; species Kryptolebias marmoratus. The sequence goes on from NC_051444.1 coordinate 11,346,236, forward strand.
GTGTGTGTGTGTGTGTGTGTGTGTGTGTACACGCACAGCATAGTGGTGCGTGTGCACACACACACAGTGGCGTCTGGTTTCCCTGAATCACCTCATGGAGAGGAGGAGAGCAGGGCATTGTTGAGAGAAGGAATGCAAACAGAAAGGAGAAGGAGGCGGGAGGAGAGCGTGATCTCTCTGAATTGTAAATTAGACTCTGGGTTGTGTCAGAGGTGAACCGAGGGCTAAACATGACCTTCACAAGAAAGAAAATCATGCTTGCAGACAACAAAAGGCCTCGTGTCACCTCGGGTAATGTCACCTTGCTCGTCATTAGAGGGAAAAACTGGGCGTTTTAATAACTTCTCAAGGTCTTTCCAGTTTTTAGCTGCTTTTTCCACTTTCAGTCCAGCCCCAGTACCTGTCCATGACAGCATGTTATGCAGTATGGATTTAATTTATTTTTTTAAAATAAAAGGGCAAGGACAAGTGGAGGACAAAAAAAAGTGTCAGACCTAACAAAAACTATCAACTGCAGATTAACAGTCCAACAAAGACCTGACACAGGACCTTCAGCTGATCATCTTTATTTTACTTTATTCTGTATTCTATCTATTGCTGATAACCAGTTTAAAAGTTACCAGAAAGTCTGGCTTCTTGGAAGCAAAATTTAACTAAATATAGGGTGACTAGAGACCTTTGCAGTAAGAGACATCACTGTAGGTCATATAGGATGAAGCCCTGCCAGTATAAAATGCTTTGCATGAACACGAGCGAGATTGCTGAGTCAGAGAGGCTTTCTGTCCTGAGGCAGGAACTGAAATCAGTCTGAGGTTTGGTGGATATCTGTCCAATCCACGTAAAAGTCAACTGCTTCTGTTAATCCTCCTTGTGCTTTGTAACAAGAGCTCAAACTGAAAAAAACACTGTTGTTTATCTAGAGCCAAGAATGCCTTTCTTATTTAATTACCTCACCAGGAAACACATTGTTATTTTAAACATCCAAATGCCAAAGAACACAGACTTGAGTCAACAGGTAAACTGAGAAAAAAAATACTGTGTAGTTAACTGACTGTGAACACAGTAAGCAAGGCTCTTTTACATTAAGGCCATTGAAAGTTTTATTTATGAGGGCTTATTAAGCTATCTTTTATGTTAAAAAGTCCATTTATTTATTCAAACAGAGTAATTATAAAAGAGAGAAATTATAAAAGAAGGTACCATAATGACAGAGGGGAATAAGCATTAGGAGTTGAAGCAGCTGAAAGAGTGCACAACATAAAACCTCATTGAATACTTTTACATCAGCTGACCCCCAGAGGAGTCAACATGATCTGTGCCAGATAACCACACCATTCATTTTTTATGTTGACATTTAGTTTAAAAAGACTTAACAACCAGCTGAAATAAATGCAGATCGTATGGAACTGTTTGAGCATCTCAACATGTTTCTACAAATGGGTTTATGACGCAATTATTAACTGCAAAGAAAACAACAAAATTTGCAATTTTAAGTTATGTCTTAAATACTTTTCAAAGCAAAGCCGTCTCATGGGAAATGCGAGTAGGTGTTCAGATCCATATCAGGAACTGCAGATCAGGCGCCAGTGATCAGGAAGTACTAAGTGGTGTTTGTCTTCACATCCAGGCTCTTGTGTTTTCTTTGTCATGAAACTGTGCGAAGTAATTGCAGTTCTCCCAGAACACCAGAGACAATGATGTTAATGCCCGTGAGTCAGAGAGATCTCAGAATTATTTCCAGTAAATAAAAACGACTGTAATAAAACCTCTCCTTTGAGGGCTTTAGTTTTCAAGTGCCTGCTAATTATTTCAGTACTGGCCTACTCAGGAAGTTCAACCAAAGACTTGACCAATGCAAAAAGATGCACCCATGAACAAAATTAGGGGCTTTAAATAACTCTCACACCTGTTTGAGTCAAAGGGCAAACATCTATAATCAGACTGAGACTGCAAAAAAATGTGACCTGTCCTGGAGGTCAAGCAGGTCTTAGTGGTTCAATAAAAACATTGGAGCAAAACACCAGTTTGGCAGCAAACAGACAGTTGAGGCGATAACCAGGAGTTAATCTGGGAGGAGCAGGTCATGCTTTGTACAACCCTCAGGAGAACCTCATTCTGACTGTAAAATGTTATAATTTCAATTTGCATTACTCCTTCACAGATCGGACAGCTTGAATCGTTGAATCTGCACATAAACACTCCATGAAGGCATTATAATACATTCTGTCCAGATTAGTGGTCTTTAGTACTTCAGTACTGTTTTAAAGCTAAAGCATTGAAACACTCTGGTTAAAACAGGTTTTTAAAACTGTGTCTTTCTATTTGACGTCATTGTGTCCAGATTGTTTTTAATGATATTATTTTGCTGCACTACAAGTCGATTTTGATTCTGCCAGAGAATTCTTATTATAATTGTTTTAGAAGCAAGTGCTTTTTAGTCTCTTTGACATTCTTATCTGCAATTTGTGACCAAATTGTATAACTGAGGGATTTTTGTAGGCATCTAATTCACTCCACTGAGTCATCTGGTGACAGCAGAATAACATTTTATCAACATTGTTACTTCTGGTATTTCTTGATATCAGAGCTTTTGCCCTTTGGTTTGTATTTTTTTGCACCTTTCCAGGTTTTGCATCTAATAACATGATTTATCGGCTCATTGGGTTTGAAAGTCAACATCTCCAGGTGTTCATCCTGTGCACACTCATGATGTGAGAGATGTTTTAGAGATGTTTTAGTTTTCTTTCTTAAGCTTTAAGAACTAACAGGAGCTAATGTTACCTGATTCACAAAAGTTCAACTGAGTGAGCCCGTGTAACATTTAAGGAAATGAGGATTTCTGTGAGCTGAGAACCACGCAGAGCTAAAATAAAAATGTAGATCCTTTTAGATGAAATGTGACTTATGCAGTCATTGGAAACACTGCTTCCCCGTATGGAGCTGTGCTTATGGCAGCTGCAGATATTCGTGGTGCAGCCGCTCGACCTCTAACCTGTTTTTATCACCTCATGTTAGATGGTTGATTTGGGTCACATATATCAAAAACATAAAAATGCAACTGCCTTTCATGTCTCCTTTGCTGTTTTATTATTTTATTACAGTCACAGCAGCAACAATAAGCAGCAGCATCATAGAGTTTCAACATATATTATCAGGATTAAAGTGCTGTAGTTCAAAGATTATGGCTTTGTATGACACCTGCGTGCCTACAAATCAATTTATTACTTTCCTTTTGTTACTTGTATTTTATATTACATGTATAGAGCGGTGGAGGCCGGATATGCTGGTGTGACTGTATGTGTGTAAATAAACAAATGCTCAGGCCTTACTCTTGACTCTTGATAGGAGGATACTGCCAAGCACTAACATGTCACAGCTGTTAAAAAAGGCACAGGCTTGTCTCATGAATACAACCCACAACAGGCCTGATCCTGTTACGTCTGAATGTGTTTGATTCAGTTTACGAGGAGCAAATGCTTCAGTAACTCAGCTGTGGGCACGTCTCTGACAAAAACACGTGCTAATGAGCTTTCATCTGAGATTCAGACTCCACATTTAGATTTATTATAAGGAATTTAACACCTACAAAGCACTGAACAGGGTTCTCATGTATAAAACTATCCAATTAATTTGTTATTCAGATGTGAAAACGTTACGTTTGTGAAGTCTAAGCACCTGGACTGACCACTTATCTCAAAATGTCATATTTCAATGTGATCTATTTGTCAGGATGTTTTATAATAAACAAAAAGACTAATTTGCTATTTGGTTTCTTTACACATTTTTTTACCCATATAATCATTTGCAGTGCCTGGCAAATGGGAATTATTTCCTGTAAAAACCCTCCCATCCTCCCAGGCTTTGTCCTGCTGACCAGAGCTGCACAGGGAACACAGTTAATGTGTAACAATTGAAACAGGAAGTCACAACATTCCCATCTGACGCATTTTACAATGAGTAATATTAGTAAATTATCAAATTTAAATCCCTGCACATACAAACATTGTGTGTACATTGCATAATGAGACATTAGGAATCATTGAGGTTCGAATCTTTTCTTTGTCCCACTCGTATCATAAAGCAGGTCTGCTCTGTGTGTCAGCAGACTCTGTGATGCAACAATGAATTTCACCAGAATTGTTCAACATCCTGTCTCCTCAAGTCCAGGCTGCTCAGTTTCATTCTCTGTCACAGAAGTGGGCAGATTCAGCCAGCCAGCTTTATGACTTCCTGACACCATGCTAATTGCTTTGAGGCACTTTTTATCAGCTGATTGGCTGTCATCACTGTTCAGAATACCTTTAAGACTGACTTATCTGATCCTTGACTCATCCCTCATAAACTTTATTAAACCACAGAGAATCTCCTTGTTTCATGATGATGTGGCTTCTGATGATGATGCTGAATTACAGTATTTTGTGTTGCAGGAATCAGTAAATGATAAGTGGCTTGCATTTACCAAGCCATTTAGATAGATTAAGATAGATCCAAGTCCAAGGACCCCAAAACACTTTACACTACAATCAGTCATTCATACACTGATGGCAGTAAGCTACATTGTAGCCACAGCTGCCCTGGGGCAGGCTGACAGAAGTGAGGCTGCCATCACACCGGCGCCACCAAACCCTCTGACCACCACCAGTAGACAAGGCAGGTGAAGTGTCTTACCCAAGGACACAACGGCTGAGACAGCCGGAGCGAGGACTTGAACCCTCCGGTTCCAGGACAAACCTCTACCTCCTGAGCCACTGCCTCCCTATAACAATAGTGATCATATTTTGTGTTTCTTTGATTATAAACGGAGATTTTTCATACAGCGATGCTCTGTGTGCGTGCTGCATACTTTGTTGGCTGTGGAGAAATATTGATCACATCGTTACAGATAGATGACCACTCCTTAAGGTTTAGACAAGCGTTAAAAGTCTTTCTTTGTGATATGTATTTCCAGATTGATAAGTACCTGTACTCTATGCGGTTCTCCGACGAGACGCTGCTGGACATCATGCATCGGTTTAAGAATGAGCTGGTTGAAGGACTGGGCGGGGACACCAACGCCACTGCGTCACTGAAGATGCTGCCGACGTTCGTGCGATCCATCCCTGATGGAACAGGTGAGCTCATCCAAGGTTAAACTGTACCAAGTCGAGAACAACAATCAGTGCTGGGACATGGAGATTTAATAATCTCACATTTATTTAGATTTTCTTTCTATTTATAGAAGAAAGATGGGAGCACAAAGACTGTGTGAAATTCAGAAGAGACTGAAATAATAGCACTGATAATGATCCTAACAGACAAAACATTGAGGGGTCAAAGTCTTTTAGAAGACTTAGTTAAGCTGGAATAACAAGTTCCTTCACATAGCAGTCCCTCTGGTCTCTCTGTTAAATTAGTGTTCATGCTGAGAATTTTGCTCACAGGCAAAATGTATTTGAACACTATGTTCTGTGATCAGCGCTGTGTGTCAGCTCCTCTCCATCCTCGTTATTGTCAATTATGTTCTGTGTCCTGTCACTTAGTCACTCTGCTCTTCACGTGAACTTGTTCAGATTTTGTCCTCACTTTTGTATGAGCTGTATTCAGGAGGAGAGCGTTCAACTTTTTTTAACCCTCCTGAAGCCCTCATCACTAAAGAGAGGAAGAGAAGCCCCTGTAACTTTGGGTCCATTTGACCCGAAGGCCACTGGAGGGTTAAATTAGGGCTCACGTTAACATCCTAAATGGCTCAAAATCAATGGCAACAAATCTCTGTTTTATTCGACAACAAATCAATTTCTACAACAAATTTGTGTTGGTTTGTAACTTCAGAGCTGCTCTGTATTGTACAGAGTACTGAATGACACTACACACACACACACACAAACCAGAAATGAACTCTAATCCTGCCAGTGTTGGATGAAATAATCATCATGAAACTCAGTTTTATCATGAAACTAACAATTCTTGAAGGAACGGTTGCATGTCAAGCAAAAATCCTGCATGATTTGTTAGTGCTTAGAGATGATGGGGCTACTCCCACACCATTTTTTTGCCTAATATCTGTAAAACTGTCTGAGTTATAACAATCTTTGTGTTTGCAAAAGCATTTAAATGATTTCCTGCCTTTCATGGCGGCAGACAATAAGTGATGCACATTTAGGCACTCCTAACTTACACAACAAAGTCATTTTGCTGCCTTATTCCATGTCAGCTGAAGTATTCACATCCTTTACTTTAGTAAAGTATGATTCTTTACAAATACTCTTAGAGATGAAACACATATTGAAGTCCCACAGTAACAGTTTCTGAGCTGCAGGGAAGTGCTGTGTCATGAAACTGTGGCTGAAAAAGACCCAAACACAGGAGAGCAATAGGCGGCTTTCAGGTTTAAACTTTTAAGTTTTTAATAATGAAGCAGGAAACAAGACCACATAACTGAATGTGAGAACATCAAGAAAACTATAGAACAACTAAAAAGACCTATATACTGAAACATATTGCAAAGATCCTTACATGCAGCATCTTTACATGAGTTTGAACTTCATAACTAATAATCTAATAACTCCCAACTTCTATGCAAATATTATTTAAAGTCATGTTTGTTAAACTTTGCTGCTGCTTCTGTACTGACATGGACACTGTTGTAAGAGGTTTTATCATTAATTCAAGTAAAAGAAAAGGAATTATTCAGCTCTGATAAGGTCTCCGCCGGGTGAAGTAAAGCCTTCATAAAGCTTCTGCTTGTGGTAATCATTAACTAATGAATATACGGTGCAGTAAGGTGCAGCAGGACAGAACAGTATGAAACAAACCTGCAGGGTTGAGCATGTCTGTACATGAAGAAACACAGGAATGTTTTATACCGTTCGTGTTTTTAATAGGATAATAGGTGAGGGTTTTGGTTCAGTGACATGACTTCTGACAAAAAAGTGTCTGGATCAGTTTTATGTTTGCAGATTTCAACTCATCCTCATGTTAACTAAACATTGTGTGAGACAAGATGTAATAAGAAGTGTTATTTAAGATGAACATTCTGATAGAGAAGATACTGGGACTTCAGTTGTCATTCGGTAACACAACAACTGCTCCTAAATGGCTTTGTTAAGTCAGTAAATTGTTGAGGACTTTATCCCTTAGACAACATTCTTTTTTTTCTCTCTTTTGATCTTCTTACTTTCTGTGCCTTGACAGAGAAAGGAGACTTCATTGCGTTGGATTTAGGAGGCAGCAACTTCAGGATCCTTCGTGTCAAAGTGAGCCACGAGAAGAAACAGACGGTTCAGATGGAGAGTGAGATCTACAACACACCGGAGGACATCATTCACGGCACCGGAACAGAGGTGGGTTTGCATGGAAACCCAGACAAATGAACACAGTTTCTGCTTGGTTCGTCCTGACTTTAACGTTTTTTTCCTCCGTATTTCTTCTTTTCCAGCTGTTCGATCACGTGGCGGAGTGTCTCGGTGACTTTATGGAAAAACACAACATCAAAGAAAAGAAACTCCCCGTCGGTTTTACTTTTTCCTTCCCCTGCCAGCAGACCAAACTAAACGAGGTGAACTACCCATTCATCTTAGTGTCGGATTCATTATCCTGCCACCCGATGAAGAGTGAAATAAAAATGACATGGTGTTGTCTCCAGGGCTATCTGATTACATGGACAAAGCGTTTCAAAGCCAGTGGGGTTGAAGGGATGGATGTTGTCCAGTTGCTCAACAAAGCTATCAAAAAAAGAGGAGTGAGTCTCATCTCTTGGTTTCTGCTTTCAGTTTGTACCGTATTTCAGAATGGTACAAATTGCATTGAATAAAAGCAGTAAAATAGTCACTGACGTCTGTATATTTGATTGTTTTAGGACTACGAAGCTGACATCATGGCGGTAGTGAATGATACCGTGGGAACTATGATGACCTGCGGCTTTGATGACCAGCGCTGTGAAGTTGGCATCATCATTGGTACAGCACTTGTTAAAAAATTACCTTCAGAAGCAATTTAAGCGTGATTGGGTTTAAACTGCAGTTCGTTTTGAGAAAAGAAGATCAAACTGTAAGGGACTTTATTTTTGTGATTGCAGGTACCGGCACCAACGCCTGCTACATGGAGGAGCTGCGTCACATCGACCTGGTGGAGGGAGACGAGGGCAGGATGTGTGTGAACACCGAGTGGGGGGCTTTTGGAGACGATGGCAGGCTGGAGGACATCAGGACAGAGTTTGACAGAGAGATTGACCGAGGCTCTCTCAACTCAGGAAAGCAGTTGTATGTCAAACTGAAAATATACTGCAGTATCTCACATGATCTGTTAGCCCTTAAAGTACGTGTTGTGAATGACTGTCAGCTACTACCACGCCAAACTTTAGTTTAGTAATAGTAAAATTCACTGAGGTATAGCTGCTTTTTGCTTTTTGAGTTTATTAGCTGTGGCAGACATCTTGAATTGGGTTGACTCTAAAAGTAGATGTATAGCCAATGATTACTTTCTGAGAGATTCATTTAACTCCACCCAGTGGTTCATGAGATGTTTTGCAAACAGACAAACAGCGATTCCAACAAATATTTGCCAAGGTTTTAGGGAAAGATATGTGTGTTGGACAATGCTCAGCTAGTATCACACCAGAATTTAGCACAATATTAGTAATGTTGACTGAGTTGTAGCCATTTTCCTGTTTTCTAAAATCAGCTGACTGTAAGAAATTCTTGCACAGTCGTTATATACTTTACTTCAGCTTCAAATGGAATAAGAATAATGATACATTTATTCAGGAGGTTTAGTTTCCTGACGTCTGATCTCTTGTGTAGGTTTGAGAAGATGGTCAGTGGGATGTACATGGGGGAGCTGGTCCGTCTCATCCTGGTGAAGATGGCCAGAGAAGGTCTGCTCTTCGAAGGAAGAATCACCCCTGAGCTTCTCACCAAGGGCAAATTTGAGACCAAGCATCTCTCAGCTATAGAGAAGTAAGTCACAGCACATCAGTGAAGAAGGAAGATCTCACTTATTTTGTTATAAGGGCATGGAAAACAAAATAATTTACCACGTTCACATTAGTCACAATGTCTCCCTGTCTGTGCACTCTTCTTTTGTTTAGGAGTAAAGAGGGGTTATCCAAGGCAAAAGAGATTTTAACCAAACTTGGCGTGGAGCCGTCAGCAGACGACTGCATCGCTGTGCAGCATGTAGGCCCCTTTAAATAAAATATCTCCTGAAATGAGGTCTCTCCAGACTTCTTGTTGTCATAAAATTTGAATATTGTGCAGTTTGATGAATTTCTTCCTAATTGTTCAGGTTTGTGCCATCGTCTCTTTCCGCTCTGCCAACCTGGTAGCGGCTGTCCTGGCCGGCATCCTGATGAGGCTGAAGGAGAACAAAGGAGTGGCGCGACTCCGAACCACCGTGGGCATCGATGGCTCTCTGTACAAGATGCACCCGCAGTGAGTTTGGCGATTTAAAACGTCACTCATCTCTCTGTTCAGTTGTTCATGCTTGTTCAGTATTCACCACATGGCACATTTTCTTCCTTCCTTTCTTGGTGCCTCTTAAGCTGCATATATAAAATGCATTGTAAAATGTTTGTTTTTTAGCACTTAAACTGTTTTTTTTTTCTGATTAAAGATATGCTCGCCGTCTTCATAAGACCGTCCGACGTTTGGTCCCGGACTGTGACGTTCGATTCCTCCTCTCAGAGAGCGGCAGCGGGAAAGGTGCCGCCATGGTAACGGCCGTGGCGTACAGACTCGCTGAACAGTCCCATCAAATCGCCCAGATTCTGTCCGAATTCCACCTGACGAGAGAGCAGCTGCTGGAGGTGATGAGCGAGCGATGGCTGATGCTTGTATTCTGTCAGTGAGCGTCAACAGCAGTGTTTATTACATAACTGTGAAAATGAACATATTCTTTGTGATTGATTTCAGGTGAAGAAGAGAATGAGAATAGAGATCGAAAAGGGCCTTTCAAAGAGCACTCAGGACTCTGCTACAGTCAAAATGCTGCCAACCTTTGTGCGAAGCACACCTGATGGCACAGGTAACACACTGAGAAGCTTAAAAACTTGAAGTCTCAGAGTTTGACACAGGAAGAGAGAACAGCTAAGATGATTAGCATCTGATTGTTGGTTTAAGCCATTTCTCCTCTCTGTAACAATAACATTCTCTGTAAAGTCGGACATTTATGTTAATAATCCCAACTGAAACATTTGTTGAACTTTATTTGCATCCCATGACTGCTAAAGATATGTTCAGAAACTGTTATCATGTTGCTTTTTTGTTTGTTTCTTTACAAGTTATTTTTAACAAAGGGATTGTTTTGATGCCTTGTCATTAGTAAATTTTTTTGTTTGCGCAGAAAGTGGGGATTTCCTGGCTTTGGACTTGGGAGGCACCAATTTTAGGGTTCTGTTGGTGAAGATTCGCTCTGGGAAGAGGAGATCAGTAGAGATGCAAAACAAGATTTACGCTATTCCTCTGGAAGTGATGCAGGGCACAGGAGAAGAGGTGAGATACGTACATGAATGCATCTGTGGACGTGCAGAGGTCATTAGAGTGAAAGAGAAAGCTTTAAACCTAATTCCTGGTTAATAGATTGGCAGTACGGATTAGGATAGTGTGGTTAGAGCTTGAAGTGTGATGCCTGCTGGTGATGAGCTGAGGATGAAAGCTGAGAAGGTCAGTAGGTCGTTGGAGGACATGCAGAGTGGGTGATTGGTTGGTATTAGTATTGAGTTAACAGATTTAAAAGGTCAGATTAGAACCTAACTGTTGTACTCCGGCTGAGGCTAATCCAGTTTTTCTGTTAGACCTCTGCACTTCCTTTCACAGAAAGTGTTTTAACCTCATCCCATCACCGTTTTCAGTGTTTCGTTATTTTCTTATCAGCCAATATTTAGTTATTTTTGGAACTCTATTCTGCCAGTGTGCGACACATTAAGAGTGAACTTCATATAAAATCAATAATTTAACTTGCCTTGAAGATGTGTTTATCAGATAGGGCCATAACTGTGTCCAAGAATATTTCATTTACATACACAAGAAGCAGATTTAGTTTGTTTTTCTATATAGAACATAATAAATTTTAAATTGAATAAACACTGAAAATGTTCTGTCTTGGAAGCCTAAAATCAGAGTGTTTGAAAACTTGTCAGGATTTATTTTGTTCTATATCCTGTTTTCCTTCTCTTTCAGTTGTTTGATCACATTGTGCACTGCATCAGTGACTTCCTGGACTACATGGGGATGAAGAATGCTCGTCTTCCTCTGGGCTTCACCTTCTCCTTTCCATGCCTTCAGACGAGTCTTGACGCTGTGAGTCTGCCTCCAAAGTTGACCTGCTGATTCTTCGGAGAATGTTGTCAGTCCATGACACACTGTCTGTGTGTGTGGGTGTGTGTGTGTGTGTGTACAGGGTATCTTGGTGACGTGGACCAAAGGCTTCAAGGCGACGGACTGTGAAGGAGAGGATGTGGTGGGACTACTGAGGGAGGCAATTAAAAGAAGAGAGGTACAGAATGAGGAACCACACCATCAGCTGATAATAGCTCTGTGCAGAAGGAGAAATCCTATTATGTGCTGTTTTTTTTAAGGAGTTTGACCTGGATGTGGTGGCCATAGTCAATGATACAGTGGGAACCATGATGACCTGTGCCTACGAGGAGCCCACCTGTGAGGTCGGACTCATTGCTGGTCAGTTTGCTTGGTTTTCCTTCTGTACGATAAATATTTGATTTCCTGCCCCCCGGTTTATCTAATGTTCACCTCTGATTAACAGGAACTGGAAGTAATGCATGCTACATGGAGGAGATGAGGAACATTGAGATGGTCGAGGGTGATGAAGGACGGATGTGTGTCAACATGGAGTGGGGGGCTTTTGGAGACAACGGATGCCTCGACGAAATCAGGACAGAGTACGACCACGCTGTAGACGACCTCTCTCTCAATCCGGGAAAACAAAGGTGCGGAATAAAGGAAAAATTAAATCAAATGTTCTGGATTCATATCTTGATGTTGTGATTAAAATCTTAAGAATCCATGTATGTGTGTAATTTATGCTTTAATTAATTTATTTTTTAATTGTAGATATGAGAAAATGTGCAGCGGCATGTATCTCGGTGAAATTGTGCGGAACATCCTCATAGACATGACCAAGAGAGGCTTCCTGTTCAGAGGACAGATTTCTGAAACTCTAAAGACCAGAGGCATCTTCGAGACAAAGTTCCTCTCACAGATAGAAAGGTAAATAATCTGTTTGTGTGATTCTGGCTGGAAAAAGACCACTGTGTTACATGCGAACACGTTTTTCTCTTTTAAACGTAACGAATATTGTAACTGGAATAGTGCAGGAGGGCTCTGTTGTTTCTGTTAAATAACCCATAAATACTGAATACCTCATGGTGCAATAATAAACCTCCTGAACCCAGTTTTCTTTTTTTTTCTCCAGTGACAGACTGGCTTTGCTGCAGGTGAGAGCCATCCTGCAACACTTGGGGCTGGACAGCACCTGTGATGACAGTATCATTGTGAAAGAGGTAAAGGAACCAGGAATTAGTGGGCCTAACAAATGTTATTATGAGATTGCTGATTCAGCATTCATGTTGTTGTTTTCCATGCCTTTTTTGCAGTCTTGCTACTTCTGCAGGCTTCGTGCTGTTTAAGTCATTCATTTATCAAAACGTTCAGCTCATTCAGGAGATGGGTGCTGTGACTTTTGGCTTTTTTAACTTTTCAAAATATTTAACTTCATTTACAAAATTCTCCCCATAGAAATACACTGAGGTCTCTTCAGTTCCTTCAGAAACATTGTTCTTTTTGGCATCTGCTTCAGCACATTTGCTCAAATTTTTTTCTACTTTACTTATGATACTTTCAGCTTTTAGCTGCCATTCTACCATGTTGTTCAAGATAAAGCTAGTTCAGTCTAAAACTGGAGAGCCCCGTTCTAATTCTTTATCAATGTCTTGTGAAAGTGTTCAGGAGTTCAGTTGCATCAGGTTTGTTTTCTCACTTTGGCAAAATAATACGCCTTTTCTGTCGCTGTAAACTGTGTTAACGCTGCGTGGGACAATCTGTTAGGTGCTGCAATATTGATAAAGGTTTTCATTGTTAGGTGTGTGGAACCGTGTCGCGTCGTGCTGCTCAGCTGTGTGGCGCAGGAATGGCAGCTGTCGTCGATAAGATAAGAGAAAACCGCGGACTGGACCACCTGAACGTCACTGTGGCCGTGGACGGAACTCTGTACAAGTTACATCCACAGTAAGTTTAATTCCTCGGGAACACAGCGTACAAAAGCCATGGACTCAATACATATTAAAAGGAGTTTTTTTAATTTAAATAACTTATTCCAGAGTTCATTAGTAAGTATGATTATTTTCAACATAAAAATTTAATGAAGCTTCTCAGTTTGGTTAAGGCAAACTAATCTAGTTTGCCAAAAATCTGCAGACACTTTTATTTCTCAGCTTTTTTCAGTCACATTTACTTGGTTTGCACTTGAATTATCACAGCTGATGACATTAGGGTGGTTTTACCTGAATGTCTAAATTAAAGCATGGAAGAAAGAAAGCTGGGTGTAATAAATCAAATTAATTCCTATGTTGTCTGAAAATACGAACGTCACCAGCTGCTCACATATTCAGAGAATTTTAATACCTGTTTATTTATAATTATGGCCTGCTGCTAAAGCTAAAAAGGCAGTAAGGTTTTTGTTTGTGTTTGTGTGTGTATGTAATTTCTACATTAACAAACACAAACATTGTTTTTACTATGTGAGATTTACAGATATTGAGATATAATTTGGTGTGGTCGTAGCTGAGAGTGCCATCAGAGTGAGAGTAGCTTTCACAACACATACTCTGAGAGCTAACATGTGGTACGAGATCCCACAATATTGCATGAGACTGCTCAATGTCATTTACAAAGTTTGATAAAAAACAGTTAAAACTCTGTCCCTTCTTATCATAAGCTGATTTTAGTCTAAAACTCTGGCATAAAAAGCAGCAATCCTTAAATAATGTTTTGCCTTTAATTTCTTTACTCTTTCCCTCAATATCAAGTCCTGATGTCAGAACTTTCCTCTATGAGGATTTGTCTAAATACACATTCAAGTGGTGAAGTTTCCACTCTCAGCAGGTTCATCATTTTTATTTCACAAACTTCCAAAAAGGGATGGAAACTTTAAGGTTCAGAGAACACGTTCGTTGCTGCAGCTCCTTTTAATCTGCTCGTGTCTCTGTAAGGTTCCTCTTTTAGCTTTAGTTGTCAGAAATGGTGGAGAACCAGACATCTTCTCATTCTTTGTTTGGGTTTTACCAAAAAAAGCCATTTAGCAAGAATTCTGCAAATGTGTCTGTTTATTGTTAAAGATCTGAGTCCATTAAACACTTTGTCTGTGCTCCACTGCTCCACCAAGGTGTCTGAAAGGCATCTCTGTAGATTTTGTGCAGTTCTGCTGACAGAAAGACAGAAAACAGCTGCAAAAACAGAACCCTGCCAGAGGTCATAAAAGCTAAAGGCATGTAAATAACCTGCCCTTGCACACTGGTGCATAGTCAGTCAAGTTAAGTCAGGTTTTTGCAAAGTCACTGTAGAATATGAAACCTGTTATTAGTTGCAATAGAAGACAAATAATGCTGGCGTGAGTGTCTATTCAAACTCTTCATCCTGTTAAACATGTTACAGTTAAGTTTCCATCTCCAGCTCCTCCACATTCTGCCTGATTTAAAACTAAAGTACAGCTTCTCCTAATCTGGTGTCATTTTACCATTATCTTTTTCATTTCTTTGTCTAAATCTATGCAAAATCTCTTGTCTCTGTCCAGTTTCTCCCTGATCATGCACCAGACCGTTGCTGAACTGGCTCCTCAGTGCACCGTCAACTTCCTGCTGTCAGAGGACGGCAGCGGGAAGGGAGCCGCTCTCATCACAGCTGTAGGATGCCGGCTCAGAAAGTAGAAGCTAAACAGTAAATAACACACAAATAAAATCTTCTGTGTCACTGTCCTGATCCCAGAACTCCCAGCCGACATCCTTTCTTTTTACACAGATCGTGTCGTTTTCTTTCAAATCAAGCCTTTACACTCCAGTGGCTGCTTTAGCTTGTGTCTACCGGACACAAAGAATGGGAGACAGATTTCTCTGTTGTGTAGTTAGATTATTTTAATAATCGTTTGTAACATCACCCAATCTCTTTAGGGTGTTGAGGGTTTATGATTTTTTAAACTAAAACATAGATGTAAGAAACAACTCCTGTAAAAAAAAAAAAAAAAAAAAGTAAATAAATAAGAAAGAAAAAAAAAAGTTTTCACACACACACACTCCTATAACGCGCTTCTGTCTCCATCTGGTGGAATCTTCTGGTTACTGCAGTCTTGCAACATCTTCAGAAGAAACCAGAAAAAAAAGATGTTTAGACCAAAGTGCGTCTGCTGTCTGCTGTAGGCATCACACTGTTTGTACAGGAAGACTTAAAAAGGGGATATGTAAGGGTGTATTAATGTGTACTGAGAAAAAAGTAATATTTTTTTTTGTTTAAGGTTATAATGCCTTACCCAGATTGAATGCAATATGTTATACATACAATATTGTTATTTATTTTATTTTTATTTGGGGGGATGTTGCTGAATTTAACTGTTATTATAATGATGATGCACACAGAAAAAGCCACTGGTAACTCTGCTTGTTTTCAGAGGAGCTTCATCAGCAAACATTTGCTGTTTGACATGTTTGCTGAATGTGCATATCTGGTTTGATCAACAACTAGTCTTTGTTTTTTTTTATCTGTAATGTATTGTGAACTGTGTCATGCTGTTGGTACTAATCACAGCCGTTGAAAAATGGCTGTCATCTTCGAACTTTCTGGCCGTTCTCATCGCCAACATGGTGCTGACCTGGAGGCCAGAGGAACAACAGAAACTGTGTAGAAATGTAAGAAGGTATGTGTGCTCCTAACATCTCAGGAAAGGCTTTAGGTTTTCACATTCACAGCTTTCACTTTAAGATAAATCATTTATGTTTAGTTTTAATTAATTAAAAACAAAATGGCGTAGTGTTGGTCACCACACACATGCAATACTTATTTTAAAACGTGAATTTGCCATCTTCTGTATCAGTGTAGAGGCTGGTCCTTTTTGATCAAATGTAAAGTTACTGTAGGAGGAAAATACATTTTCTGAAACTGTCCTGACTGACAGGAATTTTTTTTTTTAAAGGGTCATCTCCAACATTTTCCTCAAATATCAAGCAAAACTCATAAATTTTGTCTCACTTTTGTTCTCAAACCCTGGATTGTGTTTTGTTGAATGCTGTCAGTCTGTCACCCAATAAAACCCAACCTGTGTCCATCTGATGTTGGTGTTGTCTCTGTAAGAGTTGCACACAGATGTTCAGTTTAGTTTATTCCAGTAATTTCACAGCTCCTCTAACTGCTGTATCAGGTTTCTGAGAGGAACTGATGTGAAATATGTGAAAGTGCCCTTTAAATTGAATTAGACATTTAAAGGTTTGACACACACACCATGTGTTGATAACATTAGAATCTAGCCCAACAATGACAAGTACTGGTTCTTTAAGATACATTGGAGTTCATAGCCTCTAAAGTAAATGCAAGTGTTTATTTTTGGTTTGTTTGTTTTAACACTGACATTTTATTACCACTCATAAAAACAATACTGGCTGAATGAAGGTCATAATTTAAAAAAACTCAATTTAACATATTTATGTGTGTATCATACAAGTCAAATGTTCTTAACAACTCTGAAATCATAACACACACACACACAGGTTACAGTACTTAAAACATTCAGTACAGCAGTTTAATATTTACAGTTTTACTTATTAATCCAACTTAAGTGAAATACTGAACTCTAGTGGAAGTTTACTATAGATTATTTTAGGATAAGTGAAATCACAATGTATGATAAACTATTCTCCATGCACATCATGTGACTTAAATGTGAAAGCATTAGTACTGAACAGTACTTAATAGATCCAAATGGACAATTAATAATTAGGTCCATTATTTTTTTAGATGTGTATTTGGCATTTTTTAAGACCTGTCTTCACCGATGGTCACTTTTTTCTCTCTTACTGAACAAAACTATGGTGACTGTAGGCCTGCAGCTGCTGAAATGTCAGTTTCTTAAGCTGTTTTTTTTTGTGTCTTAATATAAATTAAACCCTCCATCTAACAAACACTTATTAATATTGAATTCCACCATAAAAGAAAAGATCATCAGCACACATAAATTACACCAACGCAAAGAAATGCTCTAAATGTGATAGACTTTGTGTATTAAAGGAGAAAACACCCGACTTGGTTAAGGCTCAGTGCTGGTGTCGTTTCTTTAGCCTGCGTTTTAGAAAACCTTCGTTTTCCAAATAACGTCCAAGATTGAAGATTGACAAGAAGACGGAGCTAAAGAAGCAAATCAAAGAGGTTTCATATTCAGACTTTCTACACAGCAGCAAGATTTACAGTAACAAAACCTGTTGCTTATTTCTTCTGTATATACAGTATTTTCACAGATATAAACACTGAGGTTTGATGGTAGCACTCTTTCTAGTTTTAATCTCACAGTTTCTTTGCTTGTTTGTTTGTTTTCCTGTGTGAAGTTTGCATGTTCTTCCCATGCAGTCCAAAAACATGCATGTAAAAGATTAGGTAACTAATCAACCATAAGATTGATGTCGTGTTTATTTATTTTTCTTAGAGTCTCTGTTGGTCTTGTGATGAATGGATTGGCAGTCTATTGAGGGCATGCCATGTTTCTTACACTGTCAGACAGAACTGAGCTCCAGACCCTACAAGACCCTGAAGAAGACGAGAAAAACGTCATTACCAACCAGCATTTCTGGTCACAAAGTCCAACGAGCACCTCCTTCCTCCAGGACTATCTTCTTCATAAATAAGCTAATGCTTATCGGTTGCATGCCTTTCTTTGTCCTAAATGTCTGCAGTCGATGCAAACGTTTCCATCAGGATTCATCTCAAAAGTCAGGGGCTGTGCTCCATATATTTGACAGCTGGGGTTCTTGTATCATCCGTCTTCTTTGTCAGATGTGAGTTGTATGTGCTGGACGTCGGCTTTTTCCTCTGCAAACATGCGTCTCTCTCCACGTGGTTTGTTTTGATGGAAGCATGCGTGTACGACGTTTCGCTGCGGCGGCTGCGCGTCACTGTGACTCTGAAGGTGTTTGTGTGCTGCAGCTCCATCCTGTCCTCCTCTGACACTTTGATGAAGGGACACCAAGCGAAGGCGTGACGGAAGCCGGCGCGGAACCTAAAGACAGGGAAGGAAACATGTTCTAAACTGCTCACACAGGAGGTTGAAACCTGTAAAATGTTCGTTTATGAGATAAATGCTTTTGTACCTTTGGTTTAGACAGCAGTAAATGATAGGATTGTACATGGTTGAACTCATGGCCAACCAAAAAATTGCCAGATACACCTGACAAAGAAACAAGTGAAGAGTAAACAACAGATTATACCATCAATAATGTCAAACAGATAGGTTGTTACTAACCTGCTGAATGTAATGCTGTTTATAAATGTCTCTGTTAAATGAGCCCAGAATGAAGTAAATATGGTAGGGCAGCCAACAGAGAGCAAAGGTCACCACCACAACCACCATCATCTTCACCACCTAGGATGGAGAATCACAGACTCATGTTTGTGTCGTATATGAAGGAAGTTGTTTTCTCACTATGACATGAACCATAACAAACAGATGGACCTTTCTCTTGGCTGTTATCTGGCTGTGGTAGTGATCTGACGCCTCTCCGGGGATGTGACCACCCCACAGTGATCGGCCAACCAAACTGTAGGTCACCAGCATCACCAGCAGAGGGAGCAAGTAGATCAGGACTATCACTGTAAACTGATAACTGCAGGAACACACAGAAAGAGAAGACACAAGAATATATATTTATATAAAGCTAACACTCAGGCTCACGGTTTAGTCTTTCTTTTACCTTAGTTGATGTGTTCCTCCGTAATCATCAGGCCAGTCCACCATGCACACAGTTCTGGGGTAGTAAAATCTCGTCACGCTGTAGTAGCACTGAGGGAAGGCCAGCGAGAACGCCACGATCCAAATCACAGCAATCACCACTTTTGTGGAGGTAGAGGAGAAGCGAGGCTTCAAGGGATGTATGATGGCCATGTACCTTAAAAAGCATGAAAACTTACATTTATTTAGCTTGCATGAACAGATGTCAAGGAAACAACAGAACTTATACAAATTCTGGACATTTTTGCAATTTACAAGATATTAGAAAAAAGATCTTCTTTCATCATAAATATTTATTTTGAGTATTATACAGCACCCGTCACTGTATAACAGATGAAAACATTGTTTTATAGTGATGATAACAGGCCTGTTTTCTTTGCTTGTAAAATCAATGTAATGTTTTAATCCTGTGCTTCAAACTAATAATGGATCCTTTTTTACCTTAAACTCAATCAGTATTTTGGCTTGAAAGATAAAAAGTGGCACCACTCTTTGTGAAATGACTATTTTACAACTGATCTGTTCTGAACTCTGTAGAGAATCAGAAACAAGTCTATTATGCAGTCAATTACAGAACAGCAGAAAATCAACAAATAAAGCCTTTTCTTTGTCTTTTTCTGTCCTGACCGCCTACAACAGAGACACAATCCAATATACAGACAATTATTTTTAACTCCAACTATAAATCATATTTATCTGAGGTCATAACAAATGGGAGGTGTGCTTTTTAGTTGGGTGGTACGTGTCGACATCCAAATGGACACAACAACCCAAAGAACATTTCAGTGTAACGAGATTATCTTTATTATTTTCCACACCTGTCTCTGGTGTTTTACCTCACAGATAGGTTCATTTGGAACATGCTTTGGGGTTGATAAGACCACCTGACTTTAACTAAGTTGGTTCTGATGAAACAAATCAAAAACAGAAAGATAAAGCAATACAAATTCTCAATAAACAGCATAACTCAGTGCCGTCATCATAAACTATAAAGGATTATTTTGAAGTATTCAGCTGACAGTGGGAAAGTTTTATGACTAATAAATGTGAGATCCTTATTTGTATAAAGATTAAAATTCTTTTTGAAGTCCAACTTTATGGCTTTTGGCTTTTATGATTAGTACAATTATATAATTGGGTAGTTTGCTTGATATTAAATCAAATGTAGCCACAAAATTTCATTATTATTCTAATTTCTAAGGGCCTTGCTCATTTTGATTGATGAAGTCACAAGTTTCCTCAGCCCCCCTCCTCTCCTAAAAGGTTAACTTGATTGTTGCTTCATTGTAGGTGCAGCAGAGAATTGCACTCATTGTTCTGGTTTAGATTGGTTTGTTGCACTTGATTTGTCGGAGCTGATTGCGTTCAGCAGCAGCTGATAAAAGAAACAGAAAACTCTGACAGAAGAGATCCAAGACTGGAAATTAAAAGGGAAAATATCTTGGAACGAGCAAATGTTTCCATCTGAGCTGATCTCTGCACATAACTGATTTATCATCTGTCCCAGGACCCAGTGCTATGTATCAATATGACAGTGTGCTGAAAACGAATACATTCATTTAATTGTTTAATTGATAACAGCTCTGCAGTGAGCAAAAAAAAGCCCAAAAGAATTCAGGCTCTAATTTGTTCGTTCTAAACTGGAAGCAGGAACATCCATCAGGCTCACTGAGAATCTCAAATGCATGTTTTAATTTGCCACAGTTTTGCTTGAAAGTATCAAGATATATATATATATATATATATATATATATATATATATATATATATAACAAGATGTTGTGAAAAATAAGTCCTCAATCATTTTTTGAAATGCATTAAAAGATCCTACCATTCGTAACCTCCAGGTAAATGTCTGAACTGCAGCTGGTGCCAATGTTTTGCTCCATTAATAACAGCTGTATAGCGTTTCAAGCTGCCCTCTTGTTTTGTGCTTTACAGACACTTACAGAATGTTCCCTTAGAGGGCCTTCAATAAAAAATACAAAAATACAAGTTGGGCTTTTCAATCTTATTTTGTTTTCTTGATAATAGTCTGATCCTATATTTAGCCTGACGAACCTTTCATTCACATTTCAGTCAGCAGAACTTGCAGTTTATCAGGCATCAAGTATATTTTCTTGGCATCTTTCGTGTAATTTAGGAATTTAAGGTTAAAACTCCAGAATGAAATCATTCTCCCTTTACCATTTCTCTTCAATGCTAGTTTTTATTATTTTTGTTTTATGAAGCAATCTTTCAAAACTGGTAATTGTCCTGTCTGAAAACTTATTTGAAGTTTTTATGTTTGGTGTACTTTTGCTATGAAATGCAGTTTAATGCAACAGTGGGTGATGATGCTGATAGAAAAGTGTGAGGTTTAGTGGTTTGAAGGAAAGACCAGAAATGTGTGTACACTGTTGATTCCCCAGCCACTGAATAAACAGAAGGTTCATTAATGCAAACTGTATTACAGGGCTGGTAAATTAGATGAGACAGTTAATGTAAACTTGTTTCAAAGTGCACAGTGTACACTCGGGAGAGATGTACTAATTACACACTGACCATCCATGCTGCAGTAAGCATTAATAACATCTGTGCGTGTTGACCCATATCTCCTCCATGTGTACAACGGGAAACAGTTGCTGCTGAGTTTTATTTCCAGTGATGCCGCTCAAATTTTGTAAATAAGTTAATTTCACAAAGAAGTGTTATTTGACCTGGCAAGAAAACCTGCAAGCTCTGCCAAAAAAAATGCCCTTGCACGTTACATACGAAACAGTCTAAAAGTCAGGCATGTCTGTGTTTTCTATTAAAGACCAAACACATAGTATTGAGTGGATTTCTAAATGTATTATCCTCATTAACATTAACTCAAATGCATTTAAGCATCATAATTAAAGTCAGCGAGAATATAAGCGTCACACTTTGAGTGAGCTTGGTGAGTTTTTAATTAGCTTTATATTATGTTATCTTTACATCATTTAAACATGATGTGTAGATGAAGATCTGCCACTTGAGGAGAGTTTAGTTGTTTTTTTAAGAGCATCATCTTTTACTTTGAGAAACATATTTAATGGACAAAAAGCATACGCAAACTAACTCTGCATGTCTTACCTGTCCACTGCAATGGCAGCCATGGAGTAAATTGATGAAAACATGGCCATGATGGGGAAGAAGTTCTGAAATCTGCAGTAACCCAGACCAAAGTACCAGTCGTTGTGAAGCGCATAGACAAAGTTAAAAAGAGTGTTAAAGGTTGCCATGGATACGTCAGAGAAGGCCAGGTTGACGATGAAATAGTTGGTTACGGTCCTCATGCGTCTGTGAGCCAGGATGATCCAGATCACTGTGACGTTCCCAGTGACAGACACCAGGATGATGAGGGAGTAGGCTATGGCCCAGAGAGCCACCTGAGAGGAGAGGAGAGGAGAGGAGAGGAGAGGAGAGGAGAGTTTTGCATTTTTAAACAGTCACTTTAAATATTTGGCGTTACATCAAATCAATTATTTAAAGTCATAAGGTCACTTATGGTGCACCGAATTGATTCTCATCTTTTTTTTTCAATCCAACAAGAAGTTCCAAATTGCGGACAATGAGGCAGAGTACCTGAATGAGAAACAATAAAACAAAAACCAACAGGAGAACATGAGGCGTGGGAGGCAAAAACTGTACAAAACCTAAGCAGTGGGGACACAATGGAGCGACAGGGAACACAGAGCTGGCAAACAGCAGCATCAGACAAGTGACATGAGAAACCAAGGACTGACAGAGGAGCAGGAGAGCGAACTGGGCAGATAAGCTACAACTGTGAGGTCTAAAGAAACCTGGGGAGCTGAGAGAAACAATGGGCTATAACACAGGGAGCAAACTCTCATCTACATCAACACCAAATCTAAGCACAATAACAGTAAAAGGAACAGGACTGTAGCATTTTAGTGTTTTTTAAAGTCAGTTGGCCGTGGCGGCCATCTTGAATTGGGCTGGGTACAATAGTTGACTGGTTATAGAGGTACATCCAACAATTACTTCTTCAAAGTTTCATTGAAATCACTCCAGTGGTTCATGAAATATTTTGCTAACAGATATACAATTGACTCAAAATGGTCAAAGGCAAATTTTTAAACAAGAATTTTGCACAAACTGCTAGCGCTCAGAATATGTGTTGGGAATCAATCTCAGCTACCACCACACCAAAGATTTAGCACAACATATGTAAAACAGACTGAATTACAGCCATTTTCCTGCTTTTTAAGGTCAGTCGGTTGTGTCAGCCATCCCAAAGCGGGATGACTCCAAAGGTTATTCAGTTGTAGATGTACATCTTATGATTACATTCTGAGAGTTTCATTAAAGTTTGTCCAGTCTTTTATATAATATTTTAATAACACACACACACACGGGCAAAAAACAGACTTTTGTCCGCCTTTTCCTTACGCCAGCGGGCGATAATAACAAATATTCCGAAATTCTTGAACCAACAAAAACAAACCCCAGCAAAATCAATAAAATATATTTAATTAATTCATTCAGTCATCCATCCACCCATTCACTGTGTCCCACCTGCCAGTCGGGCTGCTGGAACTGGTTCCAGCTCGTCTCGTTCCCGTCGTCCATCCAGTCGGAGCTGACTGACAAAGGGACCAAAGTGGCCTCCAGGTCTCGCTCATGTGTTGAAATGTGTTGAATAAAACCGTCGGAGTCCATACTGACTCCCAGTTCACCTGCCGACACAAACTTCACGTTTGACTCTGTTCCCGTGGTGCGTAATGACGCAGAATGAGTGACTGATGATCTCTTGGAGAAGGTGTATCAATCAATAGACAACATTGCTTTAAACGTCTTCTTTAACAGTTTGTACATTGATCCCGTCGCTCAATGTGACCAAAAAGGTACATTCACTAAAATATAGCTTAATGTGCTGAATTATTGTACACTACATAATGTCCTAAGCCAAATGCTAAATAAGTGTAGACTGATTTTGACCACCAATAATTGTTGTTTTTGAGTTAATGAAATTATTCCAGTTAGCCATGTTTTGGCTGGTTCCATTATTTTCCTAATGTAAAACATAATGACTTAAATATAATGATTTCTTGATTTAAACAAGAATAAGTTGAAGCTGTTAATTCGGCTCACAGTACAACAGATCTTTTTTGGCGTAACCGCAGGTGAAAATGTTGCAGAATAAACCAGGTCTGTTAGTTTCAAATGTCTTACCTTTCTCTAGCAGCAGTTTCTGTCTGAGTTTCAACCTCAGATATTTCGCTCCATGGCTGAATGTGTCTGAAAATTAGAGTCCCGGCGCGTCACGGACAGCCAGGTCCAGCTCCTAATCCATGAAGAAATTTCTCCGTCTCCGCGCGTCTCTCCTCTCCCACCAACATTGGCGCGCTCCGTCTGTCGCCCTTTCCTCTCTGCTGGAAGGAGTTACGAGCGGCTTTGACGCGCGCTCCGAAAGAGACGCGCAAACATTGCGGCACAAGGCTGCGTGCGCCGATCTGCCGCAACTCAGACAAGAGGAGAGCTTCAGCCGCGGAGAATAAGTCAACTTGCGTCATCCCTGGTTATAAAAATGTGTCCAAAAAACTCTTATATTGAGGCAAGACTAAACAATAAAGTAAACAAAGAGGGGGGCGGGGATGCAGGGCTGTTAGATTCCATCTTCTGAGGTGTTTATCCATTAATATACAAAGGTTTAAGCATCATTAGCTAGGTTTTGTGTTGAGTGAGTGAAAAAATAACTTGATTTCTAAAATGCACAAAGACGATGCATCTCTTTTAAACATTCCTATATATTTTCATAAACAAAAAACTAAAAGTTTTACTTTGTGAGGTCATCCTCCAAATCATCCAAAGATTTTTAGGATGTTTTTATGCCTGAAAACAGCCATCAAACCATTCCAAAGTTTTGGATTATTTCACAGAACGCATCTTTTCATTTTAAACCTAAGCGTTCCTTTTCCAGATAAGTAATGTTTATCTCCAGTTTCACCTGGTGTTTCATTGCAGACATTTTTTTTCTTTTTCCTGCCAGTGAAAATGTGTTTGGGCCACTGGAGACAAAAACACAAGGTCGACCCACCCTGTTGGAGAAGTGATGATAATTCTCCAAAAATTGTAGTTAATTTTTTTCCTATAAGTCAAAAGTTATATATATATGTAGTGCTTGAAGTTTTACAATTATATAAGCAAGAGGTCAAAAAGAAAAACCTGAGTTTGTATAGAAATTGAGTAAATTAAAGGGGGAAAAAGAAATGAGATGGGCACTTAACTCAGACCCTGAGATGACTTTTGTGCTTTCTGTTTTAGTTTGAGGACATACACCAGTGTTTGCCGTGCTGTGTTTTAATGACTTTTGGCTGCCTGAGAACAGATGGAGACCTTCTGAAAATCCAGCTGTTTGTTCATTTTGACATCTGTAAAGCTATAACTCTCACACCAAAGATTATCCAGGATCCAACCCCCATTCTTGCACAATCGTCATGTGCAATCATGCAACAGCAGTCAAGTGAGATTGTCCTCCTGATGGGTCAATTTTGGGGGTTTTGGTGGTGCAATGTGATCTAACAGTGATACTAGAGCTAGAGAGCTTCTCTGTTTTCAGAAAGCTGCTTGTGTTTTATGTATAATGCTAAAATGACTCCTGAGGAGCTACGGTGCATCAGTGTTGCAGCTACTGTTATACCGTCACAAAAATGCTTTCTGATTAGTGTTTTTCCTGCAGAGCAAACAACAAGTTGACTGTGATATCAGCTAAAAATATATTAGGTTCATAATCACTCTATTTATTTCCTTTTCCTTTTCACGTGTCACACTGATTGTTACCAAAACACAAATCTACTGTCAATTGCTCTTTTTCTAAAAGGAAAATCTGCTGCATTGGTTCACATAAAAAAACAGAAGAAGCAGAGTGCAAGCAGGTTAAGTTTTGCTGACTTCAGCTAAAAAAAGATTTCTGGCCTTTTTCCTCTGTGTGTACAGTAAGTGCTGCATCTGTGCACTTTCACATGACTACACATTCATACTCGCCAGCAGGACTCAGTGAAGGGCAGCGTGAAGGGAGCAGTAAGAGGAAACGAAAGCTTTTCTTTTAAAAGTCAAGAACAAGATTTAACAAGTGGTTTTCTAAGTTTTCTCGTGGAGAGTCATATGCAGATCAACACAGAACAATACATTTCCTGAGCTACCGCCACTGAAAGGCCAACCTAAAATCTTTTTTGATGTATATTTGATTACAGTTTTGTTACGTTTTCAGAACGCGAACCAAGAGGTTTTATGGAACTTAAAACTGTTCGACTGGCGCAATCACCGCCATCTCTTTATGACTTGAGAAGAATACGAGAAAATGTCATAAATGACATTCCTGTATGATTCTTGGTTCGTGTGCTTGTGGTGCTGCATGAAAAAGAAAAAGCCATGCTTCAGATGCAGAGTGTGTCTTGTTCTGAGTTAGAAGTCTAAAAACATGGAGAGGACACGATTAAGTGACTGGTGCAGTATTTGAATGTAAAATAAAGGCGCAGCTGTGAAGCCTGGAACAAAAAGCAGCTGAAGCATCAGCAGTTGTTTCTTTATTCTGAGCTTCAAACAAATGTTTCCCCTCTGGTGAACCAGAGCCTAATATGCCTCACCACTGGGAGGCAGAGTTACATCTGACATGTTTCCTGTTAAAAGCAACAAGTTTTTGCCACAGTGACAGTTTTCTGGCTGAGGCTAAAACATATCCACTGGTGGCACAACTCAGGTGGCAGTGTGTTAGTTTAAACATAAAAATAGATGCACGACAGAGGATCTAATCCAATTAACCTTCAGCTTCTGGCAACTTTAAAAGAAGACAGGCAATTTGAGGCACTAGTAATCACATTTGAGCTTTGCGCGTTTAAAGACGCGTAAAAACTGGAATTTTCTTTCAGTCATCGGCCGCTCTCCTCCATCCACTCAGACCTGCCCACAGGTGTGGCGAACGATGACAACCCGGAAGTGTTGCGGCGTGAACAGCGAAGGAAGCAGCTGAAGTGAGACGTCCACCTTCAGACACCATGTCTAAACTCACCGAGAACAAATGCTGCGAAAAATTCACCTATCAGTGTGTGAAAGTGCTGCTGTTCTCCTACGCCTGCATCTTTTGGGTGAGTGTTGTTGGTTTTATCGAGGAAAGAGGAGCTCTGTGTTTGTCGGACAGCCCGGCTGCGGGGGGGTCAGAGGATGTATCAAGTGTCCTTAAAGTTCATGAAAAATGTTTGGGTTTTAGACGTTTCCCGTCGGGCGAAGTGTTTGTTTGACGAGTGGAGAAGCGACAGGTGTACCGGTGGAGTTTCAGAAGCTTAGCGTTCGAGTTCGAGTTTCTACCTGCTGCGAGGCCACGCCCTCCTCAGCGCACCTTTACTCCTCCGGCTGGAGCGGGAAAACAACAACAACAACCAGGAGGAGACGCTTCTCCTGGCTGTTTGTGTAGGCGGCTTGGCATTTCCACTGGAGTCTGTTTTCAGTTTTATTATAAAGCGATGGAACAAAAATATTCCAGATTAATTGAGATAAATAAATAGGTGGTGGGGGCACTTGTTTTAAATAAACTTAAAAAAACAACAACATGTAAATCTGAGAAGTGGTGTTCACTGTCCTGGAATGGTCCAGTCAAATAATCTCTGGTATGATAAAAGATTCCCGTACACAACCTGTGCTGTCTTTTATTTATGTGTTTTTATATGTAAATAATTGTTTAGTTCCTTTGAAAATGATTCATGCCTGGAGCTGAGTCTTTTCCATTTCTCCAGCTGCCTGTTCCACAAACTTCAGTTATCTGTCATAAGGATGAGTAACATTTTTAAGATTGTTTTGTGTGAAAGGCTGTCTGAGTCTTCATGTCATGCTTGTCTGATTTTAGAGCAGTTTGGGGCTCAGACCATCTGCTTCAGGGATCTTTGGTTTGAATGTTGTTGAGAGAAAAGCTTTATAATAAAGTTTGTTTTCTATGCAGTAGAAGTATGCTGTTGCTTCCATCTTTTGGAAAGTGATTCAGGAGTACTTACTGGTTGTGTTACGCTGCCTTTTTCTTTTAAATACTTTTGATCAGACTGGCTGGCAGTGGCTCAGAGCTTGTTTTCCAATCAGAAAACGACCAACGCCGCCCTGCCTCATGTCAGACTGTTTTTGGATGAGACTTCTTTGCCTTGACAGTTTATCATTGTGTGTTTAAGTAAGGAATGTGCTGAATATATGTTCAATACAGAGAGATAAATGAAGCACCGTGTGAGTGTAAACCAGTAACACTTTGTTAACCACTTTGTAGAACTTGAAGAAGGTTAAAAAGATGATATGGACTATTTCCCCGTTTTATTGAATTTTATTCTAGTGGCATACTTGGCCATGTATTTTTTAAAGGTTGGTAATATGTTTTGGATCATTGTTGGGCTGAAAGTATTCCGGAGATTGGTTCTGTTCTTGTTTTCCACTTCAGTACCTTCCACTGGCACTTGAGTTGGATAGCTATCCTTCAGTACCTTTTAGGTCTTTTTTTGGACCAGTAATACCACATTTTCATCTCTGTCTTACATCTTTTTGCATTCCTGCAACTTGGTTGATCCTATCATAACAAAACAAAGTTCTCTTTTCATTTGAGAGTTAATGTGCTCCCACTGTTGTTTGCAAAGTTACAATTTTTTTTAATTTTGTTATCGTACATAAAAATGAATTATTAAAACTTATCTTTCATTCATAAGCCTTGTTGAAACTCTTCAGACACCTGTTCATTTGTTTTAAGCACTAGACGCTGCAAATTGTTCATTATCCATTTTAAAAAGTGTCTTAATGGCTCAGTGGAAAACTCCTCAGTCTGCAGATGTTTTGCAAGTTTTTTTTTAGTTGCCCACTATTTTCTCTGTATTTTGTGTCATTATGAAGACTTATCTGCATTTCTTTCTTACTGTCTTAAAATTGTTATACTTGCTTTCAGACAGCCAATCGTTTAAAAAGAGCCAAAATCTTATTTTCACAAGTCAGCTTGAAACCTTTTTTATTCCCTTCAGCTAATTGTTTTGTATTGTACCAGTTTATTATTTATTCATGTGAACAATAAGACAAAATAATAGCAGAAAAGAAATGAGAAAGAAAAAAAATACTATCCAAACTGAAAATGAATTGCAATCAATATCACTCCGCCCATTTTTTTAGGTAGTTTTTGATTGTTTATAAAAAGAAATGACCTAAAATTAATTTCTTGACATTTAGGAGATTTTAGTTGTATACTCCTTTTTGAGTCTGCCTCTATTTTATGGTTAGTGGTCATGTCCCACGATGAGTTCTGTATTTTATGATGGATAAAAATGAAAACTTCTTGTAATCAACAGAAACTTTGTGCAGCACCATGCTTTACTATTTATTAGAATCATCTTGAAAAAGGACAGGAATGTATTATGTATGCTTATTTGGCAGCAAAGTAAACCTGCAACACTAAAGTATTAGATAAGAAAGAAAAATCAGCACACAGGTCTAGTAAACGAAGTTAATCAAAGATAAAACTTTATCAAAATCAAGTGTTTTCAAGTGATCTGAAGAATGAACTACTTTTTATTACAAGTTAAATTGTTTGTAGTAAAAGGTCAGTAAAAGTAAAGAGGCACCTGGAAAAATAATTTGTTTAAACTACAAATTAGTCATAATAATTTGTCAATATAAACATTGTGTGCACATTTGATTTAATGTATTTTCAGCTGATGGCGTGTATTGTCCAAGCGTTTCATTGGTTAAGAGTATTCCTTGTATGATATGAGTAATACATATCTATTTTACTAAGTCTTTTACATCAAGTTAATTGTCTTGAAATATGAAGCAGCTCAAAGAAAATATACTAAAGGCATGAATTTTGTCTGTTTTGATAAAAGCTTGTTGCTACATAGCCATTCGTGCAGCTGTCTGCTCTTCTAGAAACAAAACCAGACTGTATATTTGTAAAGGCAGATGGTTGATTGACACTAGAGTTAAAAATCACTTATTCGTTTCTCAGGAAAGATTTCAGAGGCATGTAGGCACAGCAACCAGAGCAGGGCTGAGTGGGAGGGTGAGGTGGGGAGGCACAGAGAGCTCAGTAATGGGTTCATTATAGAGAATGAATGCTGCGCTGATAGGAGGAGGAGAGGTAAATTAATGAGCTATATTTACTTTGTTGCTACAGTTTGTTGATTCACTCTTGTTAAAATAATATTTTCTACACAAGCTGTCTCTGAAGAATATGGTTTAACTCCAGAATTTAGAGCGTTTTTGGTTGTATTGTTGCAGTTTCCATGAACATTCCAACCATAATGATACATAAATCAGTCTAATTCAGCCTAATTTATCTAAATGAATGTTCTTGATAATCATTTTCCACAAATTACACAATTATTAGCAGCTACTAAAAGAGTATCCTATGGAATAACAGCTGACTTCTTTAATGATTTATATATATATTGAAAAGTTAGTGTTGCTCAAACAAACTCATAAAGTTTTTCCAAATCCATACCCATTCTTTTTTATAAACAGTCACTAATAATAATATTAAAATAATGATAATCTTGAAAGGTATCATATTGTCATACTGCACTTATTTTTTATTCTTGTGAACACCTCTCTGGCCTGCTTTTGTCTTTGCTGTCTGTCCCGCAGGACAGGAAGTGCATGTGATGCATATCAGCTGCTGAGGATGTAAACAAGTTAAGTGAAGGGTCATTCCTCTGGAGGAACAATGTCCACATGAAGGAGTCATTTCCTTCTTACTGAGGTCAAAGATTGCAAATCAGACAAGAACAATTGAGTTTTATAAACAAATGTGTTGAGGCTCAAACAAAAACTAAAAAAAACATCAGATAATGAGAAAACAGTAAGTTTAACAGTGGCTCATCTCTGGAAAACACTTCCTTCTTTGGACATCCCTCTTAAGTCAAAGTTTTTGACTTTTGACGTCTGAGCAGTTATAATTGTGCTGTATTTTTTACCGTTTCAGTCTGTTAGGTTCCTGACATCTTTCATAGCCACTATATGATGAACAACATGGCTTCTTATCATTTTTACTAAATGTTAATCATATATCGTTTTTAAGAGAACTACCACAAAGTGCTTCACAACAAAACAAGCATTTCAAAAACAAATACAGTTTTCCTTTTTGATTCAACAAACAAAATGAATAAAAAAGTAATTATAACAGATGAGTCTTTAGCTACTTTTTAAAAGAGAC
Organism: Kryptolebias marmoratus; assembly: GCF_001649575.2. Taxonomy (NCBI): domain Eukaryota; kingdom Metazoa; phylum Chordata; class Actinopteri; order Cyprinodontiformes; family Rivulidae; genus Kryptolebias; species Kryptolebias marmoratus. The sequence goes on from NC_051444.1 coordinate 11,377,395, forward strand.
CACCGAGTGCACAGATCTGAAGCTCAGAGGGAGACAATATCAGAGTCTGAAGGGGGGCACTGCTGTGAAAGCTTTGTCTGCTTCAGTTTTCAGCCTTGGGTGTTGCATTGCCAGCAGGGACCTGCTCAGGAACCGGCAGGGAACATGTGGATTCAAAGGTGCAATGATGTACACTGGTGTTTGTGCAAGTAGAGCTCTAAAAGTCCAAACCAGAATCTTAAAGTGGTCTCTAAAACTAAAAGGAAGCCAGAACAACTGATATGACAAAGTCCCAAAATAGAAGAAAAACTTTCCACTGTCATTTTCATTGTGAGCCCACGCTCATGTTGGCTGAGTAAACGAGATTTAGATCTGAAAAGTATGCCCGTGACTCACTTCAAACTCGCTTCGTGCTAACTCTAAACATATGCATCAAGAACAACGTGCTGACGTTTGACATATATTCTGTTTTTCACGCTCAGCTTCATACCTGCATGCTTACAGCTACTGCTTTAAATTCCAAACCACATGAAGCTGGAGGCTTTTTGAATGTCAGTATTTGATGTGATTCTGTCAGCAAGCAAGCATTTTGATGTCAATATTTAATGAAATCAGAAATGGGTGGAAGAGAAATCTGCCTACTGCAAATTAAAAATGTATTTTAAGTTCTAAAAACGAGGTATTCTTTTTATGATCAGGATGTAATGTGACTGAGAAAACACACTGTTTGTTTTAGTAATTGAGCCCGAAAAAAAAAAAAAGAAAACTGTGTTGTGTTACATTTTAGTGTCATATGTTTATTGTGCAAATCTTGAATCAGGTAACAGCAAAACTTACTGTCAGCTTCTTGAGATTTACAATTTGGAGCCAAATCGAAGTACATCCATTCAAACCAAAACATTTTCCCAGTGTGTAAATGGGAAACATGTTAATGTCATGTGACTACTGATTTACTGCTTGACAGTTCAAGCATTTCCAGGTTTGTGTCTCACCTGCAGCAGAATATAGGATTATTTACATTTAGAAATATGGGTATGGAGAATTTTTTTGTTGTTTTTTTTATGAAACTTTAATTCTTCTGATTATGAGCAACATTAATCTTATGTCTAATCAGCCATATAAGTGAAGCTGGGGGTGGGGGGAATATACAGAGAAGGAATATGTCATGGCAATGGAACAAAACAAACCAGAAAGGTGAATGAATCCATTACTCGAGAAACAGCGGAGCCTTACCTCCTACCTCCCACCTCCCACCCATGCCTGGCTTCCTTCAGCGAGAAAGATTGGACGGTTGAGCCCAGCCTTTTTCCACATGTCAGTCTTTCTTAGTCACAGTTTTTAAACCTCGTCTCAGGGCTGTAGTAGAGTTTCAGGCGCCGCATCGTACGGGCTTTCAGTGTAATAAATCTTAGCATGGAGGCAATGCTTTTAGCAGTGTGACAGCGTAACCTTGGTAACCTTGCTGCTCTTATTGCTGATAAGTCAGCCTTTAAGTGCATACTGATAAACACAGAAACACCTGTATTACCTTTGCTTCACCAAAATAGGAGCTGAGGCAGATGCATGATGTATTTTTGTCTGTCGATGTGATTATGCAAAAAAATTTGATGCGGTTTTGGATCATTTGGTTTTAACCAACAACATACAGTAAGTAACAGAAGTGTAAAAAGGACTGTACTCTTTCAGTGGAAAGTAGATTGTTGCCCAACATGATCTATCAACTGATGAGTCATTTCTGAGAGTTTTTCTGTTTGAAAATGCTCTCACTGACCTCCTTTGAGGAGAAGTAGGTTTGCAGAGTCCCCCCCTCCGGCAGAAGGCACCATAACAGATGGTAAGCAGGGACATGTAAGGAGAAGACATCATGGCATATTATAAACAGTGTTTTGCCTTTTAAAAGTCTTAAATACTGACGTGAAATGCCTCTTTTATTCCTCTCTGCATGCACTATTCTCTTTCTCTCCGATTTTTCCTAATTTGTAGAGGCTGAATAGAGATTCTAGTGTCTTGTTATGAGATCAGAAATTATGTTATTTACCAAAAGTTGTTTCCCACGTTTTAGCATATTGATGACATCAACATATTTAAATTTGGCATATAGGCTTTCTTTTTAACTCTGAACATTGTTTCTTTTTTACGGTATTATTTTTTTTATTTTAATACTTTTGAACAAACGTAAAGCTTTTCTGATTTTAAAGTTTTTATCACAGTAGAACACAAATATAACAGATGAGTCTTTTATAAGAGACCACTGAGTGCACAGATCTGAAGCTCAGAGGGAGACAATATCAGAGTCTGAAGGGGGGCACTGCTGTGAAAGCTTTGTCTGCTTCAGTTTTCAGCCTTGGGTGTTGCATTGCCAGCAGGGACCTGCTCAGGAACCGGCAGGGAACATGTGGATTCAAAGGTGCAATGATGTACACTGGTGTTTGTGCAAGTAGAGCTCTAAAAGTCCAAACCAGAATCTTAAAGTGGTCTCTAAAACTAAAAGGAAGCCAGAACAACTGATATAACAAAGTCTCAAAATACAATAAATATTTTCCACTGTCATTTTCATTGTGAGCTTGCACTTGTATAGCAATTTATCTAGTCCAAGGACCCCAGAGAGCTTCACACTACAATCATTCACACATTCATACACTGCTGGCAGTAAGTTACATTGTAGCCACAGCTGCCCTGGGGCAGGCTGACAGAAGTGAGGCTGCCATCACACCGGCACAACCGAGCCCTCTGACCACCACCAGTAGGCAAGGCGGGTGAAGTGTCCTGTCCAAAGACACAACGGCTGAGACGGACAGAGTGGGGGCACGAACCGGCAACAGGACAAATCCTTACCCCCTGAGCCACTGCCGCCCCAAGTAAAGTAAATGAGATTTAGATCTGAAAAGTATGTCTGTGACTCACTGCAGAGCTTCGTGCTAACTCTAAACATATGCATCAAAAACAACGTGCTGACATTTAACATATATTGTGTTTTTCACGCTCAGCTTCATGCCTGCATGCATACAGCTACTGTTAGGAATTCCTGTAATCTGAGCCTTTTTCGTGGCTGCGTGGTCACAAAGCTAACAATCATAGGACTTTAAATTCCAAACCACATGAAGCTGGAGGCTTTTTGAATGTCAGTGTTTGATGTGAGTCTGTCAGCAAGCAAGCATTTTGATGTCAATATTTAATGAAATCAGAAATGGGTGGAAGAGAAATCTGCCTACTGCAAATTAAAAATGTATTCAAAGTTCTAAAAAAGAGGTATGTTTTTTATGACCAGTTGTTTCCCATGTTTTAGCATATTGATGAAATCAACATATTTATATTTGGCATAGGCTTATTTTTAATTTTGAACTTTTTTTTTACAGTGTCATTTTTTAATTTTAATACCTTTGAGTCCAACATAAAGCTCTTCTGTTTTTAAAGTTTATACTACAGTAGAACACATGTAAAACAGTGAAAACCTATATCTTTGAGAGCACGTTAGCCAGTTATCACACAGTCCTTCTCTTTTTGTGCTGTTGTTCTGTGCTGCTAAAATCCTGAATCTAAAACCACAATATTGTTTGATTAAAATTACCATCCACAGAAAGATAACAGCCGGTCCGTTGATTTTGTCTGTTTACGTGTGAAATGATCAGTCAGAGGAACGGAAGTGAGAAAATGTTTTTTTTTTTTTTTCCCAACACTCAACAAATTCCTAGATAGCATACCACAAGAAAGACATTCTTCACATCAGCTGCTGTCTTCCTGTCAGCTGAATGTACCGCTGCTCTGTCACACTCTGAACAAGGCAGAGACAAAAGACATGCCTGCAGAGGGAACACAACACCTCTGATGCCACAGGACAGAACTGACAGATTTATGTGTGTGTGCGTTTATTTATTTATTTAGATTTGTTATTTGATATAATATTTGTCTACATCACCTGATTGTTTTCCCCTGATTAAAAATGTTTGAGCTGTAGCTGAAGGTGCTTTTCTTTTTTGAAATAAATGTCAATAGTATTGTAACTGCTCCCCTCCACCACTGTTTTCTTTAATAGGCTCACTCGATAATGAATTTTCATGTCTTCTTTTGTGAGAAAACCTGCTTTTGAAAGCGTCAAGAATTTTGTGTGCTGATGGAGCTTCTTATCTGACAAACATCGGTGAATGATGAGGTGGTGGGGGTGTTTTTCAGATGAACAACACAAGCCTGTTTTTCTAGTTAATTACAGCTATCATGTTACAGCATTGTGTTTAAACCCTCCTGGGGAGAACCCCGACTCTTCAAGAAGCCTAAACTTGGAGAAAAGTGACTTTCAGCTGCTTTTATTGACTGCCACTGAGTTTTACGCTTGTGGTGCATGTGTGGGATTTGATGTTGTGGGGATATGACATGTTGAAGGAAAACTGGGACTCCAGAGATAATTCTGACTGGATTTCCTGTCTTATCTGGTCCAAATGGTAAATGGTGGCATTTATTTTCGAAGTGACCAGTGTTTAAATGTCATTACTTATTAATAAATCCATCATTGTCAGGTGTATAATGTCTAAAAACATTTGACTGACTTATTGCATATTGAACATAATTGTGTATTATCTGGCACGGATTACCCTGCTTGTGTTGCGTAAACTGTCTTGTTGAAGTTTTGTAGCAGAGGATTTGACTTCAAGTCTTCATCTGAAATTTTGTCCATCTCTGCATATCAATAACTGATCATCTATCAGTGCTATAAAACAGATTTAACATTTTATTGTAAATAGTTTTAACCCAATAACAGGACATCATGTGACACAAGTGAGGAAAAAACCTTCATATCAAAGATTGTTTTATTTTCCCTTTTATCTCACAAAAAATGTTATTAACAAATCTAACAATTTACATATATCAACTATATACAGCAGCTTCTTGCTTCATTTAGTTTTGGCCTTTTTTTCGTTTGCACTTCATACGCAGAGTAAATAATCAAAGCGTTGCAGGACAGTGGATGTGTTTGCAAGCTGTCAGTGTGTGTTTGCTCAGCGGGGCGTATTTGTAGGTGTTTGACTTCTCTATTATCAGAGCTGTTGGGATTAAGAATACAATCTGTTAAACTGCTTTTCTTTTCACAATAAGTGTGTTTGCAACGTTGTGAACAAACTAAACTCGTTTGATTTTTATTTTTATGAATACAAAAGATAGCAACAATAAACCAGACTCACTATAATTAGACTTTTTGATGTTTGTCTGCTTTGTTTTTTGAGTGATAATAAAAAAACAAAGCCCACATTTTTTCATGTACTTTGTTTTTATATTTTCCTGAAGCTCGAAATTGAAGAGATGTAATCATACAAATTATTTGTTGTTGTTGCTATCCACTGTCAAGAAACAATAATAACTATTAGAATAAGCTGGAAATGCCAGTCCAAACTGGGGTTTTCTACTGGGTAAATAATTTTAGCTTCTAACTCTTGTTGATAAAGAAAAGTTTGCAAACTTTGAAATCTTACTTTTTTATTAAAGAAATGAAAAATATTCTCTGTGGAGTTTTGAACTCATTTCACCAGGAATATTGTTTCTTAGAATCTATTTTTGTTGTATTTTTTGAGCTGAGTTGTGTGCTTTCAATTCTTCTTACAATTTCTGTACAAAAGAAGCAGCAAAAAATAACATACTTACTGTATATAGCTGAACAGAAAACTTAAAAGCTTCCAACAGAAGAATGTTGGAAGTGAAACTTTTCTTTCTAAATGTGATGACTTGACCTTTTGTACTTGTCTTTCCTCTCCTATTATCTCTGGTACATTTTGACAGGTGCATTAGGCTGATTGCATAAATAGTTGCTGCTTGAAGATAATTTGATTTAATTGACCTGCAATTAAGAATCACATTAACAGTTTGTGCAGAGCAGGATGTAGCTGCTCAGCATCAGGGAGCTGCTTTAATGTAATGTAGCTGAAGAAATATCTGTGTTTTGTACTGAACTTCTGCTCTGGTTATAGTCATCGTGAGTCATCTGATTATTGTACATAGTAATAATGAGTCATCTGCTTATGGTACGCGGTGAACACAATAGAACCCCAACCTCCTCATAAATAGATGTCCGTATGAAACCATTTATAGTTGAGTGCTTGGATACATAAAACTGAAAGTGTAAAATGGTGGCACCAGAGGTATTGAAAGGATTTTGAGACATTGGGGGGACAAGTCAAGAAATCAAAACCCTGACATAAGCAATTTCACATGACAAACATATTTTTTATTTATTTGAAAGTAAAATGAACACAGGATTTGTTGTACTAGTCATTTGCACATACTGGCTTTGACCGCATGCTGGGTTCTCATTCAACTTTGTCTTGTTTTAGTCTTACAAGTAGGATTAAAACCTACATTACATGAAAGATTCTCTCTTTTATTTTTAAACTTGAAAACTCAAGAGTTTCTGTATCACAAGGGGCAGATGATTGGGCACACCAGTTTTTATACAGTGTATGTAAATGTCTGGTTTCAACTGTAGTTTTATATTTCAATAAAAGCGTGCGTTAAAAATGCTTAAACAGTTTCCACAAATTGTGCGTCAAGGATGTTTTAGAAACCCGGAGCCAATCTTGCTAAATAAAAAGTGTCTTTCATTTTCACAAACCACAACATTTAAATGAAACGGCACCACTTTACTGCCGTTGTAGGAAGTGGCAACTTATTTTTTATCTTCCAGCTTCACGTGCTCCTCCTTGCCCCAGAAAAGACCTTTTAATGTCTGTGACACAACTGATCTACCACTTGATGATAATGGCGATCGGCCCAGTTGGCTCTCGCTGTCTATCCTTGCTGAACAGAAGAAAATACGGACCTCTGCAGTGTCTGGCAGTGTGAAGATGCTGCTTTGAGATACAGACAAACGGAAACAGCCCGCTTGTGTTTTGTGTAAACATATATATTATTTTGACATGATTATTTCTCGTGGTTAAAGGCATGATTGGACTAGATCTGCTTTGTATTTCTTCTGTATGAAGAATCAAAGCCATTCAGAGAACATTCAGGGCCATGCTGCCAGCTCTAATAAAGTCCAGTGTGTGGGTGTATATATCATCTCTACAACCTTAATTTCACTACTCTTCTCCTTCTTTAATGGTTTATTATTTATTTATTGTATTTACTAAGTGTAAAGCAATTCACTTGTGCTAAATTGAACTCATTTACTGTAGCTGTTCAAAAACATCCCTGCTTACAAACTGAGAAGTTTTTATTTGCATTTACTGATTAGCAGACAAACTATATCTAAAACTCTTATTTTGCATAACAGCAATTCACTTTAAACCTCTTGAGCACATTATTGTTTGGAGTTTATGATGATTTAGGAACAATAAAGATGGTCAAATTATCTAATTTGAAAGCAACAAGTGTCTTATAAATTTTTACAGCATTTTTGTTTTCTTTGCACATTTTTAAATCTTGACTGGGTGCAAAAAAAAAAACCTGGGGCATTATTTGCACCTTTTGTGAATCCTGGTGTCCAAATTGGTTTTGTTCAAATAGACAACAGACTTCAAACTTCTAGCATTTGTAGAAGGTGTTCTGTAGGGTTGAAGTTATTAAACTAATTTATGATTGGGATAATAAAACCATCAGAGCTGCCAGTGAGCAATGCTTGCTCATCATAGATACAGTTTGACTCGATCAAAGCTTGTGTTACCAGCATGAAACATTTTGTTGTTTATTACTGTATATTTCACCTCAGCCTACAAAATGTCAATGCACAGCCAGTAAGCTTCTCCTATTTCTATTGTTTATATTATCCCGTTGAATGTATAATAACTGTAATATATATCTTGTATCTCATGTAAATTTGCTGAGCTACAAACTGATTAAGAAAATTATCATTATTTGGTCCAATAAATGTTTTCTTTTAATAATTTTGAAAGATGCTAAAGCTCTTTTTTTTTTTCTAGTACACTTGCTCAAGCTGATGAGTAATCTGTTGTCGCTCTGTTCCGTTTCCAGTTAATAGGCGGGTTTATCCTGGCTGTTGGCATCTATGCAGAGGTGGAAAGACAACGCTACAGGACCCTGGAGGGAGTGTTTTTGGCCCCAGCCGTAATCCTGATCCTGCTGGGAATCATCATGTTTATCGTTTCATTCATTGGAGTCCTGGGTTCACTGAGGGATCAACTGCATCTACTGAAAGCGGTGAGTGCTGAACCAAGACATAAGTAAATGACATTTTTGAGAATTAGTGTCTAGATTTTAGGCAAATAATTGTGTTTTTATGCAACTTTTCTTATTAAACTTTAGGTCCAACACATTCTTTTTATCTTGTATTGTATTTCATAGTTGTTACATGTTAAAATTGCTCTTTATAGACAAGAATGTTGTGTTTATTGTGCATCTTCTGTCTTTTTATTTAAATAAATTCAAGATTTTGGGGCACAATTTTAAAAAACGATTAATAAATATATTCAGGTCGTAAAACAATCAGCATCTAGTTTGTTTCTCTGCAACCATCATGTTGACTACAAGTTACCTGTGCTTTTCAGCAAGCATGTAGAAAAATAGTTCCATTTTTAACTACTTTAGGTTAAAAAAAATATGTATGTAAATTAAAGTTGTAGATCCTCTGGTGCAGGATGCTCAGAGGGGCTTTTGAGCTCAGTTCACATATTTCTAAAAGACAAACTAGATGCTGCACAATAACGAGTGTCATGTTTAATTTTAGAGTTTAGTGCATCGTTTTTAATCCTTCAACCATATTTGTCATCATTGTGGTCAAACAATGATTAGTCTCTTTTGATCATCAGATTTTTGCAGAATCTACAAAAAAAAATTGCCTGGACCAAAACTTATAACAAAAACCGAAAATGAAACCTAACGTTTACTTTTCAGACTTCTCATAAAATTCTCTGTATTTTAGATAAAAGTGGCCCATTTAGGCTTGGATCAGAACCTTCCCTCCACAGAAGGCTTTTATACCTGAAGAAGGTGCATTTTTTAGGGTTGGAAATACTAAAACTTTGCTTCCTCTGAAGCAAGTGTGTGTGTGGACAGGTGTGTATGTGTGTTTGTGTATCTGCAGCCAGCAGCAGAAGAGAGGCTGTGCACTCTGATGGGAACATCAATACGCATCTTCAAATAGCAAGTAGCTGTTTGCTACTGTAATGACAGTTTGGGTCTCTTTCAAGCCCTCTGCAATTCAGCTACATCTTTTGAAAGATGTTCGTGTAAGGGGGAGTCTTGGACTATAATCCTGGCCCTGGAAAAAGAGAAGTTCAAAGACAAAATTGAAAGTCAGATAATGATATGGCTTTACAATTTGTCAGGATGTCTATACTATAAATCTTTTACAAACAACTTTGTGTCATTTAGGCTGAGCAGAAGTTGTGTTCAGTGTTTATCTTCTGAATATAGGTTTACCATAGGAGTAGAACTACTATCAACCAAGCTGAATTGTAGATTTGGTTCATAGGACTGTAAATATTGGGTTCTTTATAAAGAAAATATTTAACATTATATAAATTTGTGAATATAGTTTGTTTAGGTATGCAGTAGTTTCCGTACATCAACAAAAAGCATGAGGTTATATTTTCTTTTTATACTGCAACTGATGAAGACGTGAAATTCATTTGTAGGGTGACACTACTGCAGTTGATCCAGATGTTTTAGAGTGAGCAATATTTTTAAAATTTCTTTAATTTGTTTAGAAAAAAAACAATTCATATTCTGTTAGAAGTCTTTAAAGTGAATGAAGAGAATATTTTTGCTCATTTATGCAGCAAGAAAAACTTTTTTTTTTTTAAATATGGCAGTGGCACAAAGATGTAAATGTTTCCTTTCGGTGTTTGACTTTCTTCTGTAGTAACAAAAACTGCAACAAAACACTTCCATTATCTGCAGATCAATACTTGGATAAACTTTAGACCATTACTCCTAACAGAGCAGCTTTAACTCTGGGATCTTGATATTTATCACAAGAATTGGACTAATTTTGGGTCCTTCCCTTTTAACCTTAAACTAATTTCATTGGAGTAGAAAAGCATGGGAGGGGGACAGGGGACAGCTTTACAGAGAAATATTTCTACGTGTTGACAGTAAGAAAATGATCCAATCCAGGATTAGTATCAGAGACAGGAGGTTCATTACTGATCAGTTTTATGAATGACAGATGAAAGAATGAAGCTAGTTTTAGGTAAAAGAACATATCCTGGTAGAAATGAATGTTAGCAGAAGTGTGATGTTATTGTTTAATATTGCAACGACAACATTAATTTCAAAAAACCCACATTTTCCTCACTCTTCACTTTTCTCTTCTGTTATCACTGTCATCTGAAACAGGTGTAAAAATCAAAGCCAGTGGGAATTCATTGGTTCAGGACATGAATGCATGGTTGTTGAAATATAATGGTCTATAATGGTCATTATTAATATTGCACTCACTGATATTGCGCTGACAATAAATTTTCAATATATTGTGCAGCCATGTGTCCTGGTCAAAATTAGCTCTGAGGTTCCTCCCAGTACTGCTGGAGGCTGAGGTAATTCTTTTCAGAGTAACTAAAAATTGAATTTCCATAAATTACCACAAGAGATTATTAAATGTTGCTAAATGTTAAAAAAAATAATTTACATGTATTTAATTTTTAACAGTTTTATAGTTGCCTTTGGAACAAAACATTTTAAAAATGAACATTTAATACATTAAATAAGTTTTCTTTCTGTGTTTTATTCCAGTTTATGTATACTCTGACAGTGTGTCTGATCCTGGAGCTGATGGGGGGAGTCTTGGCTCTTGCATTTCGTAACCAGGTGAGTTATACCTAAAGTGAATCAGTAATAAGCAGCAGGAAATGTTTCAGCAGATGGACAGTGAGGGAATAATGGAGCTTCATCTGATGTAGCAGGAAACAGAATAACAATCAAATTTTATACAACAGCAAAGTGATAATCATTTAAATCACATCAGTGTTTGCTCCTTTCCTGACGTGTCTCTCTGGCGGTTTCTCCTCTTTATCTTTTGCGCTTCTAATTTCCTTCCCTCTTTTTATTTCTGTTTTTTGATATAACATCCTATCATTGTTTCCAGTTTTTTATCTCCACTTTGTCGCCCTGGAGATTTGAGTTCAAAATGTTTTATACTTATAAACGAAACTTTCAGCACAACAAATTGTAATCATGCAAAAACTGTACACTGTAAAGGAAAAAAAGACAAGAGAAGCAATATTTTTCATGACTTCAGTTTATTATGGTAATCAGTCAAGATGGAACCAGAAAAAGTTATTTTCACACATCAACAGTGGTGTCTGTATGCTATCATTGATATGTCTGAATATATTTGGATGTTTTTATATGTTTTCAGCTGAGAAGCCACTGTGAAGCTCATATATGAACAGCTATGAGGGAAGGAAACCTGAACCTAATTGTGTTATTTATCTCCAGAAAATTTTCTGTGTTCATATTGTACATAACACCTGTAGGAGAAATAAAAGCCCAACTCTCTGAAAAGTTCTGATTGAACGTTGTTTGTAATGGACCTTTTACTCTTCACGTGTCTGTAAAAACTGAGACATTAAAGTAATGTGACCCACACCACCCCCTCGTCTGCAACAGATTGAGACTGACAGATGTGAGCGGTCAAAGTGTCACAAATTTAATATTTCAGTTTGGTGGATCAGTCACCTTCACTAATCAGCATTTCATGTCCACAGCTGCCTGATTGCAGATCAGCTGTGTTATGAAAACTGAACAAATGTGATCATGTGACCCATGCACCCCATTAACACAGACTAACAGCTTTTTTTATTTATTTATTTTTTTCCATCTTGACAGGCAACAGATTTAGTGAACAAGAACATCAAAAAAGGCATAGTGAACTACTACGATGACCTGGACTTCAAAAACATCATGGACTATGTTCAGAAGGAGGTAATTAGCTCTCATTATTTTATTTGATAAATTGCAAAGCAAACATATAAATTAATAACAATAATGGGGACAAAAATATCACCTAAATCAAAATGCACTTATACTATGAACCAGTTTATTTTTACAAGGCTGAGTACAGATTTGTTGGGAAAAGCAGCACCGTCGCTGTACTCGATGTTCACAGCATGTTGCAAATGGTCAAAGCGGCTCAGAGTTGCTGCTGTGCATTTGCTCACATACACACACACCACCTGAGGCCTGAGTTCTCTCCTCCAGCTTTGATAAAACACTCAGGGATGCAGAGCTCAGAGACGGCACACTGATCACACATTCAAACTAAACAGCAGCCACCAACAAACCCCACTGATTGGCACCAAGGAGAAGACAAATGCTCCTTCATTTTCCAGGCGCAAGGGATGTGTGAGGAAGAAAGATGAGGTGTGACCAACACCTGTACCATTAGAGCAAGATTGTGCCTTCATTGAATGGCCATTCAGATGCTTAAAGCCCAGATGGGGTTATTTGTACAATATTAAATTAGTGCTAAAACCTGTGAAGTTTCAAACTTTTCATGCAAACGTGATTGGAGTGCATAGGTCAGTAGTTGTGAGCAGGAAAATATTCTTGTAATGACATAGTTTTCTCTGTATGATAAGTGATGTGCACACGGCTGTAATGAGCCCAAACTCAACTCCCAACTGCACTTACAGCTGCTAAAAGTCATCAAGCAGACTACTGAGACCATTAGAGGCAGGAAAGCACTCAGCCAGAAACATCCTCTGCTTTTATTGGTCATTGTTAACCAGATTTAAGTATGATTGAGAATATTGTAGCCTTTCAGTAAGAAACTTCTTTGGTAAATTACAGTTCTTTTTTGTTTCCTGTGACAACAGGAATGGGTAAATCGTGTTAAGCAACACTAAACCTGAGTAATTCATTTTTCTTCTAAAGGCAGATTAACTGTAACTGTTTCTCATTGTGCTCATTTCCATGGCAATGAGTCCTTGTTATCTGACGCATGACAGATATTTAACCAACATCATGGGTGTTGAGATGTGTTTGTCTTCAGACCTTGTTGAAAGCCTGCAGAGAAGATTTTGGTTGAATGGAAACAGACAATGACCACAGTGGGCATTAATGCAACCACACATATATTTATAATGAGTATGCATGCAACAGACCTTTTCAGTAACATTATTTTTCAATAATGGTCTCTTATTATTAATAAGCTTCATTCCAATAGTTTTTCATGACATAGGTGCAAAGCAGAAAAAAATGGCACAAACAAAAGTAGCCATTATTTCTTAGTGTTTTAAATTATTTACCACAGTTTCAAGTGGAAGCAGACTGATGTAATATGCACTGATAAATCAAAGCATATCACCAGTTAAGTAGCAGCAAAATAACTGAAAGGATAACTAGCCAGAACTTTTAAATAAAACATTTTAAAACCTAAAAATTGTCTGAGAATGATCTTCTAACCTCAATAAGATAAAATAAAAAAATAAAAAAATACTTTTCAGTCTTAAGTGTTCACTAAAACTGTTCTCAGTGGAAACTTGCTTATCGCTGACACAGATTCCACAAATGTTCTTTGACACTTTTTTAACGAATGGATGCAAACAGGCCAACTTTGCATTGCAGATGTTAATTTTGTTACTTAATTTTACCTCTAACGCTGGTATGAATTGCAAATACGAGTAGGTCTGCCACAGATATTGTTAGGGACAGCTGTGGCTCAGTGGTTAGAGCAGTCGTCCTCCACCAAGACAGCTGGAGGTTCGATTCCACCAGTATGCCACATGTCAAAGTGTCCCTGGGCAGGACACTGAACCCCTCACTGCCTCTGATGTGCCCCATTGATGTATGAATGCCATCTAAAGCACTGATTAGACTCTATAGAATGATTTATTCAGTTTAGCTTGGTAGAGATGTAGAAGAGTGCAGTATGAATGTGCGGATGGGTAAATGAGGGCACAGATTGTGTTATAAAGCTTTTTGAGTGGCCAGGTTGGCTAGAAAGGTGGTGTATGTAAGTACAGTCCATTTACCATTTATTGTTGTCCTACTTACTACAGTTCTGTGCAAAAGGCTCAAGCCACTTTTCATTTCTTTACATTTTTGTTTTTGCTCTTTGGGATTCACTTTGTTGGTGCTAGAACACTTTGCCGGGTTTTTTTTTGCTGGTTTTGTAAATGCAGCTAAAACAAGTTGAAACAAACTGCGTCTTTGCAACAATCTCAATGTCACATGCTGTTTTTATTTTTTATTTATTTATTTTTTTTAAATTATGTAAAGCACCTTGAAATGCCTTGCTGCTGAAATGTGCTATACAAATAAAATTTGATTTGATTGATTGAACAATCTCCCTGTAACAAAGGGACTAAAGATCACATTTCAATTAACTCTGTTTAGAATTGCATGTAAACATAAAACAAGTTTGTGCCTTGGATTTAGAAGCTAATGTATTTTGACACTTACAGAAACCCTTGAGAACATTTGCTAAAGACTAAATAAATTAAAATCAGGCTCCCTGGAAACAAAACCTAAAGAAATGAGATGTTACTAAAGAAATGTGTGCAAAATTCTTTAAAACTGTTCCGTTTTATCACTTTTTTCTACTGAGTAAAGTAACAGCCACTCACCTAAATTATACTGCAGACACTTGTACCACCTCTGGCATTTTGAAAAAGGAAAGCGGTACTATTATTCTTTACCATATAATTTGATTTCTGCTTGGTTCTGTTTTTTTATCATGCTAACCTGCAGCATAGATCATCTCAGGCTTCTGCAGCTTTTATTTCTAATGTTGGAACAGTGGATATGACCACTGCTGCCTGAGCTGGGTCAGTTGAGGTGTGGAGCACCAGGTTTCGTGTTGGAAATCAAAATTAATGTCAATATGAAGGTATCTGTCAATATTCTACGTGAAAGCAGCAGAAACATCATCCATCGGATGTTTCAGCGTGGATATTTGTATTCTTCTTGTTGTGATGTTGTGTCCAGAGTCAAAAGGTTTTTATTTATTTATGAAATGTGTATAAATATATACATTTTGTTTTATAGAAATTGCAGCATACAAAGGTTGGTCACTCTCACTTCTGCTGTTGAAATGAATAAAGTGAGATTTTGCCTCCAGTCTCCTAAAACTGTACATCTGTGATAAAAGTCATGTAGAAAAATTCAGGAAGTGCTTGTTCAGAGCATTGTCTCATTTCTTAGCACTTTATGTATTACTTTATGGTTGCAGTTTTACACTTGCCATAAAGAAATACTAACCCCATGATGAGTAGTTGCTCTTTGAAATGCATTTTTGATGGCAAGACATATTCAGTGGGTCTGTTTCTTTTATGTGCATTGGTTTGAAACTAATTAAATTCCCCACAAGTAATCCTCTTTGGGTCTTTTAGAATCCAGGTGATCATTAAATGAAGTCACTAATCTGCTCTAATGCAACAGGTGCTGGTCATTCTACACATTTTAATTGCCTTCGATTAAAGCAACATGTGTCCCTTGGCCTGCGCTAAACAGTAGAGCTTCCTGCATTTAGTTAGAGTCTGCTGTTTGTAGTAGGTGCATGACCATGTTCCTGATAAAAGTCAAGAGAGGGATTTTCAGCATCAGTATGTGTAAATGTGTGTGTGTGCAAACATCCTTTAGTCTGAGACCAGGAGTGTATTATCGTCTCTGAACACTTCAATTAAAATCCATCTAACAATGAACCTGTCAGGTTTCATATACCTGAATAAAAACTCTTAGTGTTCTCAGATCTGACATTCTTTGAAGAGTGTCTGTCAAGGTCAGAAAAGCTGTGGACTTTTTACTAGAAAGAAGGTGTTTTTAATCTTCTGACTCTGGTTTGAAGAATGGAGTTTAAGATACCGGTAAAAATGTCTGTGCTCCTGTGCTGCAATTAGGATTTAGCTTAAATGAAATTTAAATTTGATGGCCATGCTTCTTCAGGTTACTATGACCTTTGTAGCCTTTAGGCTGTCATTTTAAAACTCAGCCTCTATGTTGTGTCTTATGATTATTGTAACTTTGGTTTGAGGTTAGCAAGTATTCCAAGTAATCTTAATATTTAGTTTAATAAAAGATGAATGTGTAAAGCAGGTAAGTATTTACATAACTATGACTTGCCAAGTAAAATAAAAATATAAAAAAGGAAACTCTACAAGATTAAGGCATTAACAAGCATCTACTCAAGCAGGAGCAGCCATATTTCATTTGTCATGTCTTCATCTCAAAGATTAGCACAGCTTTGATGAACAGTTTGTCATATTCAACAGAAGTTACACTTATCTGACCAGATCAAACAAAAGTCAGTATCTTACCTGCAGCAGTCAGAGCGATCTCAGTTTGAAGAACAGGGGAGGAGTTTTAAGTGTGACATCAGCTAACAATTACCCAGAAGAGGGGCCATTTAAAAGCAAATTTTCTCCAACTAAAACCAAAATATTTGTAGGTGTTTAATCGAATGTTGTTTTGCAGATTTTTGCTCTGCGTTACTTTTGCATCAGATAGTTGGGCAGTCCGGGTATGTTTTATACAGAAACACATTGCAATGAACTACGGACTGTGTTACAGCATGGCTGGTCTTCAGTGTACCATCTGATGCAAAAGATTAGAGATTTTTCAAATTTAGGCTGATTTTTAGAGGTGGAAATCCACTCTTTAATGAGCCTCGGTCTGATTAGTTATTAGCTTGACTCATTGTGAAAATCTTTTTCAGATTCTTCAAACTGATCTTTTTTTTTTTTTTAAGTCCTGATTGGATCCAAGTTAAACATGACTTATTATGGTTGCTTTCTCTTTGCTGCTACATCATTTTAGAGCTTTTTTATTTTTTGTAAAAACATGTTTATTTGAAATAGTAGTGCACCTGAAAATTTTAAGCATTTTTCCTTCAAACTATTTAATTTTAAATATTAAAATGGAACTTATAGATTGACATATTTTATCGAGCTGTAATGAAAAGACGTTGTCCCCAACTGCAACAGATACTCATCATTAATTCATTTTGAGAAGGGATGTCAAATCCAGGAAATGTATCTCAAGCTGACATTTCACTGAGCGTCAGGATCCTGATGGAGATGTGACCTTTCTTCCTCCAGCAATGCCTGCATCTGTTTTCAGCACAATGGAAGACAGTCAGGGCTGCAATTAAAGTCAGAATTAATCCAAACAGTCGTCACAATATTGAGTGCTGCTGGATTTTATTGCACAACTCTGTGATTTTTCATTTCCTTCATTAGACAAACTTTCGCAGCTTCTGACACCCTGCGCCATAGTCACAGCGTTGCTCACAGATAAATCAATTCTTAATCACAATTTACTCTGCAGCCTCAGCTGTCAGTGTAGTTGTGTGTAAGAAGTCTTGCATTACTGCAAACAGCAAAGCCCATTCAGACATTTGAGCAGACATTTCATTTTCTCAGCACTGCGTGGTTGTTTGACGCAGAAGCGTTCATGCATATTTATAAGGTAGTTTTAGAGTTCATCACTGATGTGGCATTTAGGCAGAACAATTTTACGCACACAAACCACATTTTATAAGGAGCACATAAAATTACACGCTGTGGAGTTAAATCCACTTTTCTAAGTTGCCATTTGGATTTAATTAAATAAAAACTCAGCTGATGCACAGTTACAACGTCCATAGTCTCTGTTTTTATGTTAATTAGAGTTTGTAACAAATTAACAGCTAAAAGCTACTGTTGAGATGGCTGGACAGCATGTTCTCTGAAAGGTTTTGCAATATTTAAGCTGATCAGGTAATTGGTTGTTAATTTGTTATAAAATTGAATTGTTTAGTTGGTTTGTTTGTTTTTCTTTTCATAGCCAATGGTGACACACTTTGGGACAGTAGATGGCTCAAATAGAAGCAGCAGCAGCTAAAAGTGTCACTTTGGTCACAGCTTGTCATGGCTGCTGTCATTTTCTGAAAGCTTTTTTGTGTTTGTGTTCACAATACTGATGCAATGTTACAACACACCAAAGATGAGCCAGAGCTCTCACGTCAGACATCAGAAATGGATCATGTGGGAGAAGATGATTTGATCTGATGAATCACTTTTTTTTCCCCCCTTTTTCATCATGTGGGCAGCTGCGTGCATATGTATGATTTATTTTGTTCTCTCAGGTGCTTCTGCATACCCTCTTTAGTACTCAGTTGCTGCTTTCAGACCGCATAAATCTTCACAAAGTACTTATCACAATTTAAGGCAGTTTCCTTCTTTTTTTTGGTCTCAGTTCATATATAATTGCTTTCATGAGGTTGTTTAACTCCTGCTTCAGAAGAGGAGCTTTTTAGTACAATAGGGAGTGATGTAAGAAGCTGTAATTGGTCCAGTTTTAAGTGTAATTGATTGGCCAAGCAAATTAAACATTCATCCAACACTCACCCCAATTAAAAATGTATCTGTAATCTTAACAGCAGCTTCTCATACTAACGACATTTGGCTCACATTTACCAAACACACTGAAGAGTGGACCAAAAACTAAATTCAGCTCTTTGTATAACAAGGTTTGTAAGAGATTTAGTATGAAGTAATAATAAAGGAGGAATAAACAATATGTCAAAAATTAAACATCTCAAGCAGCACTGCAAAAACAATAAAAGTCCTAATAATCAGAGTGGATCAGACAGGAACTTCCAGCAACTTTTTTCACTTCAAACAATGGCCAATGTACTGACACAATTCTGAAGACATTTAAAAATGTATCCAGTAGTCATTGTTAAATTTAGCTGCAGTGATGTCCCTTTGGTGGTCACCAGTTGCTGTGGGTTTAGCTGTTTGCGGTGTTTTCACCTATTGGCCACAATGAGACCTGGCCAAGATGGGCAGCTTCAACCAAATAACAGTTCCAAAATTACACAGTTCAAACACAGACAAGGTTAAAATTTAAAAACAGATTATGAAGAACAAGTGCATATTATTGAATCAGCCTCTAGGAATCTCATTTTAGCTTTAAAAATCCTCGGTGAAATGAATTTTTAGTTTCCACACCCCCTGCAACATATTCCTGCACAAGGTGCAGAACGAACAAAAGCTTTTTTACTCAGAGCCGGCAAGTCGAGCAGAAAGCAACAAATGAACATGTGAGTGAAGAGAATAAGGACCTTCTCTGTGCAATCAGGTATTAAAATATAGTATTTGGTCTTAAAACACTGATTTGTTCACTCTAAAGAAATGCACTTCTGTACACAGAGACAGTCACGTGTTTTCACAGCACAATAAACATCCTACATACACTATGATTTCTTTCCTGGTTAGACATTTTTAAAATGAGCTGCCATGATAATGTGCTTATTCATCCTATAATCTCCTTATTCATCCTATCTTGAAGACGTGGTCTTCTCTGGAAAGCAATGGAGAAAAATCTTTTTGTTTTGCTTTGTTTTATTTAAAAAAAAAACAAGTTGAGTGGAGTTGAGTTATAAAAAAAAGAAAAAACCTAATGAAGGAAAGAGATTGTTGCCCAGACTTTCTTAAGATTGATTTAAAGTTCACCTACAGCTGAACTTTACTGCAGGTAGTGTGCTAAACAGTGTTTTAGCAAAGCTTTGTTATAGCTTCTTATTTGTTGAATTACTTTATGCTTTGGCTTTCAAATAACAGTCAGGCAATCTTGTATATAAAGCAACCAGAGACAAAGCACGAGAGATAAAACAACTTACTTTATTCATATGTATTCATCCAGTATGACCTGGTAAAATCTTGGACCTAGAAGTAAGCAACATAAGATATCGCACTAATATTCTGAACAGAGACAAAGTGCAGAAGGACAGATCGCCTTCTTTTACTGAACTCTTTCTTCATCTGCGAGACTTGGAGAAGTCTTGATTTATCAGTTTGTTGCATCCATCCATCAGAGAGAAGGTGGTGTTTAACCCTGACTGGAACAGTCCAAACAGCCCATCAGTCACTGGCTGGGATCATTTAGCTACACTGTGCTGGTATACATCTTCTGCTGCAGCCGTTTTGTCTTGACAATAGCTCATGTCTCTTGAAACTATTGACCCTGTTTCTCCAGAAATCATCGCTGTGATATTGAGTTATAGTTAAGTTGTTTCAGCAACTTTTTATAGTTTGTCAGCATTAAAAAAATACACAGGGCTAGTCACATTTAAAAGCACCAACACAGTTGAGGAGAATAATCTTGGTCTTATTGATGTTGGGATAAAAAACAACAACACTTTGGGTAATATTGTGATTTCCCATGTCATTTGGTAGCTTTTTTTAAGTGTTCAATCATCATTGTCACTTAATCAATTGGTTTAAACTGGCTGATATTTGTTTTATGAAACAGAATTATGTAAATATCCATAAAAAATGATTCTGTAATATTTCTTTTGTCAAATTTTGACACAGTGCTAAGTAACAATGAGTGTCTTGGACTAATCACTACTGAGTTATTTTGAATCCATTTTCTGGCATTCAGTTTTAAATTTGACAGCTAGGGTTTGAGCTTTCTGCAGCATTTAGAGGAATTTGTGTAAAAATGACACCTAAACATGAGTTTCGGCCAGTTCTGTAGTTCAACTGATGATGTAGTCATGCTTTCTGTAAAGTTTAATTTAAACAAAAAGAAATGTTGTACTTTCTAATTTACATCTGTGTATATAGACAGACATAATGGACCAATGTCAGTATTTTAACTCCTAAAAATAGAAACAAAGTAGAACATTTAACCTTAAAATATACCCACCTTGCAAAATCATTGAGCATTGTTTGTGTTCACATAGCAGAACATTTTGGGGTTTTTTTTATGTGGAAAGCAGTGAACGACAGAGATAAAGGTTTTAATCTGAGGACCGATAAATGTAGACGGGGGTTAGAAGGGAAAAAAATAAAGGCTGGGAAACTGAGATGCAGAAGTGTTTGTTGAAATAAAAAAATTTGTTTATGTTATTGTTTGGATCAATAAAAATGCAATAATGAAGCTATAGTTCCCTGAAAGAAAAACTGTCCAATGTTCATAAAGCATCTCCTGTAAGTATTCCACATCAGCTGTTTTCAGAGTAATGCTCTGAGAATATCCTGTTTAACACTTAACTAAATGAATGGTTTCCATGTTTAGACAATGAGCTGATGCTGCAGTGACACCAAGCAGCTGTAGAAATGAGACTTTTTTTGTTTTGTTGCTTTATTGACTCTTTGCTTTCTCCTCTGCTGTAGTTGCTGTGAAAAACCACACAGAGATGTGACATCTGGCAGAATAATTGATAATGATGCAGAAGTACTTCCAAAATATAGTAACCATGGATTATTTTGTACTTCTGCCTAACAAGCATTTATTCTACTGTCCGTGCCCCCCCTGTGGTACATCTGTTACAGACTCTGTATGTAGAAGGACAGTGAAAATGTCCTGCATGTCTTTTAAACAAGACACTTGTCACAACAAAGAGCTGCAGTCCTCCGTTTGCTCATACTGCTGCTTAATGACATGTCAAACATTCACCTTTTTGTATCTTTTAAAAGGCAGCAAAGAGAAACCTCAAAACCTTTTCCATCAAAGTTTTTGTAAAGGAGAGACTTTAATCTATGAATTATCCAACAAATGTCATGGACAGACATAGTGACTCAAAAAAACTTTAAAATATGGCGAAGTATAAATGGTGCATTGACCCAGTAGTTGCATCCCAGTTTAACAAATAAACATTTTACTGCATTCCTTGAAGAACACAAAATACCTTATTTTTTAATGAAAGACATGAATCAGACCAACCACCGTTATGATTACAGCACTGTATCACCGCTATCACTAAACATCTGTCAGCACACAAAACAAAAAACACTTTTGTATACTTTACAGATGGTGATAAACTAATAGAAGAGCAAGGCAGTCCATTTACTTTCGCTGTTCGCTGAAAACATTTCGCCTCAACATAAGAATATGATTATTAAACTAAACATGAACATTTCAGTTTTTATTTCCAGGTGTTTAAAACTAAATTTGTATACAACTTGGAAAATTAGCACAGTTTCTGATGAGACCATTGCTTTGATGGTGATAAATGAACTTCAAATTATGTTGCATGTTCTTTTGCTCACTTTGAAAACTGTTTAACAAAAGGTGATGTTTGTTCAGCAGATCTCGGTGTAAATAACTGGAAATAAAAACTGACCTCTTGTCTCTTTTCATAATAGAGCTAGCCTCATTGTTCCAGTAGTTTTGGAGAATATATATATTTAAATAAGAACCAATGATTTAACCAATGACATTTTAAAAAAAAATACATTTGATGAACACATAATTATCAGTGGTCAGTCCTTTTTTTTTTTAGACACTGAGGTTTTTAAACCCTCTTTGAATGAAAGTAGTTATGTTTTAATTGAAATAATAAAATAAAATAACAAGCAAAAAATCATTTAGTAACTGAATCTTTTTGTGAGCATTTTTAGATGGTGTATGCAGCATAGCTTCTGAAAATTAAAGAGAAAGGTGGGAATAAACGTTCATTAATTTGTCCTGAGCCGTAACTCTGCTCAGTAGAGAGACGAAATTTGGAGCCTCCAACTGGACAGGGAACAAGATCTTAACCCAATCTTTAACCTATAATCTAACACAGTCATGATTTAGCTTCACGGGTGTTGTGTAATAATGAATGCAGGAGCACATGGTGGCCCACGCGTCGAGCTGAGCCAGTTGCCCACACAGTTCGTCACTCACTCAGCCAGTCTGCCCGTGAACAGCAGGTCATCAGTCAGCAGGCCAGTTGGCTCGGAAATCAGTCAAATATTCATTCTGGAAAACACGACCGGCTGAGTGTTTTTCCAACAAACTGACCCCTAAAGACTATTTATCCTCCTTTTAATGAAGATGACTCAGAGAGAAGGTTCATCTGTGACACCAACAGAGTCTTGTGTCGTTACAGGATCCAGCAGAAACGTGATTGGATTAACTATTCTGAATTTAGTCTCTCAGAATTTAACCCATCAAAGTCCTCATCAGCAGAGTCCCTTTAAAGCTTCAGATGGATCTCCATGAGTGCATAATGACCTGAACATGAGAGCAAACTTGATGGGACTTACTGCCACAGCTAAATCAGCTCATCAGAGCAGAGTTGAGTTTTCCAAATCTCTCATTTCTGGCAAACAAATTATTGTTGTTTCACTTTCCTGTGACCTTTTTGAGGCCTTGTGCCAAATCCTCGAAAAAGCATCTCTATGGAGTCCCAGCAGCGGGAAGAGGGAGAACATCTTGGCAAACAGGTTTCATATCAGTATACTGATCACGCTGCCTGGCAAAGCAATGCCTCATATTTATTCATTTATTCATCAAACCTCTTTATATCGTGTCTTATCAGCTCCTCCTGCATCAGATTCTTTCTGTAAAGTAAATGATCAGTGAGCTGAGCTGAAGCTGTTGCTCTCAGGCTTTTCTGTAACTATTTACACTCTGATGCAGCCGTTTAAAAATATGTAGAGACATCAGGAACTTAATATAAATATTTGGAGTGTGTTAAATTGATTTAAGATGCTAAAAAGTGTTCTGCTTGTTTCCACTTGTTGCGCCCTGACACGACTATTAACAGCCATAGATCAGTAATGTTGTTAATTCAACAAAGTTTTAATGCTCTGGAAAGTAGGAATATCAGTGGGAAAACTTGCCCGTAGCTTTGTTTTCTATATTTTAAAGGTTATTTTTGCTGCAAAAGTTAATCATATAAAAAAAAAATATCTATAGCGAAGGATATTTGGTTAATGTGGGACGCAGGTGTGTTTTGGCAAAATGCATCGTAAGACTTTTTGTATTTAAACATTTTGAAACCTTGTGTTTTGAACATGCAAATGAGTCAGAATTTAATGAAACCTATATTATACCAGGCTATATTCTTCATATGAGTCTGGAAGACAGGATTCATTTGCAAGATTTGGCTCTTGATCTGCCTTCATTAAACCTTTGACGGTCTCAAATAAAAAACGAAAATGGAAAAAACAAAACACAAAATACAGCTTTTAATGGATCTTGAGTCAAGTGCTGCCTCCTTCCCCATTTCCAACAAAGAGGGTTGTTTTGCACAAAAAGCAAGTTTAAACTTTTCTTTGCCAGGTCAATCAGGTTAGTGGTTGTTCAGGCTGAACCAAACTAAGGGTGAATGTTTCAATAAAGAGTGGGAAATGTCTCTAAATACTTGATTTGTTTTAACTATAAGAGCCAACATATACATTTACAGTACAAGCCAGTATGTTTGACATCCCCTTCAGTGTTTCAACCAGCATGTGTCTTATTCCCTGAAAACAAAAACAATTATATATGATGGATGAGAACAACATTCTGGGCCCTTCTTCCAGTTCAGTGTGTGGCCCTTTGATTCCTCTTATTAAGTCAAAACCAAAACGGCCCTTTGTAAACAATTGGAGTAGAGAGCTGGAGATATTGGGGAGTAGTGTATTTGAACGCCTACGCTTCTTTAATCATGCAGGCCTTTTTATTTATTTGACCCACCGTTCGTATCAAATTCACCCTTAATTAGAAAATAAGAAAAGCAGAATATATAGTTTGAAAAAAAGAGACACCAATATGTTGAATGACCTGCTGCAGTGAGCACATAGATGCACACCTTTCTCAAGACCAGTTCTCTATCTTACAATTACAAAGAAATTACTCTGTTCCTCAGTATCTCTTTGCCACATAATTACATGAGCTCTGAGTGTTATTAGGTTTGTCCTGGAACAAATATAGGCTTGAACTACACCTATATTTTCTTCTGGCTGCATCTTCCACCTTTGAGTTGCATATAAGAATATTTCTGCAGTGTCAGGGTTCAGTACCATGTATGACACACACAATGCACAGACTAAATACAATACCAGCTTTCTATCACAGCGGGTAACAAACAAACTAACAAATAGCTTCCTCTTTGGTAGAAGCAATTATCTGCCTTAAGTTGTCCTATCAGAGCTCATTTATTTCCCTTCTGAAGTAATGATGTTTTGTCTTTCCCAAGAGGTTGGAAGTAACAGCTCAAGGAAAGGCCAATAAAAAGTAATCTGATGGTGTGCCATTATTCTGGCTGTGAACCACCAACAGACAGGTTGCCGGGTGTCTGTTATTTAAAGCTGAATTTTTTTATTGATTCCGGGAGAAAAGGTTTTATTCTGCAGCTTTCAAAGTTTAGCTGAATGTGGACCGAAGGTGGCCGAGCTCTCCTAGTGGAAGAAGAAACAAAAGGACTTTTTATTTTTGTGCTTTAATTTTATTTTACTTTAGTGAAAGGACACTTACTGCTTTGTTCATATCATGCTTTATTTAACCAGTATGAACACGTAGAGAAGGTTATTAGAAAATAAATCATTGGCAGCTGTTTCTTGGTGTTTTCATCAATGATACCAGCCTTACTGTTATTAAAAACTTAAAGACTGAAATGTCTTGCTGGATGTGTGAATAGTTTGTGATCGACTGACTAAATTGGGACTGTTAGGAAAAAGTGATGATGTGTGTGTCATAATGTATTATATTGTTGTGTTTCACTCAGACAATCCACCACCTGCAGCTCTGAGAGACACACAAACACACACTCACCATCAATTACATGCAAATTCTTGTTAATTATGGTTCATTTCATCCTCGGATGTTTCTGGCATTCAGCCAGGACAGCAGAAAGAAGTTGTTTACAGAGTTGTTGCTCTGTTTTCTCTCACCTCTGTGTTTTTGTATTTATTTGCCTTTTTATATCCTCTTCCCTCTCCCGCTGTTAGCTGTTTTTCCTGCCACCTTTCTTTTAAACTTCTGCCATCTTTCTTGTTTCTGCTAGTTTGAGTGTTGTGGGGGCAAAGAATTCCAGGATTGGAAACACAACATGTACCACAGCTGCAATGCACCTGGTCCACTGGCCTGCGGGGTCCCGTATACCTGCTGCATTACCACCAAGGTACGCCTTGCACTCACAGTATTATTACCACGACAAATGTTATGCTAACAGTGTTACAGCATTACTGCTATTATTCTTTTTTTGTCTAATAATTTCTGCTTCCTGCTGTTATTAATTACTACCACACAATTACAATAAATGACCCGCTGAACCACAATTTAAATTCTATTATTACGAAGAAACGCCCTCTGAGTAATAGAAGTAATTTCAACATTCAGTCTATTCAAAGCCCTTATTTAGCTCTGAATATTTTTGGCTGCATTTAGTTCAAGTTGTTTCATTTTTTTTGCCACAAAAACAACTAAAAATACACAAGAGGCACGACTCACGTCTGTAAATTGTGCAGAAAAATGCCACCAAGCACCAAGTGGGATTTGAACACTGATTGAAGAGGCTGATTAGAGGGCTGAAACTTTTTCACACACTTTTTCATGATGACAGTATATCATCAGTGGCTCAAAAAAGGGAATTACTCTGTTTAAGCTAGAAGTTGGAGACAATAGTAGTTAATGAGTCATATCCTACTTATACGTTTATTTTACTGGCAGATGAAAACATGAAACGGTACATCTTTAAACTATATGTAATAAAACTTCATAGGCTGTGCTCTGATAACATGAAACTGCCCTATGATTCTTACATCTAAAGAATGGAGTTAAACTTGTATTATACAAAAATGCTGATGTTTCTTCATAAATTTTAAATTGCAACCTGGGCCCTGACTACACTCCTCCAAATATTTCTTTAAGCAGATCATTTTTAGTTTGTTTATAAAACAGTCTTTGTCCAAATTACAGCACAAGCACAAATTTCAACAAAACATCATGATGCACCACTAGGTTTCAGGAATCTACACATTTATTACTTTTTAGCACACCATCAAACAGGTCTTTCTATATAGAAACCACATAAATGTCCTGAAGCTACAGACACCTCTTAAAGATCTGCAGCAGTATCTCTTTCAGTACTTCTGTATGACAGTACTGTAAAAATTTATTTAGCGTTTTAACAGTTGTCATTCGATATTCTTAGTTTTCATTTTGTTATCATTGTCATCATGTTATTGCATCTGTTTGTGTGTGTGTGCATTCTTTTTAAACAATTCTACTTTTATGATTAATTTTATTGCATTTTATTTTTTCTTTTCCTGAGTCACTTATATTAACAAGGGCAATTGAAAATGTCCTTGTACTGTATTTTCCAATTAACCTCCTCGGCATAATTATTTGATGAAGATGAGTGTGTTATGTGGCCTAAAGGCAGATATTTTGTATATGTACCTAAACAGGAGAAACAATGTTTTGTTTACATGAAACAACAACTAGCATTGTGTTAATATTTATTCTTTTCTTGTGTCAAGCTCATAACCCTACTCTCCTTGTCAACATTCATGAAATTATGACAGAAAATAGATTTTAAAAAGCCTAATTATGGGCTAACTGAGGTGAAAATCTGTTTCTGGGAGTTCCTGCTGTTACTTGAATCTTTATTAAACAGTTTATAAAATGAAGTTTGATAATGACTGGAATCTGGGAAACAGTCCTTTACTTGTTCATCTAATTTGAATAAACTGTAGATTATTAACCCCCAAATGAACTTCTTCCTTGTCCTAACACTAATTTACTCACATCTCATTTCTCTTTTTATACCATCAGTTGTGTATGTGTGAGAGAGAAGCAGTAAAGTGTGCAGCCCTTGTTTTTATTGGTTTATATAAACCTCTTTTAAAACCTTTGTGTGTGACTTCTTGTGTTGGACAATGTCCGGTTCTCTCTGCCACCTTTCATTTTTATCACTTTATCCTGTTCTCTTTGCTTCTTTTTCCTCCAGCCTGATGAAGTGGTCAACACTCTGTGTGGGCACAAGTTGCTAAATGAATCGGTAAGATTTATTTTGCTGTTGTTGTGACCGAGCAACAAAAAGACAGCAGAGCATTTCTTCTTCGTCATCAGTCATGGATTTTAATACTTTGACATTAAGAGTTAAACAAAATCATGAAAGCTGTCAGGTGAAGACACCTGATTTACAACACTGAAGGCTGATGATGCTGTCATGTGGTGTTAACTCACTGACAGCTGTTTTGACTGTCAGAATAGCCGTTGTGCTTTTTTGTGTAATTCTTATCACTGCTCTAAAATCCCAGCAATCTGAAGGACAAGTCTGGATAAAAACATTACAGAAATCACTTTGAGCAAAATCGTGATGCAGCATTTTTGTAAAAATTGAAATGATGTTGGCTTTAACTTTTGAAAACTTGTGAAACTCTTGAGGTTCCAAGGTTTTTGATTTTCTTGCAGCGGTTGGCTGTGATGGAAAAGATCTATATTCGAGGCTGCACCGATGCTTTCTTCATCTGGATGATGGACAACTATAAGAAGATGGCCATCCTGCTGTTGGTTATCCTTCTGCCTCAGGTACCTGCAAACAACTGGTGAAACACACACTTTACTCATAGGTATGCACAATTTGTTCCTCTTGTACATGGGAAGGTGGACTAAACCTACCAGCCTGGTGAAAACGTCTGTGTGAAGCAGAATGTAACAAACTTCAAGTTTGCTATTGAAAGCTGAAAAAAAAGGGAAATGTCGTCTAACTTAGTGCTGTGAATAAATCGTGGTCCACCACTCTGCTTCAGAGGAGCCAAGCATTTCGTGTAATTATTTAAGGTGAGCAAAAGTTCCCGAGACATTTTTGAAGATATTTCAAAGTTTTTTCTTTGAACTTTGGTTCATTCAGCTGCTTGAAACTGGCATATGAGTCATTCAAGCATATAAAAGACACCTAAACGCCAAGGAAACAGCCAGAGACGTCTACAGATAACAGAAAACCTAGCAAAGAAGCTCTTTAAAACTTAGTTTTGTTAAAACTTTTTAGTTTTAGTTAAAACTTGGTTAGACATAGAACAAACTTTATGCAATAATATTAGGTTATCATATCTACCGTTTATTAGCACAAATATAAAAAAACATGCTTGCTTTAAAAGCATCACCATTAGTTCATCTCTGACAGCATGGTGGGAATATCAAAAAATGACAAAATCTTCATTAATCCCCTGTAGACATACACCCATCTGGAACAATCCTGACATCCTACAAGAAAATATCATGATAAACTTCACTGGTTGGAGAGCAAAGGGAATCGAACGCCTGGAACACTTATATGAAAATGTAGACTTTATTCCATTTAATAAATTAAAAATAAAATTTAACATGGAAGATAAATACTTCTTAGAATATCAACAAATTAAGTCTATCATAAAAAAGAAATTTAAGCTTAATAAAACTCTGATAGAAACACCAGTTTGTGTGTTAGAGTTCCTTAATCTCAAATCCCCCAAATTAGTATCTAAAATATACAAGAAATTGTCTAGAATTAACGACTCCATAATGCTACCTACAAAAAAATGGGAGTCAGATTTATCAATCAATTTTGACCAAAACACCTGGTCTCAAATATGTTTAAAGACATTTAAATTAACTAGAATCTCCAATTTACAATTAATTCAGTATAAAGTTCTCTATAGGGTACACTATACGGGTCAACGAATGTTTAAGATGGGATTTACATCATCTAACAAATGCTCACAGTGCGTTGACAATATTCCTGATGATTATATCCATGCATTTTGGTTCTGTCCACCCGTTCAGAGATTCTGGGTCCAGGTCTGTGAAGACTTGTCTAAATGTTTGAAATGCAATATTCCTCTTTCTCCGTCTGTTTGCTTACTGGCTTCCTTTGAAGACATCTCCCTGGAGAAAAATACATGTCGCATGATTTTCACTGCCTTATGCATCGCAAAAAAAACCATACTTCTAAATTGGAAAAATAAAAATAATCTTAGCATTAATCAGTATAAAAATCTTCTGTTAGATCATATTAGTCTTGAAACAGCATCTGCCGACACATTGGATCAATCTCTTTGGGCTCCCTTAATCGGCTCCGTCACATAGTGAAGGTGGGTGGTTTGGGGGCTGGCCTTGTGGGCCCTTGGGGTGG
>NC_051444.1:11409500-11413379 GCF_001649575.2 Kryptolebias marmoratus
AATAAAAATAAAATAAAATAAAAATAATAATAATAAATATATGTATATATATATATACATATATATATATATATATATATATATATGTATATAATAAACACTCCACTTGATAATCACTAGAATAAATAGTTTTCAATAATGGTGTGGAGAGGATGGCTGTAAGGGGAGAAGGGAGGCCATAAAGAAAAAAAAAAAAAAAAAAAAAAAACTTAGTTTTTCATCATGAATCCCTTTAACATATTTGAGACCCTGCAGAATCATCTTTACAGGGAATAAAACAAAAGGCAGCCAGAATCTGACAATGAGCTTCAGTATATCTGCAAAGAAGTCTTAATAATTACTCATAAATTCTACTTAAAGACGTTATATTTCAGGCTTTGTTCAAGAATAAAGTGATTCAGCTTACATGTTTAAATAAATGGTTGTGACTATTTCCCAATTTGCAATTAAAACACAGAAATGATGGGTGGCTCAGAACTTTTGCACAGTGCTGTAGTTTGGTTTTAGTTGGTCTGAAAGTAACATCTACGGTACTTAAATGGCAAAATCAAGAAACAAAGAAAAGAAAAAAAGAGCTGACTGTTAAACACTTTCTACATTGGTGCTTATTTGGACTAAAATGTTTTTTATGTTGCTAAATGTGGATCAGCCCCTTTTGTCAAAATGCAAAAACCACCTCAGGTGTACATAAAAATACATAAACATGCATTTGTGCTTTTAATGTGGCACAAATTTAGCCTGAAAACATTCATAAATATGTTTACAGAATTAAATATGAGGTATAAATCCAACTTATCTTTTAACTGACCTATTGATGTACTGCATTATTAGTGTTATTTCTGGTAGAACTATGACAACGGTGGTATTTGTACTCACTAAGATTTACTCAACAGGAACAGTGTAATTAGTTTCAGAACATTTGTAAAAAACCAGAAGCAGAGTAGAACAAAACATTTATCCAGATTGAAAATTCTGTGATGCTACTCGTGTGACTAAAAGGTAGGAAATGTATAATTTCCTCACCTCTCAGGTGCCTCTGACAGCTCATCAGCAGTGAAAAAGTAATAAAAGCAGCTTTAACAAAAAATGCTTCACATTCTGCTGTATTTTATATTACATTAGAGGAGGACTAACCTGGAGCTGCTGTGACCCTGAATGACCCCCATGTTGCATTTACTGAATATATCTTAGACCATTTAGATCCAATCTTTCTGACCACATCCAGCTGACAGAGGTGAGCGCACGAGGCATGGAAGCTATTTTTTCTCACGTTTCTGCCCTCTTACGTTTTTGTGGAAATCATACAGTGCATTTAGAATCAAGAATTTCTGACTGCTATGAATACATGAATAGCGAGTGAGTTTGACTGCAAGCAGCACGTTGGATGTCACTGAGCTGCTTCTGAGACCGAGCGCAAATACCGTCTGACAGTAATTCGGTCCACATAATGGGGGATTCTCATTATTATTTATAAAGTATTATATGTTCTCTGGATCCTCAGGTGCTCCAAACATAATCAGTTTGGTCCCTTACTAAGAAGGACGTTCCAGTTTGCTGTGTTTTTTTTTTTTTTTGGGGGGGGGGGTGTTCCAGTTAAAGTGGGCTTGAGTGAAGCTTCATTGTCCTGAAGAGAAAAAGAGAGAAAGCTGATGCTTAATTATTTGCTAATAATCTGATTTTATTTTTGCCCCATTCTCAAAAGTAGATAATAAAATATAAAATAATCCCACCTAACTTGAAATATGAGGTAAAAAAATTAAAACGAAATGTGTTCAGATTATTATATATAAGTAAATAAAACCCTGCGGGTGCATTTAGTGTTTTACTTGTAAACTGATGTTTAGGCTCTTGGAAAATGTTTCATGCAAGAGGAAGTGTGCAGAGATATTCAGGTTTAGTTTGGTTTTCTCAGAATGCATCTCCTTTCCTAATCTGAAAATAAATGTGCAAACACAATCCCCTTATATGTTCAAAGTTTTTAAGACCTGCAGAAGAAAAACCACTGATCAAATCAGAAAATTCTAAATTACATTGGAGGTGCATGAAAACCCAAGAAAGAGAGTAATTAAAAACGCATTTGGTGACACCCAGTATTTTCCTCTCTGTCTAGTTCTTCGGCGTGATCATGACCTGGGTGTACATCACTCAAGTTGAAAAGGAGGTGGAAGAATACGAACGTTTGAAGCTCGAGATAGAGCGGCAGGCTGAGATGGAAAACATGATGGAAATGAGGAGCAAGAAACCGCCCCGCCTTGCCAAATGGCTGAAGTGTATGCCCGACAAGGAAATATACTACACACTCAAAGAGCCCAGGGTGTAGTAGACATTCTTTAGGGTTCAGCTTCCTTTTTATTCCTGTGTGTCTTTTTTTACTGAGGACTGTGTTTTACATTCTCCCAATAGAAAGTATGAAAATAAAACTGCATAGTGGCTCAGACAGTCTCAGGGATAAACGTGGGAACCAAATTCATATTTACCTTCTGTGTATTAAGGCAGATAACATAGCTGTGATGTCTTTAAACGCAAAAGTCAAGGCAGCGTTTGTATAAAAACCTGAACAGGCTTTGGTATCAAATGTTCATCAATCCCTCTGAGCCACTAGAGCTCATTAAACCTGCATGATGTGTCCAGCTTATTAAGAGTAATTCCACAGCAAGAAAAGCTCAAGGTGAACTAATTTAAATGTTTGTGTTTCCTAACAAGATTATGCACATAAAAAAACTACCTTTTATTTTTTAAATTGGATTAAATTAGAAAAATTTAGCTTTGGCAAATAAATTACAATATGAAAGTGACCAAAACATCTTCTGTATGAACCGTGAAATACTGTATTAACCTTGGTGAAAGTATATCAAGTTCAGCTTCCTTTAGCAAAGCCTTAACTGTTGTTTTTTTTTTTTGTGTGTTGAATGAAAGCACCACGCTGCTTTAAAATGAATGTTAATAAAGTGGTTCTGCAGTTCCAAAGGGATATGTCAGGATTTTTGTGCAGCATATTAGGCCTAAATAAAGAAAATGATCATTAAAATGTAAACTTATTCCACCGCAGGATTAACAAACTGTTTTTATTTTCTAAACTCAACCACAACGTGAAGTTCAGTCTTCAGACTTCTGTTCTTTGTAAACTTAGCAGCAACTCAGACCACTTTTCTGCAGCTTGGTGCACTTTTTAAAATGTTGGAATTAGTTTTATTGCAAGAATTGATCTTGTTCAAAACTAAATTTTCAGAAAAAATGGTTTCTTTTTCCCTTTGAGTCTTTCATGATTCTTTTCTTGCCTGTCAGGTTTACAGAGTGTGTATTCTATACTCTAATTTGCTGTTACCTCAAAATGCTGTCATGTTTTGTTTTGGGTTGTTTTTTTTTTGGCTGTGTGCCATTTAGATAGTTTGGGTTGGGGTGTTAATTAATCAAAGTGATTTTGTTTTCATATAGTTTTCTTTTTTTTTGCTTATGACTAAACAGCATTCCTTAAAATATGTTTAACCTTGTGTTATATTGGTTTGTACTTACATCATGGCTACCACACATTTGTAAGCTGCAAACTTTCAGTTAAAGTTGTGATGAAGATTAAATTAAAGTGCAGACCAAACATGAGGGGAGTTCATCACCGCCGTCACATATCAAAATAAAGTATGAAGTAAAACACAAAGATATCATGCTGGCAGCTGCAGGAAATGATCATTTTGGGGGGAGTACATTCACCTTCAGAGAAATATCTGTGCCTTTAAACATTTACAGGTGCTGGTCATAAAATTAGAATATCATGAAAAAGTAGATTGATTTCAGTAATTCCATTTAAAAAGTGAAACTTGTATATTATATTCATACATTACATACAAACTCATATATTTCAAATGTTTATTTCGTTTAATTTTG
>NC_051444.1:11414676-11514018 GCF_001649575.2 Kryptolebias marmoratus
CATTTGAAATATATGAGTTTGTATGTAATGTATGAATATAATATACAAGTTTCACTTTTTAAATGGAATTACTGAAATCAATCTACTTTTTCATGATATTCTAATTTTATGACCAGCACCTGTATGTAGAAGGATAGTAGGAAACCATTTGTGTGAGATTTCTAAACATGTCCTGCATAAACTGTCTACTTTTGTAGGAGAAAATAAAGTCCACATTTACACACATTGTACTCTTTAACCTAGCATGCATATAGTTAAACAAAACGAGAAGTGTTGTGTAGTTTATACAGTTTATTTAGAAATAACTTGAAGGTTTTTACTTACATTGTTATGAGTCATCTGTATGGGCTAAAGTTACAACAAATGGTCATTTTTGACTTGTTCATAAAACAAACCTACAGAATATTACTAATAATATTACTGTCTAGTTTGCCGTTTGGTTTTAGGAGCTCAGTGATATTTTACCACTCAGGAAAAATCCACCTGCTACAGTGGAAGATGCTAATTTGTTCTATATTCACATTAATATAAAGAAGCAGTTCACACATGAATGCCAAGCTGCCTTTGTTTGATAGTTTCTTCTTGTCTTTCTGGTGTTGTGAATATATATATAATGTGTGCTGTCAGTTTCTGGGGGGTGCTCTCATCATCGAGACGTTAGCAGTCTCACAGATCATTTCATTTGTCAACCTATACTGAAAGAAATGACCTATTTTTTAAATATTTATTTTCTTTAGGTAGAAAATAAAATATATAATGCTGTTCGGTGAGTTCTGTTTGACTTTGAGGTAACAGCACTAAATAATATTGTAAAGGAATCTTTAAAGATTGGGGTGTTTAATATTCGATATCATCTTGTGTGTTTTCCACAACAGGCTTCCTTCTTTCTGTTTGCCTTTTTCAAAATCTTCGTGTAAATCTGGGTGAAATGTTGAACATTTGTATGGATTAACTAAATCAGACTATCAGAGAAAAGTGTATAATTATTTTGGTATCCTAAAATAAAGCTTTTGCTCTCCCTAAAAAACTCCCATTTGGTCCCTAATATACATTTTTTTTACCTTTTAAGTTTATTTAAATAATTATGGTGTGCAACATTAAATGTGTTTAAATCCGGACAAATTGTGAACTCTGGCTCAAGCTGAGAAAACACCAGGAACACCAACAAATCCATCCATTTTTGTACTATAATCACGGTTTGCATATTCTGGTTTTTGAAAATGATGAAAGCTCCGGATAAAGACTTGAACTTTGGGGATTGAGATGTTACACTCTTTATTATTTCCCGTTACAAACAACACCAGAGGCTCGCCTCTCGCACGCAGCCACCATCTGTGCTTCGTCTCAGCGTCGGCTCTGAATAAACAAACTCCTTCGGCTGCTTTACACGTAAAGAGGAGCATGTGTGACAAGTGGGGAGTGTCCACAGTGGTTTGCAGTTTATCTGCTTCTCTTCCTTCCTCACACTCCTGCTGCTCTCAGGACTTCCTGTTGAGTGAACACTATTAATATTTGACTTTGCTCACCACAAAGGAGGAGAAATTTTTTTTGCTACATCTTTAACAAGAAACCAAAGCTCCTGTGAATTGTCTAAAAGGAGAAGTCATGTGGCGCTGCTATAATACAGCAACAAACTGATAATTAAAGCAGTACAGCAGTGCAAACTCTGTTAGGAAAAAAGAGTATTATAAACACATGCACAAAGCATCTCTGAGGTTTTTCATTGGGAGCAGACATGATTGACAAGCTGCTGAAACTTCCCATGTCAGCCGGAGTGGGACATCTTCAGTTGAACCTCTGACAGCCTTCCTGTTCGATGCACAAATACTGAATATGGAACAGGTTCCTTGTTTTCATCAGGTTGACAGATTTGACCCGGTGGCTTTTCATCCAGATTAAAACAAATATACATAAAAAAATAAAAACACCCCCATTACAATTTTTAATCAAGAAGTGAAAATTAGAATAGAAAAAACTACATCTAAAATGCAAATAATAAGGAAGCAGTATCACTCAAAATGTGTGCAGATATATAAGGGCTGTAGATGTTTGTGTAATTTGTTAATTAGGTTAAAGCTGGGTGATATGGTCTATAGCTAATATCAATATTTTAAACCAAATATAGTACATTTTTTGTTGTAAAATTTCTAAAACATTATAGCTCACTGATGGTGTTTGGCTCCTTTGTGCCATGGAAACGCTGAACTATCCTGCACAATTATCAATACTTATTCGGATTTTTCTTTAGTTTCACTTCTTCTCTGCAGCCGTTGACTCAAAAACACGAGAAGAGAGACATGCAGGGAGCAAAGAAAAGTAATGTTTGTGTTTTCTAAAGGCCTCTGCCACTCTTGTGACTGAAAATGACAATACAAAAACACACAGCCTACGCTTTAAATCAGACGAGTTAAAAATCATTTCAGTCTGTTTAAAGTTTAATTCTGGATTTAGATTGTCTGAAGGTTATATTTGTATCTTCTGCCTCTCTATGTCCCAGACTCAATTCAGTGTTTCTGTACAAATTTTACTTTTGTCATCAAATACAGTCACTATAAAAAAATAATCTGAAAAACTTTGTTGGGTCAAAAATCAAATCCAATAAACTCCCTGCAAACAGAAAACTCTTCAGAAATCAAATTCACTTTAAATGAGTTTGTTTGAGCAGCCTATAATATTTTAGTCCCCTGTCAAAAAAAAGATTTCTGAAAAACAAAACTTATGTTCTGTCAAATGAGAGAAAGTGGAGAAACTTACACAGTTTATATGAAAGTGACAGTGGGTGGTTTTGTGTAGGTCTTAACAAGGACAAGTTGGCACAGCTTCTTCAGAGTTATTTACACGTTTTCACTGTCACACTCCACAGACAAGAAGCAGAACACCATGGGCCAGTAAACGTACCCATAAAGGTCCAATCTCTGCCCACCCACCAACTTATTTTAATGAAATGCTCTGAATAAAGGCTCAAGCACAAATATGAAATGGTTAAAATCACAACTATCTCGAGCTGACAGTGCCAATAAGTTAAAATCAAATCAGAGAATTAAACACATTACAGCTGACACTTAAAATTGAGCCATAGTTTAAAAGCTGTGTAATTAAAACATTCTGTGAAATAACACTCCGCTCAAAAATGTCCCAGTTTATTACAGGACTGTGAAGGGAATATATAAGTTAATGGGGACTGCTTGCTGTTTGCCTGTCTCTGGATGAGTCAGAGAGCTAATGAGGACTTTAGAGAACATTTTTCAGTTTGCCAGTTCAGCTGACAGCATCACATTTCTTATCTAATATTCAGAGAGAGAAAAGCTGGTTCGCATAAAGAGAACTGAGGTCAAACAAGTCCAAAAAAAAAGTGATTTAGCACAAACTCCAAAACCGTAGAACATTCAGGTATTAGAAATGAGTTAAAATACTTTTATCTGCTCAAGAATACTTTTGCCTCTCAGTTCCTTTCTCTCAAACTCATAGACACACACTTATTAGGAATGAGTCAGTGTTCAGTAATGTGTGGGTAGGTGCTGGTCATTCATTAGTCTAGTGAAGCCTAGTGTCTGGTCTGACACTGACATTTACCCCTGAAGTTCACAATAAACTTCGTCTGGCAGCTGAAGATGAAGAGGTGAATCTTTAAAGCCACAAATGTATAATTCACATGAATTATGCTCTTCGCTCTGTGACTTTAAAAAAATGAGCTAATTACAGGTCGGAGCAGAGACACTCTTCTGGACGTATAACTAATTAACCATGCCATGGCTACACATTAGGGCTCATTAATTAGTCTGATCCAATGCTGGCATTTAACACGCGAGTCAACACCCAATAAGGCAACAGGAAAGGACTGTGCCTGAGAGACAAAGAGGACAAAGTCTTCAGAGGGAACCACATCAGACAGCAGCAAACAAGGGACTTTTTAAAGAAATTTCCAAGCCTGTCAAAGTGGTTAATAGGTGCTTTTACATGTGAGGCAATGAGAACCTCTTTACAACCTCTTTGTACCAAACACAGTAACTAATGTGAACTTATTGCACTTGATCAGTCCATTTTGTTAAACTGTTTCGGTCTTTTTAATTCTGTCTGTTGATAATATAATGCAGTAATTAAATCCTATTTGGTAAAGAAAATAAAGATGAGTTATTTGTAAGCTGAAATTAAAGTGCTGCTTAAAGATATTGTTTGTTTTGTTTATATATATATATATATATATATATATATATATATATATGTGTGTGTGTGTGTGTGTGTGTGTGCATTTTTCTGAATGCCATAAACGGTCCATAAACAATCCAAAACAGTGCTTCCTTTTTTTTTTCTTTGACAACCTAAAACATTTATTGTTGAATGTAGCAGCTTTACAGACTGAATTGAGACTAAAGTTTGTGCATTACTGTTATAAATGTGCTCTTGGTTTAGAAAGTATATTTTCATTACATCCAGCTGCAGCTCTTTTTCAGAGTTGTATTACTTTAGAGTTGTTGTCACACGCTGGTTTCGAAATTGATGTCATTATTAGCTGATGTTGCTCCATGTGGAGGAGTGTAACATCGCACAGCGAGAGGTATGATCCACAACACTTCATTAACGCAACAAAATCAATAATGCCAAAGCAGAAAGGCTACCCTGTGATTTCAGAGGACAGTTATATTTTAAAGGCAGGAAGCTATTAGTCAGTAAACTAACTAACAGCTTATCTTTTGGTATCTTGTGTTATTTTCTTCTCAGTTTGGTCAAACTGCTGTTTGAGATACTGTTTTTAATCATCTGTAGAGCTGAGCGTCTGGGTTTACCTCCTCGAGGTTTCTGAATAGGTTCTGATCTCAAACCAGCCATGAAATACCCACAAAATATGAAAATATGTTTGTCCCAAAACACAACCTGGTTAGATCTAATTTGGCTCTGTGTTTTACAGCATCTGTTCCACTTTAAATAAACCACCACACTGCCGACTGAAGCAAGCACATGACCCCAGGAGAAAAAGGGTGCGTGCTCTGATCGTATTGCTGGTACTGAGTGTTGGTCCGGTTATGTTGCAGATTATGGGAGAGATTTTTTTTTCTTTTATAAAGCAGAGATGTGCAGGTGAGGCTGGAAGAGGTGGGAGAAAAGTTGATTCCTGTTACTGCAGCAGCCGAGTGATGTTGCTTCATTTATAAGAGCCGACTGGTGAAGAGGAGGGCTCTTTATCCTCTTAGTCTGACTCAGCAGTTCAAAGCATTTTCTAACACAGCAGAGATTTCAGGAAAGCAATTTAAGCATTTCAAAAACATGCTTTACAGATGTATCTATGTAGGATAGAAAACTTTACCGAACTGTTTAGGTATGTTGAAAATTATTCTCAAAAGCTTCTAAATGACCTGGAAAAATACATTAATAACACTCATCCCTGTCATTTGGATAAAAGAATGAGAAATCTTATTAGATTCTAGTTGTTTAACAGCTTAAGAAAGAGCAGAATGAAGATGAAGATGAAGA
The DNA here is from genome assembly GCF_001649575.2 of Kryptolebias marmoratus. NCBI lineage: Eukaryota > Metazoa > Chordata > Actinopteri > Cyprinodontiformes > Rivulidae > Kryptolebias > Kryptolebias marmoratus. The sequence goes on from NC_051444.1 coordinate 11,420,146, forward strand.
ACAGGCGTAACAGACAGATGGGACTCCATAAGAGCTGAACAGGTGAAGAAGAGGAGGGTTATCAGAATTCGTCAACGACCAAAAGTAACACTTGTCATACAAAATCAGCAGCAGAAAGTCTGAGACATGACTTGGTACATCTGAAAAAGAAAAAAAAAAGTGTTAACAGCTTACAGTTTAGCGTGGCTCATCACAGCTTCAAGTTCTTCTTACTGCAGTTTTTAGCAATGAAATAAATAAAATGACATTTTTAAAGGAACTCATTGTGCTCAGTATGTTTTACATTGTTTCCAGATGATGAGTGAAATGGACCAAAATCCAAACGTCTAGTGTTGTAAGACCCTAACAGCACCTCTCGCGTTCTTCCAAACAAGCAAACAGAACATTTTCACTTTGTAAAAGAAGGTTAGATAACTGTGAATATCCTTTTTTCTCTCTCTCTCTCAAACAGCAGAATAATCACCTGTGTTTTTGCTTTTTTAACAGTTTCTAGGCCTGATGTTTTACAGCTGAACTTGATATAAAGAATTTACCACAGAGCTCTACAATAAATGACTCAAATGGACAACGGGCACCATAAACTATTGCACGTTTGATTTTATCAGTCAAATGTTGACTCTACGAGAGACCCGTCCTCCTGCGGTTATTGTCAAACAGGTAGTAACATTAATACCTCTGGTCTTGTCTGTTAGATTACACACAGCTTCCTTTTTTAATGTAACTTTATTACCAGTTTTGTTCAATTAATCTTTTTTTTATAAATATATTTTCACCTGCCAGTGTGAAGAGTCTGCATCTGGATACTGAAAATATTGGATGATCAAACAGAAATGCCCAGCAGGCACAAACCCACTCTCCAAACGCCCTGTGCACAATTAAAAAACGTACAAATAAATTGACCTCTGGTTTTGGCATGTCGCTTGAATGCACTGAGAGATGTTTCCCATTAAGAGGAGGTGTCCAATTAAAACAGGAAAAAGGGGCATTTTCATTTCATACTGAGCAACTTGTAATAAAGTGTCATTGTTTGTAGGATGACGAATCTTCTAAATAACAAAAAAACTGTATTTTTATGTTGACTGGTTTCTGGGTTATTTTGTTTAGAAACAGGCATCAAGACAAACTGATGGGGAAAAGAGTCAGAATCAGACAAGATGACAACCTTCGTGGTTGTGTGTTGATTATGCACGCTTTAGTTTCCTGATTCATTTCTTTTTGTTTGTTTTCACTCCTAAAATTTCCAGAAGACCTGGTTTCCTTTTTCCAGTCAAACCACTTTTTATGCACAAACGAAAACACTAATCATGTTGCTGCATTTCTTTTTCTTTCTTGATCCAATCATGTGAGAAGCTGTTACAAAATGTTAAATTCATGAGGAAAACATCCCGGTTGTAGGTTGTAGCTCCCTCCCGCTCTTCCTCTTTGTTTTTCTCCACTCCCCTGTTTTCCTTGTGGCTTTTTCAGTAGTTTTTCAGTAGCAGCTCTTTTGTCTCTCGTGGCTCGGCTTCAATCAGCCGTGAACACCTGTGGTTCATCATTTCTCTCCTGCAGCCTTCCTGAGCCTCTCCACCATCAGTCTCTGTTCACCCCTCCAGCTCCTGCCAGCCCTTGTCTACGCTGCTATTAAACCTGACTTCTTCTCATTCTAACACCTGCCGACTCTCTCCTCCACAATGCAATCATCAATAAATCGCCCTTTCTTTGCTAACTGGCGTCAGGTGTGCTTTCCCAACAGGAAAATCCTTCAAACTTAAAAAGATCAAAGCGTGTGTTTCAGATCGGAGCCTTGTTTTAGGCAAACCTTGTTATGACAGCAGGTTGAGGGTAGTTTCAGACATGAATTAAGTGGTTTTAGGGGGCGCGGGGGGATTGTGGTGAAAATTAATTACTTAGTGATGAAGAATGTATCAGAAGTTTGAAGAGAGTGGAGTCAGTCTCATTAGAAATAGATTCGAAATTAGAGCAAAAAAGCTATAAATGTAAGAATCATCGCCTATTATTTGCTTTCACACTCTTTGGTAAGAATTCATTGGTTTCCTTTGACACCATGAGCAGCGAGTTAGACAAATCACTGACAGCCATCAAGTAGTTTCATGGAAATAAGATGAGATCTCCAGGTTTTCTTAATCAAAGCCAAATCTATGCATGAGTTTCCCGCCTCTTAGTGTGAAGTTTATTCAGTTTTCCTTATAATAAATGATATGAAAGTTATCTTCCCAAGCAGCAACACATTCCAGCACACCATGAGGCTTTTGACAACGGGAAAAGAACGGATTTAAATGATAAAGTGATTTTAATTTAAAATTTTCCATCTCAGATTTAAAGCCCGTATTCTGGTGTCAACATGCTAACTCAGTGAGACACATAAAAAGGACGGTGTTACGTGTGCAAATGTGCTAAAAAGAAAAGGTATGTCAGCAGCACAATAACTCAGAACTCATGCAGGTTTTTTTTAAAAAAAGAAAAACATCAAAAAATCTATCTCTTTTAGTCAAGTGTTGGAACATTTGCTCACTGAACAAGCGAACCATCCAGAGCAGCGGCAGACTTTGCTGAGGCTTTCTCTCAAAGGTCACAATAAACTCTGAACTTTGATGAGAACTGGTTGACAAATAGGAAGCTTGTGATATTTATCATCTGATATTGTGCCAGTAGGTTATGAGTTTTCATCAGACTCTTGGATAGAAGCTCATCTGTGGCCCGTGTCTCTCCTGCATGTTGTTGTTGTTTTCTTGTTTGTTTTCATCACACTGTGCGATATTACTCTGTGCAGGGTGAACAAAGAGTGTGTGTCCTGGTCAAAAAGCGTCTTTGTGTGTGAGCTGTTATTGCCTTTTGTGGTTTGTTAAATTACAGTACAATTTATTGTATGATAGAGTTGTTAATTGGGCTTAAAGGGGTAAGAAGGGATCAAATGCGAAGGAGAAATATTTAAATTTTAAAATGGCTTTTTTTTTTTACATGGTTGTTTTTGGTTAGACAGATGAACAAGCTTAACACAAAGTTGGCTCAAGAGTACTAAAGGAGCTAAAATGTTGAATGAACACAATTACTTTGGATTAAAAATAGCATTATTTTATTTATTTATTTATTGCATTTTAAAATAAATGCAAATTACGGTTTAGTAATTAATTGTCTGAGGAAGTCTGGAGGATTCTGTGCAGGAAACTTAGGCTTACTATCAACTATCCTCATCAAGATTACGTCATGCAGACGCTGTGAGGTTGGAGTTCATGTTGTTTATTGTTGAGGCTGTTTTATAAATCCTCATGATGGATGAGTGAAGCTCTGACACCTTCAGCTCAGTGGGCCGCAGCCTGACGAGGATCCTAATGTCAGCACAGATGGGAAATGAGATCAGGAGACGTTCATCGTCTGCCATATCAACTTCACGTAATACACCGGGTGAGTAATATCAGTACAAGATATTTACTCATTTTTAATGACAATATTTAGTTTGAGAACTTCATTCGCAGCTCACTGAAACATTATTGCAGTAGGGCATATTTTTTATTTCATTTAGTAAAAATGTAATTGCAAAAGTGTCCAATTTTAAGTTGTGAAAGAAATGCAAAAATGCTGATAGATTCTGTAAAATACAGTAAACTAACAGTTAAGTCTCTCAACATTAATTTTTTTTCTAATCTAAAATGAATTACAGCAAATAATAAATACCAGTTAAATACTGATGCGTCAGCATTTCTGCTGTTATTTCATTTAAAAACACCACTGTCTAGTTTTCAACCATTGAAACACAGTGAATTATATTATGCACAAACAAAAAAAACTTCAGAGTATTTTGTTAGATGTTTGGACATTTTAATCTTTTGGCAAGAGAAATTTATATGTTTAACTCCAACTGTTTTAAAAGATTTTAACACAAAGAGAACTGATTTTCCACCTACTTTACATATTGATAAAACTTCCTCTTTAACCAATTTGACATTGATTTTCTAGTTACTTCTTCTTTTGTCTCACCAACACAGAGTATAAAAATAATGCAGCAAACCAGAATAAATTGAAGATATTGGTGTATTCCTTCCCTTTAGAAACACAATATTCTTATGACTCAGATGCTTTGTGTTCAAGAAGAAACTTGGGGCAAATTTTGGCTACTTGATCTTTATACCTTTGGGTAAAATGCATTATGTTCACCCATTAGTCTGAAATAAATGAGGAAAAAAATGGCCCCTTATTCAGTGAGTCCTCAAGATGGATTTAAAAGGTATTAATCCTGTCTCAGAAGACAAAACGCTGCTTTAATTCCTTTTAATTACATCTTACTAACACATTGAACACGGTGACATGTCATGTTTAATTCTTTCACAACGAGCCACAGGCGATCAGCAGCATCATGCGGCTACAAGGTCGCCTCGTTTTCTTCTTAGAGCTGATCCATTTCTGTCAATTGAACATTAAATGTTGAAAAAATTAACTTTAATATCTTCAATTATTTCTGTTTTGCTGCTAACAAGGTCATGAAAATGAACAGCGTGGTGGACAAAGGTGGGGGGGATTTGTATTCAAACACTGCAACATTTCATTTTTCTTTGACCATTTCTGTCAGTTTGAAGTTCAGGAAACTGAAAATAAAACTTGATTATCAGTTATTTTAATTGATATTTTTTTGTGAAAGCTGACTGGTTAGAGTTTGTACTTTTGAAGTAACTATTTTTAACAGTTTAACATTTTAGATTAATGCCAAGACAGAAAAAAAAATGTTTATTTCCTCTTTAAGAGCTCAAACTAAAACTAATGCACCTGTATGAAACTGCTGTGATGTTTCTATGGTTTTAAGCAAAGACAATTTGATGACATGTTTTTGCTTTCTTGCATCATTTTGTACCTTTTTGTGACATGAAAGTGGAAAAAACATTTTCTGAAAGAAAAGAGAAAAAACTTTGCCTTTTTCATTGAAGTTTGAAATTGAAAAGTTGCCCTGTGGAGTCCTGCAAGTTAAAATGCAGACTTTGAACTATGAAACACACACACACACACACACTCACACACCTGGGCAGGTTTGAAAAAGCGTGGTCATTATTCTGTGGAGAGAGATCAGAAGGTCACGCAGGCACTTTGTTGAACGTGGGCCGATAATGAGTCTACAAAGGACCAATTACCTCCCTGCCTTCGCATCCGTCTCTTTTGTCACTCTTTAATTATCTAATTTGGCCGTGACCTTTCTTGAGAAATACTGATGAAGCAGGGAAACATCCAGGGCTTGTTGCTGAGAGAGAATCAAAACACTGCAGAGAAATGGATGAATGGGAGAGTCAACCGTGGGACGGGGTCAAGTTGTGTTTAATATGCATTAAACGTCAGAGTTTGCCGACTGGAATGTTTCCGATTGTCAAAGAAAAGAAATAACTGTGATGTTTATAGTGATGGTAAAAGCTCCACCTGTCATACCTGTGAGCTGCAGCTTCCTCAGCCCAACAGGATGAAAGACTTCGAGCAGCTCTGCAGCCGATTCAGCATCAAAGGATTTAAACTGGAGTCGCATGAAACTCAAACCCTTTTAGTGCCATGGCTCAAATCCACAAGTTTTAACAAAACTGGTAACTTGAAAGAATATTCAGTCAGAGTAATCCTTAGATTAGATCAGAGAAGTGGAATAAATCATGGGCATCTGTGTTTTATGGACAATAAAATATGGAGCACTTTGTGGAGCAAATGTACTGATTTCCAACATCTCAAGTGCATCAGATCCAGAATCTAATTAAGATTTTCATTGGATTAAACTCATCTTGTTTTGTTAAGTTTGTCGCTAAAACACACACACACACTCACAAAAAAAAACAGTTTTGGCAGAAATGGAAATTCTATATGTGTGACAAAAATCAACAAAAACAATTTATTTTACTGAGGCTTCATTTTTTAACCTTCAGTGATCTTATTTGTACAAAACCACCTAAAAACTTTGTAAAAAAAAAAAGTGGAATTGGTCACTGTCACTGTGGACTTTTTTTACCATCACTATTTTAGTGATTGTTTTCTGAAAAATGTTTCTTTCATCTGATTTTCTGCACCTATAATGTAAGTGGTAAGTAACATTACAAACACATTTTTAGCACAAAAAGCAGATTACATTTAAAGGGTTGCCTCAGAAAAAAGAAAGTAACTTTCAAGGTGTGTCTTTCTAAAATGCTATTATGAGAAGAGAAGGCTCTGAAGATATCTAAATTCTTGTTTGGGGAATTTTTGCATACATACTGTAAGCTGAGCAAGAAAGAAAGTTTTGTTGCTTTTTGTTACTGCATGTCAAATTTAAAGTAATAAAACATAAACACAAACAGTTCAACACTGTTATATGACATGGCACTAAGGACATCTTGAGAGTGGATACGTTTACTTTAAAGCCTTTGAGTTATTTAGCTGTCAGCTGAGGACACAGCTTTATTACAGCTGGATGGTAAAAGCAGAGAAACACACCGGTTTGGTGTGCAGGGACGACTGACTGATGCTTGAATATAACGTTTACATTGTGATGATTCTGGTCTTTGTCCTGCTGTGTGCTGGGCCCCCCACCGATATGTTATTGTCAGTCCCCAGAGGCATAGTGGACCTTAATCCTCATGTCCAAACAGACAGTCCACATGGGGTGTTTCTGGTCCTCCTCAAAAGCCTGACACAAAGTAACACAGGAGAAATGCTGGAACATAACGCTGCAAGTTTGTGAATGAAATAAAATAAAGCAGAAATGATTTCTTGATAAATAATCTTTGCTGCTGCAGCAGCTCTGACCACAGCAACTATGACTCATTATGACGTGGCAACTGGAGTTATGGGAGGACATTGTAACATAAAAAACACACCATTATCTCTAATGACCTTTTTATTAAATGTATGGATTTTTTTCCATATCTCAAATGAAACATGACTAGTAATGTAAATATCTGAAAGGCAAGTTTCTCCTGGAAATGATTCTATTTTAGTAATCCAAAAGGTTCCTCATTCTAGATAAAAAGAAAGTATTTATAGATATCTGTGGAGCAAAATGTCCAATATACTCAAATAGGAAAAAAAAGATGTAATTTGTCCAAGGCAGATATCTGAAAATGGTGACTGAACATAGGAAAAACAACTTTTAGGTATCCTTTTTTAACTATGAAAATCTGAATGATAGATATCTGCTTTAAGGGCTCCGTTTAACTGTTATATAAATTAATCAGCTTGCCATAATTGCTTACAGGTTTTATCTGGATGTTTGCTGTCCTCTTTTGGTCAAGCTCTGTAAAAACAAATTGAGCTGATTTTAATAATATGTAGATAGTGAGGGGGAATAGTTTAACAGTACAAAATAACACAGACAATACATTTTTTACTGTAACTGTTAAAACACAAACTCTTCTGTGTGTGTTGACAAATTTATGTTGACCATGAATGGCTTTCTGATTTGAGTTTCGAGCTTGTTGTTTTCTTTAAAGGCCACTAGGTGGCAGAAAAACTCCTTTCCTGACAGAAACTGTGTCGGGGAAAAAAAATATATATTATTGCGTTTAATCGCAATAGTTTTCGCGTTATCTTTCAATAACGTTTTTGGGGGGTGTCGTGCAAAATATGATGAAATCTTGAAATAAAAAACGAGCGGAACCCTCGCGCTTCGCTCAAATCACCGGAACTTCCGCTACGCAACTTCCGTTCCGCGAAGTTTGGAAAATTTGGCGCCGGGGACTTTTAATTAGACACGAAAGAAATCGCCTGAGAGATTATTGAGGAGCTGGATGTCAGTGTAGAATAAGTCCGGTGTATTTTAACAAGGATGTAACCTTTATTATTGTTATTGTTGTTGTGTTTGTGATCAGCGGAGATGCAGAACAACAGCAGCTGTGTTCCACTGTCATCGAGAAGACCTCACCTAACAACACGATCCAAAAATCAGCCTTTTAAACTCTGAATTTAGACAAAATTACCTTCACCTGGCTGAAGTTTGTCCAGAGCCGCTATGAACGGAACTAAAACGAGGACGATCAGGGTGAGTCTCTTTTTTTTAACATCTAAATGTTAGTTTATGCTGCTTTTGTTTTGTCATTCAAAGCATCAACAGAGAAAATCGACTTTAAACTGCTTCACAGTGATACACATAATGATCTCTCAGTAAGTTGGTTTGTGGTGGTCATAAATGTTTTATAAGGACTGTTTTTGAAGTTTTTCTGTTTATTAAAGTCTAAATGGACAACAACACAAATGGCACTTGTGATATTATAATGTGTTTGTGGGTGGTTGTCAGGGACCTGCACGGATCTGTGAAGGCCAGCAGAACATTTCTTCGTTTTTTGTCTCCAAAAACCAAAAGGTAAGTCTTTACTTTAGTATGTATTTCTTTCCTTCCCTATCACAGTACTACAATATGACATTAGTGATTGATTTTGTTAATTATGTGAAGATTCTGCACATATATTGTGATCAAGCAGCAGATGTTTTGGCCAAACATGGGTTTAAGTTTGTAACACATCGAAACAAAATTACAACTCTAAACACATAACTATATTTTCATTGGTCTACAAATAACTGTTGTTTTTTTCTTTAATATAAACAATTTCTATGCTGCTACAGGACAAATACAAGGCTAAAATATTAGATTTTTTTATGTTTTCTTTAATTTTTTCATGTTCAGTTTTAGATTTAGTTTTGTTTCGAGATCATCATCTGATTGTGTTGCTTGTAGGCTTCATCATCTTCCACAAAAGTGACCATCACAAGTGATGTTTTCCTCAAGACTGAGGCTCGGATCAAAGGTGGTAAGAAACTAAGCCCCCCATCGAAGAGGAGTGTCCTTGGCGAGCTCGAGAACATCCTTCCCTCCTCTCCGGACCTCCTCCTCTCTGTGCCTGAAACCCCCAACAGTCAGATCAGGCTCTCCTCCTCCAGAGAGGAGAATCGACTGAGCTCAGAGCCCCACAGAGAGGCATTGTATCGATCTGAGGTCAGCCAGCTGTCCCCCATCTGCCGCAGTCCCAGCTCTAAAGGTCTAAAACTACGAAATATAGTGACAGAGAAAGGAGAAGGAGCCAAGAAAGAGGAAAGATTGTCTGGCCCCTTGAAGAGACTCTTCAGCCCTGCTGAAGAGTCTCACAATGCAAAGAGAGTGAGAAGTTCACCTCCTAAACTCGTGATCAGCTCCACAGTTGGCCGCCTAAAGGCAGTGAATCCATTTACTGACCCTGCGAAGACACCTCAGCTTTACAGCCACCAATCTGATGGCCGGTCTGAGAGTTTGGTAGAGAGGGGAGGAAAAACGGGGGACTTGATGAACAGCAGAAAAGCTGTGATTTCCCTGCAGTCAGTTTCTGACCACTTGATGAAGGAACAAAGAAAACCTCAGGAGGAACAAGAACATGCAGAATCTGATTTTACTGTGATAACAGAGCTGAAAGCAGCTGAGGTGAAAACCAGCAGAAACCTACAGAGCTGCCTGGATGAGGACATTTCTACTGTTGGAGCCACATGTGAACCGGAGGGAGAGGATGTCCTGAAGGTAAAAGAAACTAAAAGACCCCTAGAAATGGATGGAGATGTGGACAACCAAACTTCTTCTGCTCAGGAACAAGCTACAGGTACGCCCTGTCATTAAGAATGCATTTTATGATATGACTTTTATAATACATTTTTTCAAAAATTAAATGTTCTGTGTCAAATGGCATTAGCTAAAGAGGAAATGGCAAAGATTACCAATATTCACTGTCATGCACTACAGTATATCAAGTTTGTTATCTCCTTTTATTTTGTTTTTTTCTTTCCTTTCATGGCAAAAACAAGATAACACAGGAGGGACGTCTGCGTGTCCTGTAGAAGACAGGCTTGAAGAGAGCTGGTTTACAGAGCAAATGGATGATGAAGCTGTAGAGGAGAGACCTAAAAAACCCCTGTAAGAAACACCTCTGGCTCATGAAGTGCTGCTGCTTTTTTTTTATTTTTAAAGCAAACTTTGTGTGACACAATTCCTTTCTGTTCCTGCAGTAAGGTACCAGACCACGTGATTCTGTCTGGGGGCCTAAACAACCGCTATCTGGTTGTGGATGTAGAGGAGAGACCTGGGCACAAAACGCTGACCGTCTCCTGCTCCAAGACTCTCCATCCAGCTGAGACGTGCCTGCTCAAAGACGGATGGTAGTGCCGCGTCTTCTTTATAACGTCACATCTTTTTCCTGGAGATTTCAGATGAGCTAAAAGTAAAACTTTCAACTTCAGCCTCAATAAGTTCCACTTTTATTTTTCTTGTTCATGTATTTTTTTTTGTTGTTATTTCTTTGTCTGTTTATTTTTATGCACATGTAAATAAGTTTGATTGTTTCTTTCTGTCTTTTTTGTTGTCAGGGAGACGACACCGGTTTGTCGTGGTGATGTGGTCCATCTGGAGGGTTTCTCCGAAGGTGGAACCTGGTTGGTTGACAGGGAGCGAGGTTTCCTGGTTTTATCACCCGACAGCCTCGTCTCAGGAACCAGCATCTCCAGCTCCATCCGCTGCATGAGACGAGCAGTCCTGGGAGATCTGTTCAAGGTGAAAGGGCTCAACAATGATCACTCCTCATTTCCTGTTGGAGATTAATGTGTTAACTGGATGTCATTTTTAGGAGATATAAAGTAGATTTTTTTTGTTATCTTCTTGAAATGAGATTTGATAATAATGTTTGTGCATTTATGTATTTTAGTGTTGGTAGTTTTATTTTGACCTCAGATACATCAGTCACACAAAGCTGTCCCTGATAACATTGTTCTCTCTTCTATTTTTTCCTTTCCTTAAAGCAGAGTTTTGATGGAGGCTCCAAACAAATGCTCAACGGCACCATGGTCCACGAAGTATTCCAGAGAGCAGCTACAGCTAAAGATTTTTCTTTGCAGAAACTTTCAAAGCTGGCTGATGAAGCTCTGCGCAGCCCTCGTTACCTTGGAGACATGTAGGTGTTTACATCAGACCGTAGGCTGCTGCAGGCTGTTCACAGCACATCTGTAGACTGTTTGTGTGCAGAGCACTTTAGGTTAGAAGGCTATAAATGATTAAAGCATTTGTGGAAGCTATTTATGACTCTTATAGTGTAGTTATCATTACCTATATTTAAACCGACAAGTAGATTCTCAGTCTGGTTGAAATCGTTCTAATTCCAGATGCAAATTTAGTTTTTCTATGGGCTGGTTTACATGCCTCTCAGCATTTTATACGAATGACATATGGAAATAGGACAAAGCTTTGGTTTCCCAGCTTTACTGATAAATTCTAATTTTTTAATAGAAGAAGATGAGATGTTTTATGTCTCTGCTGTCCTTTCTAATGAAGCAGGAAACTATAGCAGTTGGGTAGTCTAAGAGGAAGCAAGATTTAATAGCATTAAGCTGAAAGTGAGAGTTTATCAGTTCAAATAAAAGGTGTTTACATGAAACATTTTATTGTGATTGGGCTGTTTAATCTGATTAAAAGCTATGATACATTAGGAATTTACTCTAAATATGATAACCTGATGTTTGTTCTCCACTATGCTTCACTGTGTTTCCAGGTACAGTTTAGGTGTAAGTCAGGAAGAAATGAAGCAAGAACTGAACGAATATCTGCCCTCACTCGAACATTGGGCTAATGAATACCTCTGCTCTTCAACGCCAAAACCTATCAGCCTGAAAATGTATGTTTAATTGGTTCATCAATGTGCTTAAGACTCAGTTTGAAAGTTAATAACAGTCCAAACCTTTTGAAGAGCTGATGATTTGTCTCTGTCTCCTCGGCTTCAGTCCCAGTAACAGCAGAGTTCCAAGCAGCTGCCAGGACTCCACGACTGTTTTCACGGTAACGGCGTTGGCAGATATCGAGGAGAACGTCTGGTCCCCCAGGTTCGGCCTCAAAGGGAAAATTGATGTGACGGCGAAAGTTCGAATCCAAAGACCCCGAAACAGCCGTCACTTGCCTCCTGAAGAGAAGACTGTTCCTCTGGAGCTGAAAACTGGAAAGGAGTCGAACTCGATAGAACATCGCAGTCAGGTTGGTTGACCTACACCAATCATTTGTTTTTTAAGTCAGGTTAAAAGACAGTTTTAATCATGTCAGTGTGTTTCTGTGTGCAGGTGATTCTCTATACCCTGATGAGCATGGAAAGGTATAATCCTGATGTTGGCCTTCTGCTTTATCTCAAGACTGGTAACATGCATCCTGTAGCAGCCGGCCACATGGACCACCGAGGTACCAAACCAACAATCTTTTATCTGTTTTCTAAATGTGAGCAATGTAGCACAACAGAGAATCAGCATTATAAAGAACGGCAGATGGGTTAGCCAAACAGTGAATATTGTGTTTAAAATCTGTTACATGCATGTTGATTTTAAATATTCTACTTGTCTAATAATCACAAGTAAAAGTGCTAAAAGCCAAATATAAAGCAGCAGCTGCTATCAGTATGCATGCTAAATTGTGTGTTTTAAGATGTGGACTACTTTGAGAATTCTCTGGATATAACAAGTAAAAGGTTTGGTCAAATGTCAGCAGAAATCATCTTCTCTGATGCAGACATTTGGACTTTTGCATGCAGTTCCTCTGGTTCATGTCTCAGTATCAACTCTTGCAATGCATGTGAAGTAAAAAAAACCTTTTTGTTTGGAGTAAACTGAAAGTTTTATACTTTTTTTTTTGCACAATAAAGAGAAAACCCTTTTTACTGAATGATCGTATTGTAATAATGACGTGACTCTCTCTTCCTGACATTCATTACTAAACATGCTGCATTTTGTTCAGAGTTGCTGAAGCTGAGGAACACATTGGTTCATCACATTAACAACTGTGTGAAGAAGTCTGCCGATCGAAGCCGCCTGTCCAGACTTCCTGAGATGCTGACGAACAGACAAACCTGCAAGTACTGTCCTCAAAGGCTGAACTGCGCTTTATACCAGAGGTAAAACCGTTGTCTGTGGAAACAACAAGCATCAATAGTTTTAAGAAACTGAAGTCTTTTTCACTTTCTCCATCAGTTGTCTCCTGTCTCAGCATGTTTTGTTTTGTTTCTTATCAGAGTGGCGGAGTCGAGCTCTGAAGATGTCAGTGAGGAGGTTGTACGTACTTTTCTGCAGCAGGAAACCGGTCACCTGACTCTGCCACATCTGAACTACTTTTCTCATTGGCTGCTGCTCTGCTGCCTGGAGGCGTCCACCATGGAAGCCAGGAATGGGCGAAAGCGAGTTTGGCTGCAGTCGGTTGAAGAAAGGTACTGTATGGAGCTGGGAAACTAATACACTTTTAAAGCTCCTGCTACCTCATTATTTCAGTTCTGGTTCTGTTTTGGTTTCAGTGAGAAGAACGGCAGCTGCCTGGGGAACCTGCAGCTCAGCGACCCGGTGACTCTGCAGTCGGAAGGTGTCTTCTTCCACCGCTTCCTGCGCAGTGGTGTCGCTCCATTGGAGGGTCTGACCAGCGGGGATCGCATTGCTGTCAGCGGCCAGGAAAGTCGTTTTATTGGCTTGGCGACGGGATACCTCTGTGAGATCAACAGAACATCAGTCAGCTGCACTCTTGACAGGTAAGAACAGATTCAAATGTTTTAGTCATTTAGGAGCTTTCAACATTTATAATGTGATGTTTGAAAGTGCTCAGCTGAAGTTGTTTAGCTAATTTGCATGTTTGTGTTTAAAAAGGGACCTGTCAAAGTTCAGGGACGTGTTATTTCGAGTGGACGGTGATGGAGTGGTTGGCCTCAGCACTCACCTCAGTAATCTCTCCAGACTGATGGAAAACTGCCAGGACAGGTAGGAACAATGAAATATAAAAGTATATAAAGGTAGCACAGCAGGAAGATCAACCAGGCAAATGCTAATTTATTTACCATACAAGATGATTATCCACAGTTTGTCCAAAGTGTGTAATTTAGTCATTTTTAAGGTGTTTTCTTTTTTTTAAATGTGACAATGTGCAGCGAGCGTCTGAGGGAGCTGGTTGTTGACCTTCGACCTCCAGAGTTTATCACCAACCTCAGTTCTGTTCTGCCCAGAGAGGCCAAAGACACTGTGGCCAACATCCTCAAAGGTGTGTTTATGTTTTATTTATATTCTTTCTTTTGGGCTTCATGCTCAGTTTTGTTCTACATCACACTCCTAAATGAGAAATAAGCAGCTTAATAAAATTATGACTTCACAGTTTCAGTGTCTTCATGGGCCTACTTAAAACTCTGAGATCAGATTTGTTGCTTGTTTTATTTGGTTACAAGGGCAGTAATTTATTTATTTTTTAACCTGTGTGGATCAGAAAAGATTTCTGATTCTGAATTTCGTTGCAGCTGCTAAATCGCTGAAGTCTTTGACTCTTAAAGTGATGAGCATCCCTGACTTGACTCAGCAAACACAGATGATTGCACTTAGCAGTGCTAATATTACCTGTGGTGATGAATCAGCATTAGTTTTATTTTTGTTCTGGAAGAAACAACAAAATAGCATTTTTATTTTATTCTTTTTAAACACGTGGCATTTGTCAAAGTCACCATGGCTGCTGTCGAACTCCTAAAATGGAAAAATAAGTGGATTTGCCATTTATTGTTTCAATCTGCAATAGAAGAGGCCTCTGTGATGAATTTCTCTTCATCTGCATGTTTGTATAGGTCTCAACAAACCCCAGAAGCAGGCCATGAAGAAGGTGTTGTTATCCAAAGACTACACACTGATTGTTGGGATGCCTGGCACCGGCAAGACCACAACCATCTGCACCCTGGTAACCCTCCAACCAATCTGAAGTTAAAATGATCTGCTCTCTGTAAGGCAGACACCCTTACTCACCTCTCCACCATAAACACTTTTTTTTTAGGTTCGTATCCTGCACGCATGTGGGTTTAGTGTGTTGCTGACCAGTTACACTCACTCTGCTGTCGACAACATCCTGCTTAAGCTTAAACGTTTCCGGGTTGGCTTTCTGCGTCTGGGACAAGGACAGAAGGTCTGCCACACTCAGCAGCTGCCTTAAGCATTTAAAGTAGATAAGACTGTAATGTTTTTATTGTAAATAATCTCTGGATTTTATTTATTTTTTAACTGTAATATCTTATAAAAGTTAATTTAGAAGTGCACAAGACTTTGTTTTGTCCCTCACAATTGTCTTTGTCACATTCACTGGTTTCCCTCCAGGTTCACCCTGATATCCTGCCGTACACAGAGGAAAGTGTGAGGAAGATGGGCGTTCACACTCTGTCAGAGCTGGAGCAGTTCTATAACAAAGAGGTAAGGAGCTCATGAGAGGAATATCACAGTAACTTGGACTGATTTAAATACATTGCAGGTTGCAATGCTTTTTCAAAATATTGAATTTGTCACCTGATGTTTTAGCTGGTCGTAGCAACCACCTGTATGGGCATCAAGCATCCAATCTTCACACGTCGGCGCTTTGACTTCTGCATCGTAGATGAGGCATCGCAGATCAGCCAGCCGATCTGTCTCGGACCGCTTTTCTACGCCGGGAGGTTCGTCCTGGTCGGAGACCATCAGCAGCTGCCGCCTATAGTTCAGAACCAGGAAGCAAGGTCAGAAGTCTGATCTTAAATTTATGTTGAGGGAGGTTCCAATGGGGGAAAAAAATAAGAGAATGTTCTTAGTGTCGGCAGCTTTTTCTTATTTGTGTTTGTTTTTTCCCCTTCAGGTCACTCAGGATGGATGAAAGTCTGTTTAAACGCTTGGAGCTCCACAGTGAGGCAGTGGTTCAACTCAATGTTCAGTATCGGATGAACAGGTAAATAAATAAATCTGCATGCTGAGATGAAACTGGACACTTCAGCAACTAAGTCTGGGCATTTCAAGTAGCTTGCACTATAATGTTTTTATTGTTAAAAAAAAGATCTCTGGATTTTTTCAATGTCATTTCTCCTCATTCAGACCAGGTATTGTTTTAATGATGAAGAACACTTCATCCTACCTTTCCCTCTTTCTTATAAAAAAGGGAACTTAAGATCGACAATATCATATGAATCAATCTCTAATAAATAAAATTTGATGTTTTATCTTGCTGGAAGATTGCACAGAAAAGTTAATTTTATAATGTGACATCTACAACACAGACTTTTTTTTATATTAGGCAGATCATGTCTTTGAGTAACTCTCTGATGTACGACGGCCGGCTGGAGTGTGGATCAGAGAGGACGGCCACCGCTCTGCTCCCGCTGCCCCTCCTGCTCTCTGTCCAGTCGGAGCTCGAGTCTTACTCTCAGTCCCACCCTGAGCTTGACTTGACCTGGATACAGACCACACTGCTGCCCAGCAACCCTGTCTGCTTCCTGGACTGCTCACTGGTTAGTAGACTGTGAAATATACAAGTAAAGTTGGATTTTAAATGTTTCTGAGCAGAAAGTCTGACTGTAATCCTCTCCATTGGCTCCTGCAGGTGCCTGCGTTGGAGTCGGTGGAACAGGGAGGAGTGAGCAATCGTACTGAAGCGGTCCTCATACACATGCTGCTTTCTCTTCTGATAAAGGTTCATTTGCTTACAAATTAGAACTCAAGAGACAATATGCAAACAATGAGAGTATCTTTGTTATTTCTGGTATGTACTGTTGTTTATTTTTCTTGTTTTTAGGCTGGATGTAAGCCCAGTGACATTGGCGTCATCGCGCCTTACAGGCAGCAGTTAAAGAGCATCTCTGCTCTGCTGCAGCCACCTGCTTTCACCGGTGTGGAGGTGAACACTGTGGACCGGTACCAGGGCCGAGACAAAAGTCTGATTGTTCTGTCATTTGTCCGGAGCACTACAGAAGAAGGACATGTAGGTGCCTCTGTTCTCATCTTGGGTCTTGTGTCTGCCTGAATGAAGAAGTGACTGTAAACCTGACCTGATTCGTCTTCCTGCCTGTCCTTTCACAGTTAGGGGAGTTATTGAAGGACTGGCGTCGCCTGAACGTGGCCATTACCAGGGCTAAACACAAACTGCTGATGGTGGGCTCCGCCACGACGCTTCGACGCTACTCACCTGTGGAGAAGTTACTCAATCATCTCCAGCAGGAAAACATGATATCCTTTAAGTTAACATTTATTTTTCAATTCAAAAAAATTGTCTTTATTTCCATGCTGTCTGTATGTGTTTTTTTCCTGAACCCTTTCTTCACATTATCCAGCTCCCACCAGCTGCCCACAAGGCTTTACCCAGCATGCACCTCTGAAAGAAGTCACCTGATCATCTCAAAGTGAAGCTGGTGTTTCTTTGTGGATTGTCTGGATAGGGCAATAATTAAAAACAACTTTTCTGAATAATTACTAAATGAATCGTTAGGAAGCATGTGGCCTTTTTAGACCGAAATCATTTTAAATTGGTTCACAAAACAAAGAAAGTTAATATGGTGAACAAATAACCTCTGAGCCACTTCATGTTAAAAAGGTAATGGTACTTCTAATAAATAACCTTCTGCTGTAGTCACATTCAAAATTCATCTTTTTGCTTCCTGTATGTTTTTGCCAGATGTGAAGCCTTTCAGCCTCAGCCTCATATTAAGGTTTTATTTTATTTTTTTACTTCTGAAGGAGTTCAGTTTTGAATAATTTGCCATCTTGTGATGTGAAACACGGTACTGAGATTCAGAACAAGTGAATAGTTTTATTACAGTTAACTGAGTTTAAATTACAATAATAGTTGGGTTTCAAACAATTAAATCTCAAGTAGAGCTGTTTGTTTTATCATCTGCCTCTTGTTAATGTACTGGAGATTGTTTTAGTTGTGAATGTTGGTACTTTTCTCCCCATTAGCATCAGCAGTAAAAGGATGTAAGATTAAACTACTTCACTAAGCTATAATAGGGATAAGCTCATACTTTAAATGACTCATTTTGGTTGACCTGTAATGAATACAATACCAAAAACCTTATTACCTTTGCCAGAAATATTTGTCTGTTTACAAATGTTTTCTCCACTTCAGAAATTATAAGACTGGTGTGAACGGTAACAGAAGACTAGAAGAGTTTCACATTAAGAAATAAACCGTAACGAACTGGGCATTACCGAGCTGGTCTACAACTGAACCACAACATGATAGGCTGGTTTTCTTTACAACTAATTGTCTTAATTAAGAGCTGGTGGAGCAGAAACTACAGTGAAACTACCAGAAATGTCAAGATTACACTGGAGATAATATGATTTAATTAAACATTTTATAAGAGTTTGTAATACAGAAGACAAATAATTCTTGGTTTCATATTTTAGTGAATTGATTTTTTTTTTTTTTGTTCATTGCTGTGAGCTCAGATGTGATGATTTTTCCAACTAGAAAGCTGTGATTCCACCTTTTGATGCATTTCTTTCAACACAACCTCAGATTTTATTTTTTAGTGTTTGTGTTTTGTCTTTGATATTGTGATTTTTTTAATTTTTTTTTTAATTTTTTGTAGTTTATTGTGAATAAATATTGCTGATCCAAAGAAAGTGTGCTGTGCTCTTTTGCTGTTTGTTGCATGTTGATTTAAATTAGCATTGTTTCTTTGTTAGATTGACCAGTCTGTACGGGAGATTCTTTATTTCAAATCATCTCATTTATTTTCAGTTTCTGGCCGAACATGCGGCCCTTTTGAACCACGTTCTTTTGATTATAGTCTGATGGTTCCCTGCAGCACAGTGACAACTTCTCCAGCGATGTTGATCCTTCCGTCGTCTCGCACTTCAAGTTCCAGCTCCCCACCTCGGCTGGAGCACTGGTAAGCTACACAAAAACAAGATAAGATGAAGGATCAGAAACGCATTGTTATATTCTTCTTATGTCTTAAAATGCATGATATTTGATAGTAATTGAAAAGTTTATATAATGAATTTAGATATGTAAAAAAAAGCCCTTATTTAATGTATATTAAAACAATTTGAAGACCTTGGAACAACAAGATCTATTTAAAGTTACACAAATGCAGGTGAACAATACATGAAAGATTTTCTTCATTTCAGAAAAACTGAGCTGAGTTTCAGAGGCGGTCTATTAAAAAAAAAAAAAAAAAATCAGTAGTTTGCACTTTAACAAACTTGAGTAATCGTCTTGTCCATGACCTTCAAAGTCTCACTTTGTTTTAAAGAATTTTTATGACTTTCATGTCATTCTAGTTTGCAGTCACTCGTTTATGCACAACTCTTCAAGTTCCCACCAGTGTTTAAATCAGGTCAAAGTCTGGACTTTGGATCGTTGCAACATAATTTTCCTTCTCTTTCATCTGTTTTGCTGTGCTTTAGATAATTGACTGTTTGTCGATGTTCCCAGGTCCTGTAGTTGCTAAATAAGTTAAAAATCATCACACTGCTGCCTCCGTGTTCAACAGCTGACATTAAAGATGGTCTAACCATGGCACCGTGCATCATGGCTGAACATTGTTACAGAAGTCTTTAGTCCAAATGCAGTTTTTCTAACCTAAGTTGCACTGCTTTGTTCTCTTGTTTAGAAGAAGCTTTCTCCTGTCAGGTTTTTCAAAAGCAACCAGACTTTGTCTTTTTAAACTTTCCTGAACATCAACATTTTAAAAAGTAACGGAGGCCTGTAGAGTCTGAGATGTACTTCAGGATTAGTTTTTTTTTTCCTGTTTCTTTGTGAACTGAAGAGATGATGTCTCCTGGGGCAAAAGCTTAAATGTTTTCCACATGTGAGAAATCTGTTACGGTGGAACGACAAACGTCTTTCTAACCCTTCCTAGATTGATGGGCAACAGATGTTTCTGTAAGATCATTGTTGGTGTTTTTCATCAGTGACAAATGTGTTTAACCCACCCGAATGTTCCAGACCTGTAAACAGCAGAAACTTTTGCTTTTATAGAACTGCTCACACTGGCTAAGGATAAGTTCATCAGTGCATTTGATCGAGGTTTAACTGACTGTAAGTTACTGAGGAACCAAAGAGTGGACTTAGTTTTTCATATTTTTTATGCTCCTTTGGTTTTATACAACTCGTAATATTTTGTGTTGTCATTCGACTGAGGTAGCTTTTATTTCAGTTACTTACCCAGCATTTTCTTTTTCCCAAGTTCTTTTGACCAGTAGCTACCCAGGACAGTGTGCGCTGAACCTACAACAACAGCAAATTCACACTTTACAAACACACCTTTACCGTCTGAACGAGTGCAAGAAATCTGAAACTGCTTCTATGCAGCCTTGCTTGTAGGTGACTGTGTATAGCAGCAAAAAAAGTACAAATTAAACCTCATCAGTTGTGATATGATGATCAGATCTGTTGCTTTAGAAGCAGCAGTGACTCAGATGAAAATGATCATCTCACCGGTGACGGGATCCTCTGGAATCCCAGCCCAGGGAGCAAAGTATCTGGAGTAGAAATCATACCCTGGTTGACACTCTGGTGACCCTGTAAAAACATTTTAATGAAAATATTTTTTGTGCCTCAAGTCCTAACAGTACTGTTCACAGTCCAACATAAAATACTATGAAATGAGCAACAAACAAGTTACGGTGAAATTGCAGCTTCTTGTTTTGCTGCACTGTGCTGTCCCGGTTACCTTTCATGGTGACGATTATTCCTTTAACTTTTCCATTTGTCTCAATGCTCAGAAGAGCAACGGGGTCAACTTTCAGACCAGTTAGCACTGACCTAAAGATAATATGCAAACACAGTTTAGCGCTTTTTGAGAAGTACGTCAGGAAGGTCAAAGGTTTGAATTTCTTTTCCAGCTTTGGGAGAAATGAGCATTTTCTCTGATTCAGACATTTTTGTTTTACTGCAAGTGTGAGAAGAGACTAGAGCTGCTCACAAAATAGGAGGTTTGTGACGGACCTGTCACAGCTGTCAGACAGCCGAATCATGAGCTTCTTCATATTTGTGCTCAGAAAAACACCCTGAACTGGCAGGTTTCCAACTGCAGCCTGTGTTGCAGAAAAACACATCCGCAGATTTAAACAGACTGACTGAAAACACACAGAACAATATTCGTGTAGATAAACTTATGATCAGTGTGCAAATGTAGTTTCTTACCTTTATAATGTCTTTGAAGTCAGCAGGATCCTGACATTTAAAAAAGAAGCTATTTTTAGTAACAGTTTTTTTTTATGTTTTAGATGTATAATTCTAAATTAGCCCAAACTTCTCAGATGTCTCACAGTGATATTACAAGGGGGAAAAAAACACACAAGATGCACAATTTGTGATATTTCAGCTAAAGTTGTAAATAGCTATTGTTTTAGTTCATAAGTTTACTGAATTTTAACAAAAAACGTGTGCAATTTTAAAAACTCAGCCAGACTTAAAGGAAAAAATAAAACAATCAATGTCAGCCATGGTTGTATGCTGTGTTTCTGATTGTGTCCTGTACCTCCTTGGTGGGAGGATTCAGAGGAAAGTCCATGATGTACCCGTCCTTTTTCCGGGTAACAGCCAGGTCTCCACTCCTGGTCTCAAACACCAGTGTTGGATTAACGTTCTCTGATGGAGCACAGACAGTAAACAACACAGTGACCAACACTCACATGCTTTCCTTTTCTTGTCAACTGCAACATGATCAACACCAAAACCTTACATTATGCAGAAAGAAAGCTTCAGCTGTGTTTAATTACAGTAATGTCTCATTTCCTTAGTGGTTAGACACCAGATGAACTCAGTATTTTACTGCTGCCAGTCCTTTTTGATTAATTTGAGTTCATAAAAGTAATGTTTGCAAACTTTCAACATATTTTAAAGTGCTTTAACAGCAGTGATAACCATGATAAATCTGCACACAATAATTGTCATGAACAATCCCCAGTAAAGTATTTGGGTCTTACTTTTGTACTGGAACAGCACTGCTGCAGAGGCCAGGGTGGCATGACCGCACAGATTCACCTCAGTTGTTGGTGTGAACCATCGGAGGCAAAACCTTGAACCTGTCAACCACATCAGAATTTTAGACTGACATCTATTATTGTCTAAATTTATGGACCCCCCCCCCCCCAACATTTTGAAGCAATTACCTTTACCGGTCTGCAATAAATAGTTTACTGTAGCAGAACCTCACTTCTATCAAGAAAATAATCCAAACAGTTACTGTTTCTTATAGAAAACTGCTGCTTACATACAACATAATGTTAGTTTCAGCACAGTTTGAGTCTAAAAAAGTGTTTTAAACTCTGAAAAGGTGAACTAAATAGCAAACTAAAATTTAAGGACTCTAAGCACAAATTAAAAGGTAGAAGTACTCACAGCTGGGAAAACTCCCCAAATGTTTTGGACAACAAAAAAATGAATATATTAAGTTTTGAAAACTTATTAGAATATTTGCAAACATGGTTTATATTCTCAAGCAGTAAGCTCTTGATCCAAAAGGTTCTTCTTTAGGCGGTTTTCTGCTGCATTTTTAAATGTGATTACTCAACCTGTTGTTCATCCATAACAATGGAAGTTGTAGCTGTGTGTTTAACCCTGTTACTGCGTGTATCAAACTGCTGACAACAGAAGTTGTTTCAGTTTGAGAACACTCCCCAGAGCAAAACGACTAACTGACCTCCTGACACTCAGCTATTAGTAATCCTCTGGGGGAGGAAGCACCTTCAACCTTGGATCATATGACAACGTTTCTCATCAAAGCGACTGGATTTTGCAAACCGATTTAGGTTTTAATCGTTACGTTGTACAGAGCTGCAGATGTGGCCTGATGTAAAATGGATCTGTTTACTAAGATCTAAGCTTTAATATTACTGTACTCATTTTCACATGATGTGAAGCAGTTTATTTTGCATAAAGAAGAGCAGAAACACATAATGTGCCATAAGGACTAATGTGCAGATGTAGCATTAACTCACTAATGTTGCCTTCAAGACCATCTTCTAGTGAAATTTGTGAACACATTACTATTGACCTACTATGATTTTTGCTCTCAGTGGTTAAAAACAGGTTTGTCCTTGTACTTGAGTGTTTATTTTTCACTGTGTGGCACTTGTTACTTTCAAACTACTGTTTTACATGATGGGCGATGTAATAAAATTGTTAAACCACTTCTTTAAAAAATTAAAAGTTGGGTTTAGTTAAAGCCAATATTTCAGATGTCTGAAGCACTTAATTTAGTTACACTAACAAACCTGAAACTCATCCTGCAGTAGCTTTACTAGTAATAACAGGCTGGTTAAACATTAAATCTTATAATCTCCACAAATATCTTATCACTAAGACTAAACCAGCTCTTTTTTGTAAACATTAAACACCATGTCGTTGCAGACATTGTTGGTTTTATCAGATGATGTGAAAGCTTCAGCAGCTATCAGCTACTATAACAAATTATAAATACTGAGGCACAATCTTTCTTGTGAAAGGCAAACACAAAAAAATGTGCATTTCTGATTGAATCCTTGATATGTTTAACTAACATCTGAGCGGTAATATATGAAATGATAGTTACCAGTAGTGAAGGTGTCAGCTGGGTTGATTGTGATGATGAAAGCTGTTTCTGATAGGTTCATCTCTGCTGCTATCTTCTGATACAGATCATCGTTCAGCTCCTGTTAGAAATAACACACAGATATTCATGGGCTGCAGTTGTTACTTTTACAGCAAATTCTCTGACCATGCAACACCTCTGCATGTTTGAACCTCTGTTTACACAGAGTGTTATAGTTACTAAAGCAGCTGGTGATCTATAGACAGTTTCTGGACAGAGCTGAATGCAAAAACTGTCAGCCATGTTTTTAGTTTGAATTATGTAAAAAAAATTAAAAAAAAATCCTCCAGTTTTTTGTTGTTTTTTTAAGTTGTATGTTTTAGCTTCAAAAAGCTGATCTCTGCAATCCATAAAACACGTCTTTTTTGTGAATGTAGGCTTCCTGCATATCTTTTTCTTTTCTTTTTTTTTCTTTTTAACCAAGCTTCATTCATTGTGGGGGCCCCTTGGCTGAAACACACACACACACACACATTCAACACACTGAGCCACATGTTACTCACGTGCACAAGTGGACAGACGGCTGCAGGATTTCCCTTGAAGGGTAAATTTGTGAAGGAATCCAATGTAAACACTGGGATCTCCATTATTTTTAGGCCTAAAACAAAAGCGCCTGCAGCTAATAACAGTGGTGTGGAAGTGGGTCGGCGGCTGTCGGTGGACTTTTGACCCCTCCTGCTTGGTTTTGCAGCCAGCCCTCCCACAGACACCTCCTCTCTGCCACGGCTGCAAACTTGCTATGTGTTTCAGTGCAGTCTGAAAAGAGGTGTGTGTGGTGTAAGCATGCTTATCTTATGCTGATAACCCATTTAAAGTATAAACTTCTTCATGAAAAGCAGGTACTTTAAATAGAAGTAGATATATTTAGATTGAATGCGAATGTGCAAAAGTTTTAAACCAACTCAAATTTCTTTACAGGCCTACTTCAAAGGAGACAAACATTATTCTAATCTTTTAAAGATTTGTTGATCAATTCTTACGGCATTCTGAAGGTCTTCCAATGTCCTTTTTTCCAGTGCTTAACTACACCATGACAGTACAATGTGCAATGTGTCCAAAAAAAATGGACTAAGTAGATGAAACAGGACTAAAAAGATTTTTCTTTTTTTGCAATCTAACTTTTAAATTTGTATGCAGAAATGTTCAGCTTATTCCGTAGAAAGGTACTTTTCAAAATATTTAACCTTTATTTTTGCAATTATTTTCCCCATGGATATACACTGAGCTATCTTCAGTTTTTTCAAAAACATTGTTCTTTTAAAAATCTGCTTCAAAAGACCTGCTCTATTTTTTATCTAGCTGTTAGCTAGCCTTATGATACTTTTAGCTCTTATTTAATCCTTTGACTTTAGCTTTTAGCTAGCATCTTTAAGCTTTTGGAAAGTTAAAAGCTACTTTTAGCTGCTGTTTTGGTAGTTTTAGTTCTTGTGTTTTTCTGCTTTTGGGCTTTGTCTGATATTTTGCTCCTTTTAGCTTTAACAACTCATTTTCAGCTTCTTCAGCCATATTCAGAAAAGTCAACCAGCGCCTTGCATTCACACTGCATTTTCACGGGAAAAAAAAAAGCTATTTCTCTATTTTATCTGTTAATCTGTTATCGTTGGTATTTTTCACTGAGTCAGCAGAAACAGTTGTTCTTTGTCCCCAGCAGGCTGAGAGTCTAAATTAAAACAAGTGTAGAAATGATTGTTTTAGGAGTTGAATGATTCATTTCCCTGAAAAAGGTCAAGTACTGGACTAAAAGAAAGGGTAAAACAGCCAAATTAAAAAAAAAACAGCATTGAAAGAGTCCCAGAATGCCTGAAATTTTTTACCACCACATATTCACTTCAAAAATACAAAGTTAATCTACTTAAGCAAAATATAAAAACTAAATAACTCCAAGACTTTTCCATAACTTTAAAAGTAGCTTTTTAGAGTAGCAACAAAAAACAAAATAAAATATAATATTTGAGACTATTACATGGGAAATAGAAACTAAGATTAATAAGGTAGTCTTTGAGGTTATACTAATGTGTGTACCATACATTTCTCTGCCTTTCATTTTTCCTTGTTGACCTAGATTACTTTTACATTTTCCTAAATGTTATTCATTATAAGTATTTGCGCTTCTGCACTGAATATTTGCTCCTCGGGGCTCAACCCTGGATTATAATGTATTTTCTTACGTGCCTGAATCTATTGTTCTCGTTCTTTCTCGTGAAGTCTCGCGAGAACTTACATGAGCGCGTTTCCTGTGTAACCTGAGGAGCTGGAGCGGACCGGGATAAAGAAACGACCACATGTAAAATTATTTATTTGTTTTCTTATATGCATTTTAGTGACTAATAACATAATTCTGCGTGGTAGTATATTTTGATACTGTGTTACAGCGCAGGGTCGTTTGCTGGCGAATTAATTTGGGTTTGTTGTACGTTTGACCGCTGTGTCTGTCCTGCGGTTGGCCTGCTAACTGTGCTAATGCTATAGAGCTAACACTTTAATTGAAGATCGACGGCAGAAATACGTCTGCTAAAATACTATCTAACTAAGGTCCAGGTTGTTAAATGGTCTCATTTGGCTGCAGTAACAAGTAGATGACGTGTTTTAAGGGCGCAGTCACTTGAATTGGGTGAGTGAGTTTAAAGGTTAACAACGGCTATGTTAGCTTACAGTCAACACTTTCGATCCCGTTAGCTCGTCTGAACAGCTGCGTAAATATTTCCAAATTAAGTTATTTCTAGGGTAATAATTTCTGTCTTAACGAATTGAGACGACCTATATTTGTTTCCTAATAGCAAAAACGTACTGCATATTAGCATTTGAGTTTCTAGTAGTTTAAAATATGTTGAATTGTGCTTTATGTCTGGATTAAATCTTTGCATCAAAGCTGAACATTACCTGTAGTAAATAAAAACAACTTAGTGTATCTCCTTTTTAACCGTGAAGGGAAAAAATCAAATAAGATCATGCACATATAAGACTGTAAACGCTGTTTTTTTTTTAAGATTGTCTCTCTCTTGCATAATTTATGAGGTGTGCAGCCTTATTGACCAGAATAGTTTTGGTCCTTTATTTAACTCTGGCATGAGGAAGCACAGACGGTGTCCAAAGCTCGAATGTCGAAGAGCACTGGAGGGCTGGTATTTGTAAGTATTAATGATATTATTATTTAATTTCCTGCTTTCTTGTGGCAGAAAGGATGTCTTCAAATGATGATGGTTATGTGGTCCGGATCAGAGGACTTCCCTGGAACTGCACACAAGAAGAGGTGGCCAGTTTCTTCTCTGGTAAAAGGAAACTTACTTTTTTTTGAAGCTGTGATATAAAATGAGTCATTCTATCCCTTGCTAGTTTGTTTTAATTCCAGATTACCACATTGCCTGTCTTTAAAAGCTTATTCTTTGGCAACCGAAAGAAACCCCTACAGGATTAATTTTGTTTTCTCAGCATTATAAGGAATAAAAAATGATGATTGAGCTTTAATTAAAGCTGTTTTCTCTACTTCAAACATATTTTCATTTTTTGATCACAATAAAACAAAGAAAAGATGGAATTGTATAAACTGTACAAAACTCATTAAAATAATCTTATTTATACGCAGACTGTGACATCGTGGGAGATTTAGGTGGAGTGTGTTTGACCTATTCTAAAGATGGCCGTTCCACTGGTGAGGCTTTTATTGAGCTGAAAACATCAGAAGATTACAAGAATGCTCTTGCCAAGGATCGTAAATACATGGGACACAGATATGTAGAAGGTAAGAAACTTCTGCATTTTTCACAAAGGTGCAAACGTCTGAGTGTTGGTGTTGTACTGAGATGTAATTTTTTTTGGTTGATTTTCTTTTTGTATGTTTGTGAGATTAACAATTTACAATTCAGGTGGCAGAGTTGGACTTGCAGCTGTGTAAAGGTTACGCTTGTCAGTTATCCACACGTTTGTGTGTGTGGACTGTGATCATGACTTTTTTCCTTTTGGCTTAAATTATCACTTTAAATGACAGATATGTGATGTGTGTGTGTGTCCATGTGTTTGTGTGTCTGAATCAGTGTTTAAGTCAAAACATAGTGAAATGAACTGGGTGCTGAAACGTAGCGGCCCTCCGCCCGACAACTGCAATGGCTGCGTGGTGAAATTAAGAGGACTGCCCTTTGGCTGCAGCAAGGAGGAAATCGTCCAGTTCTTTTCAGGTACACGAAGATAGAAATATTGTTTTGAAGTTTGTGTAATGAAATGAACTACACTGCATGTAGATCTAAAATATTCTTCCATACTCATTAGTCATCTAGACTTCAGGTTTTCATTGTTGACATAAGGATCTAAAAGTGCTGAAGTGCAAGTAAACAAAACAAGACAAACTCGTTTACAGAAACTTAAACATAAAGTCTCTTACTACATATTATTCATTGCTCTGTTTGTATTATTATCCCTATTTTTTCCTTTGCAAATTTGTACTAAACAAAAGGCTCCCGAAACTCTGAAGAAGTAGTTGATCTAAATTACATTTTCTTCATTTAATTTAGCTCTAATGGCCTGGATATATCCTAGGGCCTTGGGAAGTTGTTTCTGTAATTATTACATCTGAACATTAAAGTTCTATAAATGTTTAACAGTTAATGTTTTTTTAAAAGTGCCATATTTAGAAATGTGAGTTGGACTGTTTGATTAAAAAGTCCGAGTACTGCAAACTGCACTTTGATCGGTGCTTTCCACCTCACAGGCTAACCTAACAGCAACCCATCACCCCACCACTAAACTGTAATGTTTGTAGTAGAGTCACAAATTAACATTTTGCAACTGATCATTCAGACTGATTAACACGAGTTAGTTATGAGTGTTATGGTCTAAAGGCCACAACACTCATAAATGTTTGCTTGTTTTAGCTCATTGTTTTACGTTCTTCTGTTAATCCATTGTTAACTTTGCTCATATGATTGTAATATTATCTCTTGTGGAAGGGTTTAATAATAGAATGAGTTGGGCTGGTTTGGCAGGGGGAAGACAGTCCCATAAAACTGATCTGGAGTCAGTATTATCATTATCATTATACAGAGCCTCAACTCAGATTAATAATATTCAAAGTTTTAAATGCAACAAAGAACACTTTTATGACTGATTTAAAATAAATCCTGAAATAAGATTCAATGTGACCGGCTATATTGAAGTATAAAATGTTGTAGTCATAATATTGTAACTTGTAAACTGATTCCAGGCCAGTTTTTGGTTTATTGTACTAAAGGGGACAAGCAAGTGTAAATCCAGACCCCTGACTTTCTCACTCTTAATGAAGTTTATAACCAAATACTATCGTTGTTGTTTAGTCATGACACATTAATCCTAAAAGCTCCACTGATGCAATGGGTGTTGTTCTACTCATTCCTACCAGTCTACCTACCGACCTATGTATTTATGTGTGCTTGGGTTAAAGGGTTGAGAATCGTGCCAAATGGGATAACTCTGCCAGTGGACTACCAGGGGAGGAGCACAGGGGAAGCCTTCGTGCAGTTTGCCTCAAAGGAGATAGCAGAAAAGGCTCTGGGGAAACACAAGGAAAGAATAGGGCACAGGTGGGACAGATGGGAGAGGGACGGGCTGGATTGGGTTGGGTTTCTATTTTAGCATTTGATGGGTGGTCATATTAGAATGATTGTGATATTAATGAGATGGGATCTGCTTTCGTTGAACAAAAAGTATGGGTTGGTTGGTGGGTTAAAAAAATGTTGGTAATGCAGTAGAAACATGGTCATTTAATTGGGTGGGGGAATGAAATATTAAGAAGGTTGTAATGGGTTTAATGTTAAAAAGCAAATTTTGACGTTGGTGTGGTCATTAAATGTTTTAAACTGTTTTGTGTTAGTTAAGACAACATCTATAGTTTGTTTACATGCTGAGATGTTAGCTTACAGTGATATAGGGACCAAGTTTGCCTCTATCAGCAGAGCGTCACAGTGATGCTGAATCAGAACAAACTACCACATAAAGGTCTTAGAAAGACTTATTAAACTGTAGGTAGCAGTAGTAAGGTTGGCATAGATTTTAATTTTATCTTTGCAGTTGTAGGCCTAGCCAACAGTGAGATGTTTTTAGGGTTGTTTAGACATTCAGACTACTATTAAAAATTATTATCTTGTCCCTGTGTCAGTGTCAGTCATATGTCTCTGTAACCAGTGTTCAACCATTTCTGCATCTTAACCCTCTCCTTTATTCCCCTTATATCCTACGGACCTCTCGTGTTGCAGGTACATAGAAATCTTTAAGAGCAGTCGCTGGGAGGTCAAATTCCATCATGACGTTCCCCGGCGGGGAATGGGAAGCCAGAGACCGGGGCCCTATGACAGACCTGTAATGTCGGGCCCAAAGAGTGGGCTTTACGGGCCCGGTCGCAGTGGGGGTCTGATGGACAACATGAGGAGCGGAAGTGGTTACGGAGGAGGTACACTGACATTCACATACACGTTGATATGCATTTAACCACCCGAGTTTTTATCTTTTTATAAAAAATAAAGCATTCACTAATGGGTTCCCCGGCCCACAAAACAGCTTTTATGTTTTTAATGTATGTTGCTCTGTGTCCAGGTTACAGTAGCTTTGACAACTACAATGGTTTCAGCAACTACTGTTATGGCAACGGCATGTTTGATGATCGAGTGAGAGGAGAGAGGGGAATGAGAGGTAAAGTTCAAACATTAATTACCTTCAGCAGCTGGAAAATCAGACATGCCTACAGTTTAGTAAAACTGCTGAAAGAATGAAATGGTTTCCCACCTTTGTTTATATACTTGTAATGTTTGGAACAACAATTTTAAAACTACATTTTGTGTTAGGATTTAGTTTCATCAAACTGGGCTTTTACCTGGAAAAACTCATTTTAGATTTAGCATATTTAAATAAGATCTATTATTTAAATTTCATAATATTTGGTGTTTGTTTCACTCCTATTGTGCATTTAGCAGTTTTTTCAATGATCGTTGTGTTTCTTTCCTTCAGGAATTGGAGGCCATGGTTACAGTGGACAGTCTGACAGTAGCTCAGGTTTTCACGGGGGTCATTTTGTGCATATGAGAGGTTTACCTTTTCGTGCCACAGAAGGAGACGTTGCGAAAGTAAGACCACAAGCTTAATTTTAGAGTTTCTCCAACAAATACTAACCATGGCGCCAGCAAATTCAGCTCCTTTTTGTCTAAATAAAGTAGAGTTAAAATGTAATAAAGTCTTCTGAAAGGTCTGTTACTTATCTGTTTACACAGAATATTTGATGTGTGTTCTTTCTTTATGGTCTCTCTGATTTTTGGTCCAGATTTTTGGATGTGCATGTCATTGTCTGGTATTTAGTCACATTATTCTCCAGTGACGTAATAGTAGTGTTAACAAAGGAGTTTTACTTACCTGTTAAGGATTTTAATCTTTCCAGAAACTGCAGCTTCATAAGCAGGATCTCTTGACTGTTTTTTTTTTATTTTATTCAGACATTTATTACAGCTGTTTTTTTTTTTATTTCAGTTCTTTGCTCCTCTGAATCCACTGAGAATTCACATCGACGTGGCGCCGAATGGCAAATCAACTGGAGAGGCAGATGTGGAGTTTCGCACCCACGACGACGCCGTGGCAGCCATGTCTAAAGACAAAAATCACATGCGTACGTCCGTTTTATCACCCCCACCCCTTTGATTTGTTTCAGACAGGAACACACACACGACTTCCAGGATACTTGATACTTTGGCTCTAACTGGTAGTGAGGCGGGAACATTTTATTCTTCAGAAAACAAATGTTTTAATCTTGTGCCAATGATTACACTGAAGGCAGTAGTAAACAGGAACAGGTTTTTCAGGATGAATGATGTTCTGATGTTTTGCCCACAGAGCATCGCTACATTGAGCTGTTCTTGAACTCAACTTCCAGTGGAGCATCTGAAATGAGTGAGTTCCCTTTCGAGCAATCACAAATCAATTAAGCTTGAATTACTAATATTCCAGTCATGAGAACTTCCCAGAGTTCATTTTACATGCTTTCATTTTGTTATATTTTAGGTCGTGGCAGTTACTATGGTAACTCAGGAGGCGGCGGCTCACGAAGCAGTGGGCTACGAGGCGTATACTGATGATGTCCCTTCACTCTTCTGATCCATCCTGGCAGTTGTTTGCATTTCTTAAGGCCACATTTAATCGACTAGCATTTTCCTACGGAGGAAAGCCGACGGGGTGAAGTTTATTTAGTGCAGGACTGAAGTTTAACTTCGGAGCACTATTTCCACATCGTACCTAAACCAAATGAAGAACAAAACGGCTTCTCACCATTAAAACGTAGGAGCTGTAATATGTATTGAACATACTTTTTTTTTTCCCAACATTTTTTAGAGACAATTGGATACAGTGTTATAGTTAATAACACGATTATAAGATGTAGTTGCAGTGTGTGTTGGAAAGGTGCGTTTTCAGTTTGGTTTTAGTGCTCTAAAATGAAATCAGTTCAGAAAGTTTTCAGTGCTAAAGACAGAACCAAACTTTGTTCAGAGTCATGGCTGTGACGTTTGTTTTATGTACAAAAAGTTGGGTGGTACTGCGGTGTTTTCACGTGGAATGTGATCAAACATGTAACGAACATGAACGACGTGAAGAATGATTACAGACCTTTCTTTACATAGGATTTTTTTTTTCTTTTTTAAGTCTGGCTTTGTTTATTCTAGTTTTAACTTTTTCTTTGTAAGACCATCTCGACACACTGAAAACAAATTTGTATCCAATTTCAGATCAGCTTTCCTGGTTTGAATTCTTTCATAATTGATGCAGTGTGCTTTTTATAAATGTTTTCACAGTTCTTTACAGAAGACCTAAGTTGAATATTGTGTTCCACTCTTAATGAGAGGAAGTGAAACAAAATCTCTATATTTGAGCTGTAACATAGCCTATGAAGCTGTTGTAAATTTGCCTAATAAATTTTATATGTAACTGTCTTTTTTATTTCCCTGACTTGACAACGAGTGAAAAGGAAGTGAACTAAAAAAAGAAAAGTGCTCTCTGCCAAAATTAAAACCAGCTGTAGTCAAGATAATAGATTTTTGGCATTAAATTTAATATTAGGACATGACTCTGTCAGCTTAAATATTAACATTATATACAAAGTATTGTATCAACACTGTACAAGTCTTTGTTTTAAAAAAAAAATACAGAAAATGGGGATATACAAGGTGGACATTGCACAAGAGGAGAAGAAAACCTGATCTAGGTTCACTTGAGAAGTATTCATTAAGTTTTATCGAACAAAAGCTACATGGAAATGAATACTTCCAGTTTATACCAAATCACAGATTGTAAACAGTTCAAAACCTCCATATGCACTGCACTGCACTTATTAAAACCCACAACTCAAATTTATAAGAAAAAGGTTAGAGTTTCCGACTTCTTGTGAGGAATGAAGCTTTTTTTTCCCCACAACACAATGGACTTCAAGTTTACAGTGACAGTTCAAACAAGTTACCTGAAATAATCATATGCACAAGATTAGAAAAATCAGGAAAATGTATGATTTGCATGTGTGTTTAAAGTAGTTCTTCAGCAGAAACAGACTGAATCTGTTGCTCTTCTTGGACCTTTCAGCAGCAGTCACTCCATTAGTCTGGCTTTATTCTCAATCAACCTTGAAATGTTTTGGGCTCACCTTTTTATATTAAGGTACAGGGTTTATTTTGGCAACATGAGAAGGAAAGGTGTTTGCAGAGTCTTAAATGGCACAATTAAAAGCAAACTTCTGTCAAAGTCAGAGCCTCATCAGGGAGTGAGTGTCAGCAGCGCTCAGGCTGCTTGAAATGTAAATTTCAGGACGTAAGACTTGTCCCATACTAGGCTGAGATGTGTCCAGCAGGTCTTTCTCATACAGCAGACTTAAAATATATTCTTCTTCTTTCACTGCAATTAAACTAAAGTAAACCCAGACTGGTTTCAGTTTTCACAGAGCAAAAATAACTTTTTTTTTTTAAACTTTACTGTAGTATCTGGTTTGTATTTAACAAGTCAATTTGGCTCGATGTTGAGAATCTGTGTAAACATTTCATTAAGACAGTTTGTGTTAATTTCACTACAAAAATGATAATCTCATGTGCCTGGCTATAAACAGTTGATGTAAAGTTTCAGGTTTGCAACATATTTTGATTCGACTGTAAAGGAGAAAAAAAAAACTGTTTGGTTCAGAAACCTATCAGCTTTTAGCAGAAGTCGTCAGTGCAATTTCAATTTCAGTTCTTTATAAAGTTGCTTCTTCTTTCATAACCAAACTGAATGAACAGTACACCTGCTGTTCAGCTTCAAATATTTCTATTTTTTAAGTATTTAACACACAAAGTGTGGTTGTCTGACCCATTTGCTTCAGTTTTACTGCCAGATGTCAAATTAATCTTTGACGGTAAAGGATGTAATGTTAAAAAAAAAGAAATCTACCTGTTCTGTTATAATGTAGAACATTTTGGCCCCCATTATTTCAAGCATACTGCTTCCTGTTCAGAGCAGCTGCAGAAACAGATGATGCAGGCACCTCTCATTTAACCTTAAACAAAACAAAAAAAAACAAGTTACACGTCATAAACTTTTAGTGCACGTCGTTCTCCCTTAGCAGCAAAAACAGCTAATATGAATTTGTAGATGGTTGGTAGGAAGAGGTTGAGAGGTTTGATTTCAGATGTCCTGGCAGCGGTGCAGGTCTCCCTCATGTTGTGTTGGAGGAGCAGCGCTGGAGGAGAAGGGCGTGGCAGGTGTCACAAACTCGGACCGGTTTGGGAGACGCTGGCAGAGGAAGCTCGTTGTCCGAGCAGCTGTTACAGAAAATCTCCCCACAGTTCCTGCAGTGGTGCTGTGGACAGACAGTAGAACAAAAAACGTTCATCTTCCTTTAGGGCGGCTCATGTTCTGTCAAGTCTGTTACTCTTTTCACAATGCAGAATTACTAGTAGTTCTCCCTAAAAGTAAACTTTGAGGTAAAACTGGTTTGAGATGTGGGTAAATAATAATATTTAAAAGCGATTACGTTAAATTGATGAGGATTTCTACCTCAGTAACAATTCTTTATTTTGATTTCACTTATTTGAAGTCCACTGAGTAGCTGACCTTTCGTCTTGAGATGGAGAATTCCTTCTCACACAGCTTGCAGTGAGTCGCTTCTTTGTCCTTCAACCAAACTTGACCCCCCTAAAACCAAAAACTTTTTACTCAGAAGTAGCAACAAGAAAAACAATCTTAACTTCACTATATGTTTAGAAAGTTACTGCTGAAGGAAATATAATGAAACTGAAGGCAATGTTCCAGAAAAAAAGTTTCTAAAACAAAAAAAGAAGGCATTCAATAACATAACATTTATATGATAATGTGGATTCTAAGGTCTCACAGTGGAGGTCAGGAAGCTGCTGCTGGTGATCCACTCTACATATAACTAACGACTCTTTGCAGAGCCCCTTTGTCTGCAGCAACACCCCACGCAAGAATGCCTTTCCTGGGAAAACCTACTTTTGAATGTGTTGTTTCAACTTATTGAAGAAATAAGCTCCCGAGGCACAGAATGAAATTCTACTTCTGGATCCGTCTGTGACCTTACCTGCAGAGCTTTGTTGGCTTCTTTGATGTCCTCAATCTTTAGTTTAGATCTGACAACAAAAAATAAACGAAAGAAAAACAGATTTAGACAGCAATGTGGAAATGAAACAGGAGACTGAAAGGAGAGGAGATTATGTTTTTTTTAATTAGACGTTACATACTCGCTAAGCTTGGAGCCGAGTTCCTCCAGAGCTTGTTCTTGGTCCTCGCAGATCATCTTCAGCTGAACGTTTTCATCCTGGAGACGATGGAACTCCTAAAACCAGTCGAAGTAAACCACAGACGACACAAGTCACACGTGCTGACAAATGCAAGACAAATCTATTTGATAAAACATTGTGTTTTTGCTCTTTTCACCTTTTTCAGTCCATTGATTTGTAACGCCTCTGTGCTGAGCTGGGCCACCGTATCTTTTTCTCTGTCCAGATCGTTGTGCAGCGTCTGTCTCCACTCCCTCTCTATCTTCAGGTCTGTCTCCAGCTGCTGGCTGGAAGTCCATCATAACCATAAAAAAAATGTAGAGAGAACATGAACTACTGTGCAGGGATTTTTAAAGAATATATTAGTACTGTCTTCTTGTTTCATTTAAACGTAGGGGAAGCCTGCTACTTTTTGAACAATGAAGTTACTTAGCAAATGTCGAATGCTTCATTTATAGTCCTGCTCCTAGATTAGAGATGATAACCTCTAGGGAGCGCAAAGGCTGCTGAGGTGTTCAAGGTACATGTGAATTTGTGCAAGTGTACCACTGTTCGATCTCTGTGGGTGATGTGCTTACAGCTGCTTCTCTCTGTGCTCGATTTGCCGCTGCAGACTGTCGGCCTTGTTGGCAAAGTCCAGCTTGAAGCGCCTGGATCCCTCCTCGGCTGAGGTGCGGTGCCTCTCTGCCTCCTGTAATCTGCACCATTATAACCAGGGACAAACTCAGGACCATGGAGAGAAAAGTCTGGGAGGCGTGTGTGCAAGGGGGGAGAAAATAAAACAAAAAGTGATGGAAGGGAGAATTGAAGGGGGTACGAGGGGGGGGGCGGTTTAAAGACTAACCCTTGTGGTTGTGAAGATAAAGAAGGTATGGGTAAAGGCTGAGGTGGAGGAGGGTGTTGTAATCTGCTCTTTTACAACACCAACAAGTAAAACTATGTACCACAGAGGGGTCAGGTTTTATATGTGGACCTACAAAAAAAAACCATTGAGGAATACTAAGGGATGGTGTAATACACAAAACAACAACAAAATTAAAAAACTGAATGAAAAAGTTAAAAATAACTAACCCAATGCCACTTGACCAGTGACAGATAAAATGATCCTTCACTACGATGAATTCTTTTGACATCTCTCACCATGATGATTTATAAACAGGTTAAACAGGTTGGTTTACCTCTCAGGATATTTATTTGCTTTAGAGCGTATAGATGACAGAATTCTTGGTGTCCGTGGGTGATTTTATTTCTAACAAAGTGAGAATTGCAAGTGGAGTACCTCAAGGCTCAATTCTTGGTCCATATTATGTTTGGTTTTTTTTATGCTTTCTTTTACACATATTGTACAGAAACATATTGTAAAGTATCAGATGACTGACAACTGTATACTTCCTGATCGTCAGATGATTTAAAACTTATGCGCCGTGTAAAGAAGTGTATAAGTATTAATATAAAAATGTCAGACGATAACTATATCGTTAAAACAAAAATATTATCAATTTTTGATGTAAAAACTAAGAGAGCATTTCCCAGCTCTTCTCAGTTTTCTCTTTGTTCATGAAATATGAAGCACAAATTGCATAAAATATCCTACATTCTGATATACAAAAATCCTCTTGTTCACCAAGAACTTATTTCCTTGTTTGTAATTTGGTTAGTAATATCATAACTCAGCCCCAGGAAACACACATGGGGGATTTTTAGGTCTAATAATTTTATTTTAAAATTCCGGTCATTATAAACTGCACACTATTCAGCAACAAGCTGAACATGGTTAAAAACTCAAACTACGCTCAGCACTTTCAAAACATTTAACTTTATTAATCACCGTGGTAAAAGACAGTACTTGTGAGTTTTCAACAGCTGTACTGGGTCTTTAATTCTCTACAAATTGAAAGTATTATAAACATGTAGTTACAATAGGCAGAAGAATTATTCCCCAAGATATAATCATGAAAGTCAGTAAATATCCCAAGACAAACACAGTAACGCAGGTCCCTTAACAGAGGTTTACAGCCCTGAAAGGAGTTCTTACACTTGGCTGAGTAGTCTGTTCTGCAGACACAAAACACGATTCACACAAAAACCTCTGGTCCTACTTAAAGAAAACTTAACTTTTTTCCAGTTTTCACTGCAGGTTGTGAATCTCAAGGAGACAAGTTGTGTCCAGTTTCTCTTTAAAGTGTTGGTGAACTACATTTACTCAAAAACTAAATCGACATTTCATGTTGTGGGTGAAATTTTGAAACTTAGCAGCTCTCAAATTCTTATCAGTAACAGTCTACTACTTTCTGCAATGCCATCCAGTGGTTGCAACATAACATTAAAATATCACATGACGTTGTGCCATATCTAAAGCCCAAACTAAATGCTCACGACTCATATGCAAAGGCTTAAGTGTGAGAGCACGAGGAACCGATTTCAGACACAGACGGGATCGTCACAGCCAGTTCGAAGCAGGTCAGAAGGTGTAACACATGCAAGACAAACCAGCAACAGAGTAGAAGCAGGAGGCTGCATGAACACAAGCCTGTCTGACTGCACATCTGCAGGGAACCTCACCAGCCAACTGGGATTAAATCAGGGCTGCAGGAGAAAGCCATTTAGTCAGATTGCTGAGGTGGTTCTCACACTGCAGCTCAACTTTTACAGCTGAACTGTGAAACTAAATGCCCTCTAACAAACAGCAAAGCACAGTTATTCAGATATCCTAGCTGAGCCAACATGGACGCCACTGTGGGACTACGTTAACATTATTCTGCTGACAAAATGCTCTTTAAATACAACAGCAACAACTGTATTATTTCTGAGAGTCAAAACTATTTTATTCGTTGTCTTAAAAGCATATAAACAGACTACTGGAGAGTGTGTAACATTTGTGTGCTCGCCTAAACATGTGAGTTAATATAAAGTGTGGTGTATAATTAATTCAAAATGTGTCTTCAGTTTCATTAAAACTACTTTAAAGAAGTGATAATTGGACAGTTCTCTGTCCAGTTAAATGCAGCTACTTGAAATGCAGCTGTCTGAACATTCAAAAACTTTTTCCGTATTGGTACCAACATATCTGGATGTAAATCAAACAAACATAAAACTTGTTGCAAAGATCGCAATGAATCCCAGGGTTTGGTTGATGAAAGTGTCTCAGGAACCAAACCAAACATGCAGTCCAGTTCCACCTGATTCTGTGGCAGCTCTTAGACCCTAAAATTGTTTGGATAGTGTGTGTAAAATAACAGGAATGTTCAGTGAAGTTCAGTCAGTCCTCAGAAAGAGATATCCTTCACTAGCTTGTACTGGTGCTCTGTGTCCGTGCTGGCACACTTAACAAATGACATGGCAAGTGTTCTGGTCTGACTGAGCAGATCCTTATCACTGCACAGAGGAGCAGGAACAAATAAACAAATAAATTAAAATCAGCAGGAAAAAAAAAACAATCCACCATGAAGGTTTCAAGGGAGCAAAATGAATGGAGGGATGGTACAAACATGATGAACAGAAAGGAGGGAAGAGGGAGGAAAGAAAGGAAGAAAGGATGTCAATACATCGGTATTCTAAGTGGCTACAGTTACACTCAACATTTTTCTGACTTATCATCACAAGCATAGCATGAAGTGTGAATGAGATGTTGAAACCAAGGAGTCTGATTTCAGGCTGCCAGGTTCACGCTGTAATCAGATCTCTACAGACTGGAATATTTCCTTTGAGAGTGCGCATGACAAATGAGAAGAGGTTGGGAAGTGAAGGAGGGGATGGTAATGGAGACAACAGATGATTATAACTGCATCTGACAAAATATGAACATTTCAGGGCAGGCTACATTTGCAAAGAGATGCCGAGTTAACAAAATGAAAGCGACGACAACAAATGACAAATTATTTCTGTTCCAGAGTCTCTACAATAAACAGCATGTAACTCTGAAGGACTCCCCCCCACAATAGCTGTTAAATTATTTTAATTTATCTCATTAACTTCTTCATTAGACTGTTTAGGAACCAAAACACAAAACTCCTAACAAATCTGTGTCCTGCAGCGTCAGCCTTCATCAACCTTTGGAGCAACAAAAAAACCCCAAAACAATCACAAACAAGATGGATCATATTTAAACCAATGGGAGACAGGGACGGATGGACTGAGTGGACTCTGAACAGCAGGGGCAAGGAAGGATCATAAAGCATCGATGAACCAGCAGGCAGCTACTTAATGACAAATGTGGAGCACTGGACCTCTGCGTGCATGAAAATCTTTGCACTTTCTTATCAGATATTAGAAATTAGATGGGGCAGGGTTTCCACAAGGAAATCACTTCATAAGGACTCGTGTATTGTCTTGTATCTAATGCTCCTTAGAGACCAAAGTTTCTGTCTCTCACTGGAAATTAGTTTTATTTCACAAAATCGATTTCTATTGCAACCAAGGTGATGGATATTTAAAAAAAAGATTATCTATTCGGACAACTTGGTGACATAAACTTGGTAACTGTTTACATCCTACAGTCATGTGGGAGACGTATGAGGCAAACAGTTTGACCCTTTTGTTCATTTCCTTATGGAAACCCAAAACCCTGATGAAGAAAATTATTTTAATATTTTGTCCTCACTTTCTCCTCACTTATGTTCTGAACATTTAGAACCAAAATTATTCAAAATTCCTAACTAAATATGTACATAAAATATTATCTATTCTTAATAAGTGTCAAGTCCTGGAACAATATAATCAAAATATTTTAACTTTTTTTTCACCCTGGATGGATCTGAAATACATCAAACTTTGCTAAAAGAACATTGCATATAGTAATTTCAGATAACTATTAGATAAATAAATAAAAACTGAGAAGAGGAGGACCTGGTTTGGACATCTGGCTCACAGAAAATGTCATTTATTTGGTGGGTGTGATGATTTAAAGGCAGTATCTCACCTCTGCTCCAGCTGCTTCATGGTGGCAGTGATCTGATTGGTCTTCTCCTCCAGACGACTGATCATGTCATTCTTCTTCTTCATCTCCTCATCAGATGACTAAGAAACAAGAAGAACTGTCTTTAACAAGCAGCAGGGATTCCTGAGCAGCTTCTCCATCCCATGATACGAAGACGAGTAGGTGTGTGACGTTACCTGCATCTTCTGGTACATTTCCACATTGATGGTTTTAACCTCGTCCAGTTGTTGCCTCAGTCCAATCAGTGTGTCCTGTTTTTTTAGAAATAAAAAACTTTAATAAATAAGACTCAATAAATCTCATGGCTTTGCTCTAAATGTCACTTCATGATTTTTTAAATTTTTGTTGCAGACTTCATGTGTTGTTAGTGGGAGGCCAGAAACGTCAAAATGTACAACCAATAATCTTAACATCTGTTGGATTTTTATTTATTTTTAAAACAAGAAACAGTAAGTAATGACCTGTTTTTCATGAATATCTTTTTCCAGAAGCTTCATAGCCAGCTCCATTTCCTGCTTCATCGACACCTGGGCCACCAGCTCGTTCTCCACATCCTGAATACGAACAGAATACTCGTATAATCTGTCATTAAACCCACTCCACGCGTGTTTTACAGAAATATTACACACACATCCACAGTCTGACCTGTCTCAGCTGGCACTCCTCCTTCAGCTGCCTCCTGGCCTCGTTGTACATCTCATCCAGACCCTGACGGGACTGCTTGTATGTGTCTCTTTCCACTGTCACGTCGCCTTGAGTTACCTGAAGTAGTAAGACCAACAAGGAAAAAAAAACAAAAAAAACATGTAAGCCTCAGTTCATGCTAGTTTGTGATAACAGCTGTCATTAATCCTGAGTATTGACAACCAGATCAACTTGTATTTTTTGCCTCAGTTAAAAAAAAAAGTGTTTTTCAGTTTACCTCTAAATGTTGTTGCGCCTTCAGCAGAATCAGGTTGTTTTCACTCCTCAGCTGCTGGTTTTCTTCCTGCAGTTTGATGATATTGTTCTTTGCTATGGCGAGCTGCACACACAGACATGTAGGGAATTAACGCTGTCAGTGATGCTCAAACTGAGACTTTCAGTTCTGAAGTCTCTCTCTCTGAAATGTGTTTTTTAAAGGCTGGTTTTACCTCCTCTATAAGTTTGGAGTTGGACTTCTCTAGAGAGTCGACTCTGCCCTGAAGACCATGAACCGTGGAACTGCATACAAAAACAAAATGTAAACTTGTAGTCCCAGTATTTTAGCTTCCTTTTTTAGAATACGGCTTTATGATCGTAGCAGTTATAGTATTTACAGCTCAGACGTTAAATGTATTCAGTTAGTAATGTTTTGAAAAGTATCTTCAAGTGCTAAAGTCCTACTTCAGCTGTCGGTTCAGTTCCTCCACATAGTTCTTCTGATCCAAAATGGATGCTATCTGACTGTTCCTGTTGTCATGGAAACAGACATAAAACAGATCTGTGAGTCACATTCGGCAGAAAGAAACCAGCTGCACGAATAAGTGGAGAAACGGTTACAGATCGCACCTCTCCTCACTCCTGTAATCATCGATGTCATTCTTCAAGTACATGGAGAAGTCGATCACTCCGACCTAAACAAAAAAGACAAATAAAAAGCAATAAGAGATGTGGAAAACTGAGAGAAAACAACAACTGCATAAAATTAATTTAAATAAGTTGTACCTTAGGTTACTACAATCTATCAAACTGTTCAAGACTTTCCAAGATCATATTTTATGAGTGATAAAATATGATCCTGGAATTGGAAGATGATGTGCATTTATTGAGGACAGTACTGGAGTTTAGAATCATTCTTTCCTTTCCAAAAAGCCAAACTTTCTTGTAATACTTAATATTTATTAAAGCAGTAGTGATCAACAGTTCTTTGGGGTTTCTGAAGTCGTTTTAAAGTTTTTTGGACTTCTTTACCCCAGTGGGCAAACCTTTACATATTATTTTTTGTTTGTTTGTTTCTTAAGCTAATGATCATCACTCGGGTATAAAAATACTCAGAAACCTGAGGGATAAACCAGTGTTGTGCTGACAAATACTTTTGAAAAAATAAAGAAAAATATACATAAATCATATTTTGATGCTCAGATTTAATCTTTTTAGCTTTAGAGATGGGCTCATATCTCATTTACTTTTGCTATTTAAGGTAAAATCTCTATAATTTTCTGTGCAACGCTTTGTCTGATTGAAACCATTCACTTGTTAAAAACAGGTCATTTCATATCACAAATAGCCCCACCTTTTTTATTCTGGTGTGAAGATAAGCTGTGCAGGATGTTTGACTTGGTGAGCAATTTTGCAAAGTCACCACCCACTGGTGGATGTATCACACCACAGCACCAGCTCTGCTAAAATACTTACCTGATGGGGAGTCCTTCTCTGTACTTCCTGAAACTCAACTGAACTAAACAGTTTCAGGTCAAGGAGACAGTTAACAGAGGTTTTTACTGATGTGAAACATAAAATACACTGTGTTGACGAGGGAATAATTAATACCAGCTACAGGGCAACATCATCTCAGAGTAAAATGATCGATGTAAAATTGTGTTAAATCGTAAAGATGCTGTTTCGCAGAAGAGGTTACCTGAGAATCCAAGTCTTCGCCTTTGACACACAGATTGGCATCAATGACGTTCAGGCCCACCAGCAGGCCCACAATCACTGCTCCCTCCTCCTCCAGCATCAGCGCTGAATCCTCATAAAAATCACTGGGGAAGGACGTTACAACCAATTCCCATAAATCAGCAGCACATTTATCTTTAACACTGTGGTGTTGTCAATACAAGACGAGTACACTGTGGCGCATTTTGTCCGGACCTACCTGAGGAGGTCCTTTCGAGTGATGAGGAGGCGCAGGTAGTCAGCCAGCCGTTTCTGCATGAGAGCCAGACGCAGCCACGCTCTGGCTCTGCCCAGGGGAGTTCTGGAAAACACAAACAAGCACATCGGTGATGAGGGTGGACTCTGAAGAGGCTGGGAGGCATGTGTTCAGACATGCAGCAGTCAGCTCCTGTATAACCTACATACATCAGCTTGGGTCTTTCAAATCTTTATGTTGGAAAACAGCAAATTTTACATTCATAACAATACATTTCATTCCCTGATTTGGGTGTTAAGTTAAATTTTCTAAAACATTTGTGTTTGTAGAGGATAATAAATCTTCTTTTAATCAATGCTTCATTTGTTTCAGGATTTGCGCGTCAAAATTGTGTTTGTAACTTGTGGCACAGACAGTTTTCACAGTCTTGCATCTAACCGTTGAGTCTGCTCTGCTTTGGTACAAGTCTTCTGCTCTGACTCAGCACTGCTGAAGGGGAAACTGTGTGCTTTCCAGACAACAGCACAGATGTTCCTCATTTTGCTGGAGCAGACAGTAGTGAACGTTTCTCATCAGGTTTTTTTGTCAGGAGAATCGTGATTCACGTGCTGATCTGTTAACTTTTAATACGTGTTCCTGTCAAAAAGAGATAATCAACATCCGTTTTCTACAACTTGCCTGATAATAAACACTAAACTACAACGCAGTCATGTTCTTTAAAGTTGGTGCTTGCTCAAAACAAACAGATTCAAACAAATATATGTTTTTCAGATCTGATTGTCACATTTCTAAAAAAAAAAAAAAAATTGTCCGTACAAAAAGTTGCAGTATAAAGAAAGAAAGTAAGAAAGAAGTGAGGCTGCTGAGAGGAGAAAGGTGAAGTGAAAGTAAATAACACTCAGATACGTCCCTGAGCCGGCTCAGGTGACAGTCTAGTGTTACTCCAATTTGCTAGAGTGTGATTGTTGTGACTGATGTTCCTCCTTGGCTCAAGTTAAATGGGACCGAAGGAGCATTGATTTCTTCCTTACTTGAGTCCAGGAAGGTCTCGCACAGAAGCCGAGATCTCCGCTGCTTCTGGACACAGTTTCTCCACCAGTTCCAGAGGACCCCACAGAGATTTATTGAAACCCAGGAAGGACTTCTTCACTGGAGAAAGACAGGTGAACATGCAAGCACATCAATGACAAAATGAAAAAAAAAAAAAAAACCCCACAAATATCATCTTACCCACTCTCTTACCTTTAAGCCCATGTTTTAGGCAGTGCTCCATGACCACAAAGAACTGCTGCAGAGGAGGGTAGTCCGAGTCCAGCGTTCGTCCGAAGCTCAGAGCCGACTCGATCAGGCCTTTAATGCTGAGCTTCGCCATGTTCAGCAGGTTGGCTCGCTCCATGGCCATGGGGTCCCGCATGGCTGCACACCCAGAACTTACAGTAAACACTTCAAAATACGTCAGGTTGCAATTTATTATTCAGAAATGTTGGCGCACGGATGCTGCACAGACAACACTTGTCAGATGAGTGATGATGTTTTAGATCAGGATAACCATTTTTTTATTTTTAATATGCTTAAATAAAATGTAGCACAGGCAGAGGTAAATCACTAAATTACAGGCAATCACAATTTTTTTTCTTCATAATAAAGAGATTGAAATGTCTGTAAAGAATACATTAGATTTAGAAGCCAAAAACAAAGTAACTGCTCTGCTTAACTTGT
The DNA here is from genome assembly GCF_001649575.2 of Kryptolebias marmoratus. Classification (NCBI taxonomy): domain Eukaryota; kingdom Metazoa; phylum Chordata; class Actinopteri; order Cyprinodontiformes; family Rivulidae; genus Kryptolebias; species Kryptolebias marmoratus. The sequence goes on from NC_051444.1 coordinate 11,464,708, forward strand.
CAACCATCTACAGCCCACTACTTCTTAACGTGAAAATTAAAGCAGACCTGTATTTAATAACTTCACTGACATATAATTACACATAACCAAGTCAATAAATCCCACTTAGCTGACTGTCTCTCTGTATAAAACAGATGAATCAAATTAATGTCTTACAAGTGATCATTAATAGAAACATGCTTATGAAAGATGCTTCAGTATTGTTTTCAAAGTCTTAGGAGGTTTACAGGCAAACCCTAAAGCTGTCCACTAAAAACTTTTAGTCCCATGATTGTGACGAAACCAGAGGCTATGAAACAAAACCCATGAGATTAAAGTTTCTGTTTTTACTGTAAACGATGGATTTTTGACCTCCTGTTTGTGAATTTATTTAAACTGTTCGCAACTCGAAAGTGTTGAGTTAAAACAAAAGCATGTTTGTGTTCATGTTGGGTCGGTGTAATAGCTAAAGTCAACATAAGAGTTCAAACGTTTTTTGAAAAATGTTACAAAATTCTAAATCCATCATAATTAACCAGCCTCAGACATAAATCTAGTTTATTTTAGTAACACGGCAATACATTGCTAATATTCCTTTGCCTGAAGGAGAATCGTAGGGTCTGATATTGTAATCTCCTGTCGGGGTGTGCTTTTAACCGTTTCACGAGTGAAACTTGAGTTAATGTGTAGCTAAATATCAGGACAGAGCAAAGTCAGACAGCCTTACATGCTGCTGCAGACTGGCCTGGAAATGTGGACTCTGACAAATCATTAACATGCACATACATTTTTAGGAAGGTGACTTTTTGGAGCATATTGGATCTTAAAGAATTGAGAACCATGCGACTACCGGCATCATCAAGAGACTTCTACCAAGGGTACGCCCAAGACTGAAGGTGAAAAGCTCCAAAACATTGTTTTAAACATTTAAATAGTCAATGTAGCAGACGTTTGTGCTTAATATAAAAGTGTAAAGACCTAAATATGAAAATAACTGGCCATATTAGTTGATGCGGGTTGTTCAAATGGAAATTTTGTGATGAAGTGACGGGCATCAGATTATATTTAACTGAGAGGGGGGGGGGGGACTACAGACAAGACAGGTGGAGGAATTGAATGAAAACACACAGATTATAAGGTTGTGTGGTTTTTATAAATAGGAGGATGTAGAACTAAACGCATGAGAGCAGTGCTAATGTGTAATGCAAATTAATTGGTGGCACAATGAGAGTGAAAACCAAAGAGAAGTGAGTCTGTCACACTGTTTGTACAGCTGTCACACCAGTGGAGACTATTTCACTGGTTAGTTTCAGTGATACGTACAGACTGTGACAGATGCTAAACTAGCATCTGTCACAGTCTGGTCGGGGACACCTCCACATGCACTACCTTGGACGGCCCAGTCTCCTGGAAGAGACGTCCTGTGCTCCGACACTTTGGGCAGGACGTGAATGCTCCCTGAGATAGTCTCGGATGCTTTCCTGGCCAAAGCGAAGATAGGAGCCTGCCAGCGGCCGTCGCCTCCGCCTCTCACCGCGCTGCCGCTCCCGCTGCTGGCAGATTTATCCCCGGAACCGGATTTCTCCTCCTGCAGCCTCAAAATCCCAAACACCTGAGTTTTCTCTTTGCTGCTGTCCGCTTCAGACAGAGCCAGGTCGTGCTCTGCAGTCGATGCCATGTTCCCAGCGCGTTTGACACCAGAGCTAGCTTGTGCTCAAAACGGCACAGTTTTGAGTGTGCTAACGGTTAGCAAGCCAGCTTTTGTACACGAATTACCATCTGACCATCCCATATAAACCCCCCGCGATACACCGCAGGTAAAAAGGATGACAGAACTAACAAAAAAATAAATAAAAAAAATCAAGTGTCCTCGTAGTCTAAAGTGCCCCCGCGTTATACGGGGCTGCCAAATCTTTACCAGGCGTCAGTCTCGCTACATAATGAGCGGTACAACCCGTGGCGACAGTACAGAGAACCGATTCTCGGAAAACAGACCCTTTCCCAACATCGTAGCGGTGTACAGATTTGTTTACAGCCCGCAAACCTGAGCGGCAGTTGGCGTCTCCACGGTCTCGCAGCTGCACCCTCCGAAGGGGCGGCGTCGAAGGACTCACGAGACACAAAAGGCAGCACTACGTAATGATTTAACAGGACCGTTGCGCTCCATGGTCTGCTGCCCCCTACCGGTGGACGCGAGAACTGCACGGTGATGTGCAACAAGCGGTATGGCAAGCCGTTTGTGTATTTATTCGATATCCTCTGACATCAACATTTTCTGTCCACTAGTTTGTGACTACTGAAGTTGCAAATGTGGTCGCACTAGTTCAACAAACACTCTTACTAGTAGTTTTATTTTGAAAACTAGTTGGAACAGAAGTCATACTAGTCAGTAATTTTGTAACACTAGTAGTTCAAAAGTTCCAACTAGTTAATATTTTAACACACTAGTGGACAACCGCACCAAAGTAGTCAACAACAGTATTGTACAAATCAGCTAGTAAGCATTAAAAAAAACTTACATATTAACTAGTCCAGCTTTAGTTTTGTAGCTTTTCACCTGGTTAGTTTAAACATGTTTCACATTTGCATTATGGAAGTCTCTTTATAAGCTCTGATCAGCTTCTGGCCTCTCCTGCACAGTTATTTTAACTCCTTCTGTGCTCTGTAGTTCTGCCATTTATGTGCAAATGGGGGGTACAAATAATTTGAGTAATGTATGTTTTTAGCACTTTCAGACAGATTAAACTACACAGAGTTAGCTGAATATGGCACCATGACTTTAATACCTGCTTCAGGGGATTTGGACTTATGTTGTCTATGTATATCTATAATTTAGTAGAATGATTAATATTTCTACTGAAACAAGATGATTGGCATCTAATCATCACTTTTACATGTGCTTGATTAGTCCACCATTCATTTTTGTTTATAAATCTTTAAAAAAATGTATTCAAAATGCAGTCATAGAAATATCAAAACAAAATGTAGATAGTTCTGCATTTCCGTATTGTCTTGAATAATTAAATGCTCTCGATAAGTTATTTCCTCTTTTTCAATAAATGGTTTCTGTAATGTACTCATGCAGTGATGCGGGATTTACACCCAGGTGTTTTGGGACAGATTTTTATAAGTTATTAAGTTGGCAGTTATTCAACTGATAGTGTCAGACATTCAGATATCAACACCCATCATTCATACCTTGGCTGCAGGCTAACCGCTCCAAACTCTCGCTGTGAGTGATGCCCCAACGATGGAGACTCTGAGGGGAGTACATGCTGAGAGGGTCCCTCGCCTGCGAGGTGGATGAGTCGTTCCAATCTGAAGAGGTTTCTATCGACCTGCTGCCCGGCTGTCTTCTTTATTTTATATCCAAAATGGCCGTCTCTCCTGTACAAGTGGTGAATTAGTTTGATCAAATTTAGCCACAAACTCAGGACCTGCTCAAAAGAGCTGCTTCTGCTGGAAAAACAATAAACAGTAAAGTTTGTTTTTCTTTTTTTAAAGCAGAGACTAACATGTAAATGTAGATTTACATGAAAAGTCACTGACAGGAGCACATTTGTAAAGCTGTCTCATCAACATCAGTAATTCAATATATAATATATAATGTTTAAAATCTGATCGTAAAGGCACATTTGAAGTAAACAGCAATCTTTACGTCCTTTCACTTTCCCTTAGAATCTCTCCTCTCATAAACACAGCCCTTACTAGCATGAAAATGCTGAAACAGTCATCACCTACATATGCAAAAGTTCCAGATTAAATGTGAATATCTTGCACTTACCACAAAAATTTACACAAGTTTTCTTCATGAACAATGCATTCAGTGTGTTCCCACCTTACCATAATGTATATTTTACTAACAGTATATTTCTGTAGCACTGGAGCTCAAGGAAACTGTGACTAAGCTCAGTTTTTCCTTCCTGTTGTGCTTCTTTTTTTTTTCCTTTGCCTTCTCTCCCTCTCTAATCACTCAGGCCTGACCAGAGATCATATGACCAGTTATGAACACATCTGGGCTGCTTTAGCTGTCTCTGTGCTGCCTGTTTTGATTTCCTGAAAGGCTGTTTCTCATTTCTGAGACTCTTAAAAGAAAAAGATTAATGTTTACTTATTTTCTTTTCTTTTTTTTTTTCGTCATTAGTTTATCTGTAAAAATGTTCAGCTCATCATGCATTTAAAAGAGCAGATTTTTTAAATCTGTGTTTTTGTCTTTAATATAACAAAGTGCAACAGGAAGATATTTATGGAAAGTGTCAAAGAACAAGATATTTTTACTTTGTAAGAAATATGGATTTAAAATTTTCTGTTCTAATCAACCAAAATAAACATATCAAATTCAGTATCCATAATCATGTTGATTAGCTTCAGTTTTATAGAATGGTTAATATAAAAAATTAATCAAAATGATTAGTTTAACGCTGCATCATGCTGACCCCTCATCTCTTAACCACACCTAAGCAATACACATCACAGTGTGCCTTGGTACTATGTAGGAATCACTCTACAGACAGCCTCCTATATAAGAGACAGCTAAACCAGCCAATCAGTTCACAGCAGAGAGCCTTTTTTAGTGTTGTCATGCTGTTTTATCGTAGTAACATTTCACCGTGCAGCTGCAGATGAAATGCAGTTATTCTAAACATCTCTGAAGCAATAATCTAACATAATTACTACATGTCTGATTTACACAGATAAAAACATGACATCAAACCTTGTATAAACTAAAGGAATGCAAATGGTGGCAGCATTCTTGCTGTACAGGTTGTAAACAACTGTACGTGGGATAGCTCCTATAATCCAAACTCTATTTGTCAAGCCAGAGTTTATTCCTAACCAGCTCTAGTGAATTAATCATGCACATGATCATTCTGTTACTGCATCTTACTGCAGAATGAGGAAGCAGAGTGTTGATCTGATGGCTTTCAGCTTGTCTGCAGTCTGCGCACGTGGACTTTCAGGCAGGATGAGCTCGATGCACATCAAAGCTTCAGCGCATCAGTTCCAGCTGCAGCAGCTCCCAGAAGAAACGCATCAGCGGTGATGGACAGAACCTGGCGTCCGTCGATCTGCGTTGCTCCAAAGATACGCCGAGGCTGCAGCGTCGCCACGAGTTCCTGCAGTTCAGAGGCAGTGAGCCGTTTCATGCTCTGGGGACATCACCGACAGAAACCACAACCATCACCCCACACAGCATCCAATGGTGAGAAAGCAGCAAAGCTCAGAGAGGGGAGGGGTTTGGGAGTAAAACAGCAAAGACGGAAGAGAGAGGAGGAGGAGGAGGAGGAGGAGGAGGAGGAGGGAGGCTTGGGAACGGATAAATAAAGAAAAGAAGCAAGGCGAGAGGAGTTGACTGAAATTAAAACACACAGCAGGAAAAGAACATACCTCTTCCCATGTTTAAACTCGCAGGTTAGATGAATGAAATGTATGAAGCGATGAATGAAAACATCAGTTACGTTTTCATCCAATCAGAAGCTGGTTGGAGGAGGAGGACCGGAGGCGATTGGATCATTTAGACATGAATGAGTTTGCACCAAAAAGAATGAAATCGCATCTCTGGAAACTGATGAAACCAAGGACTTCTCACGCCTAATATGCCTAAAAAAAAGACATTTTAGTAAACATTTCAAATAAAAATATCTTAGAACACAATCTGTATTTTTTTATTATTAAAGTATTTATATTCTGTGTATGTATTAAAACAGATTGATAAAATAGATGTATTGGGTTTGAATGAATTAAAGATTTAAATCCCTATTTTCTCTTGCATCTCCAACACTAAAATTGTAAATTGATCTTTCAAAGCAATACATGACCGTTGCTGATTCTTCTTTTTTCATGAAGGTGCAAAGTTGTGTTTATTTCTGAGTACTAGATTATAATCAGACATTTGTGAATGGAGTGCAAGATGTGGAGCAAAAAATAATTAGAGAAACCATCTCTCTGTTGCAATAAAATGTTTATTTGTAAAATATAAACTGTAGAAATAGCTCTGTTTAGAAAAAGAAGGTAAGTTATTTCAGTATCGACAGTAATCTTTGTAATTGTTCTGCACCAAGCAAACAAAACAACAAAGAAAACTGCTGAAATTAAGTTGTTAAGAACATAAACTATTAAGAGTGCAAGATATTACATTCCCACAACACAACCTAAGGTAATGGAGAATATCTGGGGTATTTTAGAGACAAATCGGTCTGACTCTCATCATTATCAGTCAAGATCTTAATTAAAAATTATTACATTTATGGAGGTAAATAAATGAATGCTGCCACTGCATATGCTTATCAAAACAATTCAACAAAGACTGAATGTTTTAATAAAGGATAAAGCAGCTCAGCAAAACATGAATGTGACTTTTTTGGCCAGGCAAGGAATTTTAGGAGAGATATACAGCAGATAAAAAATAAATATTATTGACATATAATGGTAAAATTAACTATTTACAAACTGTAAAAACTGTACTTGTGATAACCTCCTTCCACCTACGATGCCTTCTGAGCATTTTATTTTTCAAACTCTGCAGCATAAAGCACCTGCTGAAACTTCATCCGCACCTCCATCCGTTTTTTGAAAGTGAGCCTCTTTATTGAGGGCAGGAGGCTGAGCAAAAACAGTTCATCTTCATCTCTGAGGCTGCCGAGGTGGTCCGCAGAGCTCTTCTCAGTTTGCGTGGTTGCCTGTCGTTTGCGTTTAAGAGAGGCTCCAATAGTCTGATAGCTGCTTAGACTGGAATCGGCAAGAGAAAAACTGGTAGTGATGACCGGTAGGGAGTCAAACTGCTCCTTCTGTTTATTATCTGGCTCCTTCTTCAGGTCAACGGCTGCTCCAGCGACCTATGTGGCAAAAAAATAGCATGGCTAATGATTAACACAGACAGCAACACACCTGTAGGCTTCAGTTTCCTTAACAAACATGGCGATGGACATGTTTTTAGCTTATTGAAGAGAAGTAGAAATAATTTTGACATCAAGCTCCCATTTCTAAAGTACATCAATCAAAGAATTATTTGGAGTTGTTAGAATTTGACTTATTGTATAAATCTTGTTCAGTTTTTAAATTAACATTTTAATTATTAATCTCCACATTGCTCTATGCGGATGTTACTTTTTCACAACAATTCAGTTTGTGTAATATTTGTTTTTTTATTTTTATGTTCATGTCTTTATTAACATGAACTTCCCATCTTCCACTGCTGAGAGGCAGGGATCTTATTGACCTCCGCCAAGGAGGTCTATGTTTTCAGTAGTGTTTGATTGTTTGTCTGGGCACAAGATTACTCAGAAATATATGAACAAATTTTGATGAACATTTCGGGAAATCTTGAGGTTGTTGCAAAGAACAAATCATTCAATTTTGGTTGTCATCGGGATCGTGATCCTACAATTTTTTCATGACCCTATGGTGTAGGTGGAGTGATGCCATCATCACCACACGATGACATCATCATCATCATGTGATGTCATCATTGATGTTGTCACTGTATGTTAGGAAAATATCAGTCCCATTATGATATGCGCTCTCCAAGTGCTTCTAGTTATTAACTGCATTAGGTTTTAAAGGTGATAGTTTATAGTAGTAACTGCAATGCGAAAATTTAAAACATCATCTAAAGTCTAACAAATGTATAACATATCATCTAAAGTCTAACATGTGGTTTATTATTATTATTGTTTACGTTTCATTTTAAATCTGTTGTCAGTTATCAGTCATCTTTCGCCAGCTGCTTTTATTTTGAAAAACTAAAAGCGGATGTTGTTAGAGGCGACAGTCGTCGGATTTCCCTTGCACAAAAACAGAACGACTAAATAAACGAAATGAATTTCAACGTAGCTGTCAGATGTGACAACAGAGGTTGTCTCCACGTCACAATACACACGTTGATGGTAGCCGTGCGCGCGCACACACACCTTTTCTGTGTCTTTCAGGCTTCTCTCTGTTTGGGGTTCAACATAAACACAGGATTTGTACTCCGAGAGAAGTGACGAAATCTGCTCTCGCTTACAGAGTTGCGAGACCTTCTCTTCCGCGTGCGCTTCGGCTTGTGAAGCGCTCGTGTCGGAGGTCGGCGCGCGGTTCTTCACGTAAACGTCCAGCCACTGTAAGGCGGTGTACAGCTCCGGGACGGACTTCTTCCCGTAGGGCCTTCTGCTCGTCCGTTTCTGCACCCGCCGCTTGGCCTTGGCGAATTTGTCGCGAAGAGCCCGCCACCGTTTCCGACAGACGGTCTCCTCCGTGCACAACAGCTGCGCTATCTCCATCCACGAGTTCTTCGCCATCTGAATGTCTTTGTACGTTTGGTTGGAACAGTTGTAAAGATGGCTGTGTTTTCTAACAGCCTCGGCCAGCTGCTCCTCAAACTCGTCCATCTTGCAAGTCGGACCAGTTCAACGCGAAGTCTTTTCGCCCTGCAGAAAACACTTCGGTCCAGGCTCGAGTCGTCGGGGGGAAGTGCGGCCGGCGTGCTGCGACTTCAAAATAAAAGTTTGGAATGAAAACATAATTTTAACTTACACGTTTGTCTTTCATTTTTAGTAGTCTTTTTAAAGGCATGATAGGAGAGCTTCAAAAGAATAAACAATAACAAAACGAGCTATTTAATATGACAAATGTTGGCATCCATTTACTTATTTTTCTTTAAATGGAAAGCCTATCTATCTATCTATCTATCTATCTATCTATCTATCTATCTATCTATCTATCTATCTATCTATCTATCTATCTATCTATCTATCTATCTATCTATCAGGGTGGCTGGGCTCAGCCTCAGAGACAGGGTGAGGAGCTCCTTCATCCACGAGTGGAGCTCGGATTAGAGCCACTGCTTCTTTGCAGCTAAAGGAGTCAGCTGAGTTGGTTTGGGCGGCTGATTAATAAGCCTCTTGGATGATTCCCTTTGAAAGTTTTCCAGGTATATCCCACTGAGAGGAGACTCCAGGGAAGATCCAGAGCTCGCTGAAGGGATTATATTTCCTCTCTGGCCTGGGAATACCTTGGGATTTCCCAAAAGGAGCTGGAGAGTGGATGGATTCATTTATTTTATTTAACTATTTAACTGGTTTACTGTTGAAGTCTGATGATCTTCTACATTACGCAGTATGCTGGTGAAAGCTCTCAGTCATCCAGGACATGATATTTGATCTTAGTAAATTAAAACAAAGACATCTAGACTATTTCTTTATTATTATTTTGATCTTTTCACTTCTCATTCAAGGAATTTTCTCAATTCAAACTGGGAAGTGGAGATTTCCAATCTGACTGCATTCATTTTTCCTGATTGATCTTTTTATGTGTTTTGTTTTTGTGTACACTAGATGGCGCACTTGGTCTTCTCTTTGCATTTTTCATGCTTTTTGTCGCTGTGAAATGGTTCAAGCAGAGCAGGGTCTGGTGATTCTGGACGCACTTTTTACCTGCCTTGAAAAAAAAGATAATTTAAGAACAGGTAACTGGACATAAAGCATGTGGCTGAGTGTGGTGGATTATCAATGTCCAACAACTTGGGGAGGTAGGGAAGTCCCAACTACTTTATTTTTTCATTGTTTCTGCATTTTTGGTTTGACAGTAATTTCATGTTTGCATAAAATTAGTACCGGTAACCTAAAATCTAAAATCAGGGGTGTATATATCATAACTAATGGAAATGTTATCAATCGCAAAATGGCTTTCTAAGAGTATGTTTTAATTTATCCTTAAAAGATGCTTATTATCAGAAAGAGAAAGAAAAGAATAATTGGGTGGTACTGTCTCTTTGTTTTTTTATGAATGAAAAGCTATAAAATATGTTGTATCTTACAGAAACTCTAGTTTTTTAAACAACCTTCCTGCTTAGTTTAATTCACGTTTAGCTGTAACCTGTATTTGGGGTTTAGGACAACACCATGCTATCAGGGGCCAAAATTAAATAAGGATTTGCTTAAATCATTTTAAGTAGTAACAGCATCAAATTTACAGGCTGTACTTACATCAGAGCATCAATTTTCAGATGTGAAGGTGACGGTGCAGACTTGGGACAAATCATACATCGTTTCTGTTGGGAGGGGGGACAGTTTAGTCCTTATACAAGACAGTACAAATTACAGGGGCTGCACAATGAATAACACCAATTACACGGACATCAGCTATTATCACAGAGACGTCACGTGTGATTGCACACAATGTTTCACTGATTATTATAGTGTAGCTGTCTAGACTATCTATAGGTATCACAAGAGGTGCCACTGTGTCATTACTGATACCAAAGGTTGGTGCACCTTCATTTAAACTGATAACAGTGAGATACTTGAACTTCAAGAGATATTTGCTTGTTTTGTTAGACTTAACTCATAAACACGTGTGTTATTTCACCTGTTGATACAGAAACAGTTTAAGATGATTAGTTATACTCTTTGTTTAGTATTTATAATTAATCAGTTTAAAAATCTGATTCTATTAACACATAGAAGGAACTGAATTTGTGCTTGAATTGTCTTTAAATTGGATCTATGGCAGCATGTGCACACACACACACACACACACACACACACACACACACACACACTAAAAGCAGCAGTGGTAACTGTTGCACACCATATGTCAAAAAAGTAAAGATATGCCAGGAAAAAAAACAGCCTCTATAAACTGATAGAGGGAAGAAATAAAAGGTACAACAATTCTTTTTGTACAAGTCAACAGAAGGAATCATTAAGGGGCTGTTTTAAAATAAACCTTTTGGAAGTCAGTTCAATAAAACATCAAATAAGGTGTGCTAAGTTGTGTCATGTCAATTAAAGCACACCTCAAATTAATCACCTGTAGCATTTGTCTTTCTGAGAGCTGAGGATGCTGAGCCACATTTTTGCTGAGTAAATATAAACTTACCTAGAGGGAGCTAAAGGGATCCAACCAGAATGACAAGCACACACAACAAAAGCAAAAAACACATCTGAAAGCAGCACCACAGAGCTGCAAATATCCCAGTGGGGTTAATCACAACTAGTAGTAATAACAGACTCTCAACAGATCTTTGTTCTCAAAGGATTACATCAAGAACAACTCATTTTCAGGCCTTTAGGTGGAATTACATTAAATACAGACATAGTTATTGAGTAAAAATCACCAGCGGTCCATCTGAAACTTTGTCAGTCTGTATGTTTATCTTTTGACAGACAAGCAGCAAGAAGCAGCATCTGGACGAAGCATTTGAGCATTTAACAACCAAACACCTTTTGAACCACACAATTTGGTATTACTGATGCTGACTGAACCAGACCAGTGCTGGCACTTCTTTCTCTGCAGCTTTTGATGCCAGGAGTTCCAGGAATTTGAACCACTGACCTTCTGGTCACAAGGTCACCTGTGGCGACATTTGGTTACTGTCCTCCACAAATGTTTATCCTCTATTCTGCATGTCCCCAGCATTCTGTTAAAGTATCCTCACGGTTTTCACCAAGTTTATTTTTGAAGTCTGCCACTTTCTGAAGGTACAAATTGTTTTGCATTTGTAAGGCCAATTATCTGCTGTATTATCTTTCTTACTGGGTAACTTAACATTCCAAATCATCTGAACATAGTCTTTTAAGACACCCACACACACCCTCTGCAGTGGAGTGACATATTTATCTTCAGAGGAAAGGAGGAGTGAGAGCTGAGTGAGATACTCTTCCTAAAAACAGACCGCAGTCAGGTAGTCCCAGATAAATCTGTAAGTGAGTGTCAGACCTGAGCTGCTGAGACAGCATGAGTCTGATGATACACATCAGTATGAGGCCAGTATCACTAAATGGGCAGTTTAATGAGACAAATCTAGACTCAGCATGGCTCTCTTGGTTGCTATGTTGTTGTCAAGGAAATTCAGCGGTTTTTATCAATTTTGCCCAGACCTGATAATCTGGATATCTGCTGAGAAAGAGACATTTTCCAAGCCAAGTCATCTTCTGCTATCTGTGTGTGTGTGTGTGTGTGTTGTTGCAGAGCAGCTTTCCCAGACCAGTGATAAGTGTCACCTCAGTGGGGGCTTTGGCACCTGGGCTGGTGTAAAGGATGGGGTGAGGGGGGTGGGGCGTGAGAAGTCCAGGCTTCGCACCTCAATGACGATAGGAGATGATCTTGTAACTAACCTCCTAATACCTGATACACAATCCTACCAGAGATCTGTGGAGTACTGAAAGGACTGATAGTTTCAGAGCATCATTGTTGCCAAAGCACTGAGATTACATAACTCTGAGTAACAGGAGAATAGAAAACCAACAAACTTGTTTTTGAGCAGAAACTGGACTCCTCTCATTGCACAAAGGTTGAATCATGCAAATCTGTTCAGATTTATTGTTACAAATCCAATGTTAATCCGTATTTTGAGATGTTAGATAATTTAGTACCTAAACCAAGCAGTAGCAAAAAAATCTGTGTCACCATGCCACAATGTTATCACTACTAAGAATGTGAAATAACAAATTTTCTGCTTTTTGTTTGTTTTTGGTACAAATTATTTTCCTTATATTAAAGAAAACCTTAAGAGCTATATTTTTAAAATCCCCTTTCAATCAACTATAATTGTGAAATAATTTGATTAGTTTTTATCTTTCATATTCATCTTTTACTTGACTTTTTTAGAAGTAACATAATTGTATAGATTTGTACTTTTGTTTCCATGTTTTACTGAGCTTTTAATGATGGAATTTAATTTATTATTATATCTATATAATCTATCTATTATTCTGGCTTAATACTTTTATTCTGATATATTTTTTTCCTGTATACGTTATGTAACTGTTTATTTTGGGTTTTTTAATATATATTTTTATTAATCTATTTTTTTGCTCCTGAGCTGTATAACATCTCTGTGCATTTAGGTTTGCGTTGGTGTATAATTTTAGTTCTGTTGTGTAAAAATTGCTCTACAAACAAAGTTTGATTGATTTTGTTTACACATTATTGGATCTGTCTTCTTAAAATCTAAAAGGCTTGCCGTCAAGGAATCCCAGTTCCTCTTTATACAACATGAGCTCCGTGGAAAAACTACTGATATTTTGCTATTTTTACTTTGCTTTTCTGTGCATCATGGGTCATGTGTGAAATGAAACATGGAGAGTACTGAAAAGCCCCTCTCTTTCTCTGTATCTTCGCTGCTCCACAAAACTCATAATGCAACAGTGCCGCCATTGTTTTGTTTATTATTAACTATATTCTTACTCAGTGTGTAAATAAGGACGGTTCCCAAAGACAGAGAGGATTCTGTTCTGGTGAATCATATAAAAAGAAAGGAAAAAAAATCTAAAATCCACACAGTGTTTGGAGCACCGGGCTTTAATTTTTTAATCTAAACTGTTCCCACAAAACAAAGCCTTTATTCTTTATTCTTTATTCAGACCTTTATTTAATAATCAGAATATTCACAATATCTTTAAAGACAGCTATTTAGGACTGTCCTGCAGTATGTGGGATGTTGAGTCAAACTGCTAATGACTACTAAAGGGAATGATGAGGGTCTTCAAGCTGTCACTATATTAGTGCTTTAAACTATTCAACACATCCTGTTCCTTTTAGCAGATACATGCTAAAGAGACACTGAGGCTTTTTTTTTTTTTTGCTATTTGAGCCTTCTTCGTTCTTCCTTTCTTACGTGTTTCCCTGCATCATACTCATCATCTCATCTGGGTGTGAGAAATTTCAACTCCTTCATTAACTTTCAATTTCTTTCACACTTATCCTGATGCACACAAACAGAAAACTGTCATATTAGGATGATTATACAAAGATCACACAAGCTAATTTCTCAATTATCACTTATGTTGTGCATTAAGATAAGTATTAACTGACTTGTGAAAATGTAAACTGTAAAAGTTAAAGTGCTTCACAGCACAAAGGTATAAAGGAAGGTGAAGGTGTGTGTTTGCCATTCCAGTGCTAAAGGGAAGTGTTGGCGCTTATCAAAGAGCAGGATGAGCTGACGTCTACCTGATGAGAAGCTACCAGGATTTTCACTGAACTGTTACACCTCCATTTACACAAAGTGTGTGTGTGTGCGCGTGTTAGAACCAGCTATCTTATGAAACACTCTCCCAAATGCAGACCCTGTGGAGTTCCCAGCATGACTCTGAGACGACCACTGCAACTCTTTAAAGATATCTTTTAAAATGTCAAAAACTGCCTTTTTTGGGGGGAAAAAAATGACTTGACCTTCACAATTTAAGATATAGACATACTGTCATACATAAACACACATACATTTTTTTTAACTTTGCTTTGATCTTGCCAGTTAGAGATTTACAGCCAAGACTGATTTATGTGAAGGAAGACGCCATCGTGCTGCAGCAGACGTTAAAATGTACGTTTAATAACTGCTGTCAGGTTGTGGGTTTTCAACTAAATTCTACTGTATGCTTCTCAGGTTTTGTGTCTTGTTTCACTGAGTTCTGTGTTAATCTATAGTTAACTTAAATTGGTTAAAAGGTGAGGAACACAGCAACACTGGTCTAACAAGAAACAGGAACATAGAAACCAGCAACAAAATGGGTGAGAGAAAAAAACACAACAGCTCACAGAACTTGTCTCAGGAATTCCAACAACGCAAAAAAGACAATAATTGGAAAAAATGCTCATTTTGTTTTTTGAGATGTGTTTTCTGTTGGTTGTTGTGATTTTTTTAAACTTAGCATTCTTAAGTTTGTTGTCTTGTGATGCTGTGTTCCTAATAAATGTAATTTATTGGGTTTTTTTTTCTTGCTTTCAAGATTCCATTTTTGAAATACCTTGTTTTTGTTGTGGTATTTTCCTGAATAATGTCTTCTTTGAAGTTGTAAATCATCATTTTTTTCCACACAAAAAAAATAAATAAACGGAAACATTCAGGTGGAAACTTGGCTGCTTGTGTGGAGTTACAGAAGGTCAGTAGGTGGTCTTTTAATGTGACTCAGGACAGATTTGTGTTCAAACCGCTAAATGAACGTGGATAAACTGTCCCAGACCACATTTGGATGTGGCGTTCAGATATGATCCTCAATCAGCCCTGAGGTTTCAAACCTGTATTTCTGAACGGTTTGCTTTTTTTTTGCAGTTGCAAAAAACAAACAGACAAACAAAAAGTTTACAGCACAAAATTGGCACAAAATATAAAATGCTTTAGAGGAGCTGCAGAGCAAAAGTGACTTCTGAAATATTATCTCACTGGAAGATGAGTAGCTGTGCATTTGGGACTTCCCTGTTCTCCCGACCTTTGACCGTGACCCCCTTATCCATACCCCTGGCAACCTGCCCGCCTGTTAACCTGGACTTCATGCATGTGACCCATCAGCACTTCAGAGGAAGTTCTAACTGAAAGTCATCTGTGGGGGGTTAAAGCGTTACTCTGAGACAGAAAGTAAGACAAAATGAGCCGAATCAGGGCGAGGGAACGGAAGAGAGGAAGCAGGAGTGATTCATACTGAGACACTGAGAAGTGGAACAGGCCTCAAACTTTCCAGCAGCAGTGGAGGTGGGGGGGACAGGGCAGGCATGCTACAAGTGATCTAATTAAAGGGAGCTCAACCACAGAGCAATTCAGCTATTACAAGCATCGACAAAATGTGTGCATACAGTTGCAAACACCTAAAACTGTTCACAGAAAACTAGTGTGCATGCTAAAATGAGCTTCCTATTGTTTGTTGTTGGCTTGTATGTTAGTTTTCACTCACTCTTTTTTATTAAAAAGTCCAAACACACTGGATGCAATTAAAATATTAATTGTAAAATGAGCCTCAAACTATACACCTGATCTACACACACAGTATTTGATGGAAGCAACATCAAAATTACAACTTAAATATTGTGTGATTTAGATCTTTATTTTGTCTGCCCAACCATTAATAAACATTTACTTAGTGAGAACTCAATGAAATGAGGACTAAAATATTTTTACTTTTTTGCTATGAGAGCCAAAACCATTAGTATATTAGTGTTTTCACAGAACCATAAAACTGCAGTAAATTCCACAAACTCCAAACGGATCAGAAGACATAGACCAAACATAAGGGAAGGCAAAGAGAAAGTGGCAAAATTTGTCAAAAGTGCAAATAAAACAAAATGAGACAAAGACGAAAGAAATAAACAAGCATTTGAAAGTGGTTTGGTGCCTAAAGTTCGCAGCCGAAACGGTGACAGAAACATGTGGAATGATACTATAGTATGCACGCATACATCCAGACTGAAGAGATGTTCTGGTTAACCATAACTAGTTAAGAATATTGCGGTCAGTCATGCTGTGTTTGCTGAATGTTTTCTATGATTCAGCTGCTGTTGCACAATATTACGCTCCCACATACACAGAGATGCATTGTCTTCATCGTGTCTGCTTGCATGTTTTTCTGCAGCTGTCCAACGAGATAGCTTTTCAACTGCTCAGAACAGAGCCAAGAAACAAAAAGCAGAAACTTCATAATCAGGACTGGGAAGAAGTATCTTTACCCAAAGAGACACTTTGGAGGCTGCGGGCTCCGGCAGAATTAATGTGTTTACAAATTCTGCTTACCCTTGAGAGGTCATACGAGGATACTTTCAGTTATAAGAATGACTTATAACAGCATACTGTTTTGGGGTATCACTCCAAAACAGAGCTCATTGGGGAAATCAGGAGTGATAAGATGAGATAAATAAATAAAACAGAATCTTTGTTTGGTTCCTAATCTGACACAAAAATATTCAAGAATGCTGAGCCACAAGTTTAGTTCAGATTAGTTGGGAAATTAAACAGCAATTTAGGCTTGTTAATGTTAGCTAAACTCTTACTAACATTACTATCAGGTACATCCCACAGTCTTATTTAAAAAGTAAAATAAGGCATAAGGATCATAAAACATTCCTGAAGCAACGACAACACAGGAATCTGACAAACGCACAAAGGAAAACTGGAACTATATACACACAAAGAGGTGATCATGAACATGAAGAACAGGTGTGATAATTACAAAACAGGAACAGGTGTGACAAAAGAATAGGAAAATAAACAGACATGGAATTAATGCTAAAAAACAGAAAGTGGTGGTGAACAAACCAAACAGAACTGATAGCAAGAAATAAAAAAACAAAACAAAAAAACAACTAAACTCATATGTCCAACCCTATAAATTAAATCTTCCAACCATTTTCTGCTGCTCATCTATAGTTGGTTTGAAGAGGCAGCAGGTCCAGGAGAGAAATCTGGACACCCCTTTCCCCAGCAGCATTCTCCAGCTCCTCCTGAGGGATCCCAAGGTGTTCCCAGGCCAGAGAGGATACATAATCCTTCCAGTGAGTTCTTGCGTTTACTTTCAGTGCCCAGAAAACCTCCAAAAGGAGGCGTCTGATCCGCCTCAGTTGACTTTTTTGATGCGGAGGAGCAGCAGCTTTGAGCTCCCCCTGGGTGATGGAGATCCTCACCTTGTCTAAAGCTGAGCCTGCCCACCTGAAAGAGAAAGCTCATTTCAGCCTCTTGTATCCAGGATCTTTTATTTTCAGTCATGATCATGACCATAGGTGAGGGTTGGAATGTAGATAGACCAGTAAATTGAGACCTTTGGCTTTCAGCTCAGCTCTTTCTTCACCATGACAGACCGGAGCAACACCCTCATTATTGCAGATGAGGCCCCACTCCATCGAACCATCATTCATGAACAAGACTCCCAGATGCCTGAACTCGTCCGCTTGAGGCAGAGACTCGACCCCGACCAGGAGGGAGCATTCCACCTTTTTCCAGTTGAGAACCATGACCTCGAGCTTAGAGAAGCTGATTCCCATCCCAGCTGCTTTATTCCCGGCTGTGAAGCACCCCAGCACACGCTGAAGGTCAAGGCCTAAAGTCACCAACGGAACCACATCATCTGCAAAAAGCAGAGACGAGACCCTGAGCTTCCCAAACCAGACACCCTTCTCTCCATGGCCACGATTTGAGATCCTGTCTATAAACACAACAAACAGGATTGGAGACAAAGGACAACCCTTTCCTTTATCATTTCCTTCTGTCTGAGTAAACTTTTGTAAGAACTTGGCTGTTTAAAAAATGTCATGAAGATCAAAGGAATAACATTGAGAAATTTAAATGTTCTGCAAAAGACATGGGGTTGTATCCTGAGAAAATGTTCAAGAAGACATCAAATTGGTGATGTTCAACCAAAAACATAAAAAAATGTGTGTTTTGGCATCACATAACAAATCTCCTGTCATCAATAAGTGTATTAGTCATCCAAAAATCATTGTCAGTGCTGCCCTGCAGGAAAACAGAGGCCCACCACTGTGTGTACCCAAAAACAGAACAATTCATTCTACTGATGAAGTGTTTCTTCTATAAAAACATCACACGATGTGGTTTGTGGATTATTAAGAGGGCACTGTTTTTGCAGAAAAAGGCAGTTAACTTTATGAAACTGATCAGAAACTTTAAACATAGCCTGACAGACTAAAGAGCTCATTGTTGAAAATGTAAATAAATGAATACATGTGTTTTAGACCAGATGCTCTGCATTTGCAAATGGTAATTGGTCTAAAGGTCCTTTTGGAGTGCTGGGGAATTAAAAAAGAATGCTGGAAAAAAGAGCTGATAATTGTTATGTAGATTGCTGGATTACTAGAAACATACTGTATGAGAAAGTAAGTCCTTTAGGACCAGAAAAACAAGGCAAAACATAAATCTGTGAGTGTTTGTCAAACGACTAGGTCTGCTTTTTGTTATAGTGGCTATTTACATTAATGCATTTACACACTAAGACACGCACAGAGATGCCATAATGACAACTCACTGAAGTGCAAATTTTGATTTTACAGACATGTCTCCAGAAAAGTAACATCAGTGATGCCCCGCAGGAAAAACAGGGGCCCCGCCACAGTTTTCACCAGCTTTAAATTAAAACACATGCACTGTTTTCACTTCTGAAACCGTTTTCTTTCTTTCTTTCTGTCTTTATTTTATTCGCAAGCCAGGAATTTTAAAATATTCAGATTAGGTCCGTGTTATGCAGTCAGCTGAACTAACATGCTTTCTATCATTTTTACTGAACTCAGAGATTTTGAAGATAGTGAGATGAGATGGCAAACGCATTAGGACACACACATAAATACAAAAGAAGAGAGGGGGGGGTCCCAGGAGAGGTGTCTCGAATGAGATGGGGGCTGACATATGGCCAGCAGACCACTGCACTGGGTGGGGCAGCGTGTGTGTGTGTGAGGGTGTGTGAGGGTGGGGCTGCTGAATGGTCTGATGAGGGTGCAGATGAATAGACGAGTGGTTAGAGACAGTTGAAACTCAATATTCATTTTCACTGTTGCCCTGCTGCTGTTAGAGTGACGTGTGTCTGTGAGAGCGTGCCATCAAGTTTCCTTCCAGACTAATAATAGCAGGAATGATTTTGTTAATATAACCTAAGAAAATGATATATTGTGTAGTAGCACACAAGGCTTAAAGGGATGTTCTGTGGAAATACTGTAAACACTTCATGTCTTGTTTGAAGGGCTTCGTTTTGGAGGGAAAAATGTTTATTTTTACCAGATTGAAGAGCTAACAGGCATCAGAGAATAGCCAAAGTGGATCGTTGCCATCTTAAAACATGATTTATGCCAGCAATATTATAAAATCCTTTACACCATGGTTAGTTTTGTACTATATGAGGTTTCCCAGCAGGAATATTATAATAATCCCACAAGAAGTGCTCCATGCTACAGCTAACTGCTGCTGTTATTTGTGATGTGAAAAAAACAAAGAAACTGACAGCATTTCAAATTGAAAGTTAATTTGAAAATAATAATGGAAAGAGTCAAGTTCTAAATGTTTAACTTGATCCTTTTTTTCCCCCTTCTTGTTTTTGTTACAGTTCATTCATTTAATTGTACTGTTTGTGTTTTTTTTTTTTCTTGGTTCATCCGGCCGGGTGATGGACACAGTATCCTCAGCTACAGTACAAACAAACCTCTGTGAATGTGAAGACCAAAGGAGAACTGGATAAAGTAGGAGCAGGTCGTCTTGGAAGGTCAGCCTCCTTTCATCAACATGTGGGAATTCCTCTACTCTGCCAGACAATTCCTAAACATAAACACATACAAACACACACACACACACACACAGAGAAAGAGAAAAAAGGATCCAGGGGTAGTTTGATAGGCTATTTGAGTGAATGGCCTATCGTCATGGTTACAGCAGCACTCCATCAGTCCATTCAAGGAACAGATGGCCGATGTGCAACAGGAGGCATATGTTTCAATGAACACACACACACACACACACACTGACTTGTATTCACATAAGGGAAGCCACAAACAGACAGTCTCCTACACACACACACACACACACACACACACACACACACACACCGCTCAGAGGGAGGGTATTGAACAACCAGCAGCATATGTTCCACTAGTCAGAGAGCATTCATTCATGGACAGACGAGGGCGGAGGATGGGCGTGGGGGCTGTGGAGAGGTGGAGGTGGGCAAAACAGTGAGGAAGAGGGATAGATGGAGGTGGAAAGAAGATAAAAAGGGTGGTGTGAAGTGAGAGGAAAGCTCGAATAAGGGTGGATAAAGTTTCTGCCCACAACTGGAACTAAACACACTGGCTGTGAGTCGCTGATGTTGATATGGTGCCACACCTTCAGCTTTTGTTGTATTAGATGGAAATCAGTGTCATTAATTTCATTTTGGAAATGTTAATTCTGGGTTAAAACTTGTACAAAAATTCAATCAAGTGAAGGATATATTATTTGCCAGTCAAGTACATTTATCAGCTTTCTGAAATGTGACTGAATGTTAGCTGCTTGTACCAGAAACACATTTTACAAAACAAAACATCTAAGGCAGCAACAATAAACCAGCAACAATAAAACAGAAATCACAATATTTCAAAGGAAATAGGAAGCATCAACATTTCTTGTTTGCAACTGAGCCCAACCCCAAATCCTGAAAAGTTTGTGTTGTTGTGAAATGTTGTTTTGTCTGAAGTCCTTGTGCTTTGACCCTCGGGGTAGAGAGGAGTTACACATGACAAAGTTTTGTGATTAAGTTACAAAAGCTTTCTGAAAGTCATTGTTTAAAGTGAAAAAACAATGTGGTTACATGTTAAACTGTTGGTGATTACAAAAGCTTTAAATTCAGATATTGTATTTTTTTTTATTTGTTTAAAAAAGGTTAGTGTATAAATGCTTTAATTTAGCCTAAGTCTGTATACAACACCATAAAGATGTTTAACAAAGTGTTTCCTTTAACTTTGACCCTCTCACTCCAAGTGTGTTTTTAATCAAGATAAATTTTAAATCCTGGAAATTATATTTTTCCTTTTGAAATTAGAAACAAGCTCCAACATTTCTGCACAGTGTACCAACAATAAAAGGGTTCTTTAGGAAATGAAAAGGATGAATTAGGATATTTTTTCTTTAACGCCCAGTTAAAAACCCTTAAGAAAAAGTTGTCTGTAGTAGCACTATAAGCTATAGTGCTTTGATAATGTAGTACATTAAAATATCTAATGTAATGACTGTGCAAACTAAAGCTTTACTAATCAGAGTTTTTTCTAAAAATGTTGAACTGATATCAATTATCACTGTTTGGTTATTTTAAATATATATATATATATATCATCATTACTCTATTTTCACATTGATGCTGAGCTGATTTCTTTTTCCCACTAACACTGTTTGAGTCATATTTTTACTTGTGGTGTTGCACAACACAAGTATCAACAATGTCTGTAATTACAGCAAACTAATTTGGTAAAAATGTTTGCAAACTGATATGTTGACGACATCATTTGCTGATTGTGTCATTAGTTGTGCGTGACAACAAGATCCGATAAATAACTCTTCAGATTTAGTTGTTTTTTATTCACCGGTGGAGAGATTTCAACCAAGCTAATAAAACAAACAGTCCATAATGTCTCATCTGGTGTTTTCTTTTTCTTTATCATTAGTTTGTTTATGTTTATTAATTAGCACTTGTACATGTGTGTGACTTCCTGCCATTAGGCTGCAGCCTGTAGTGTTTGGACTGATGACTGACTTTCTCACACATAATAGCGAGTTGATCCCTCTGTGTTTTGGCTAAAGAAAGCAGTTTGTATTTATAGACAGTTGTAAATACACAAGGGTTATATTTGTACAATATGGCTCATTGTATTTCTGGATGCCTTTGGTGCGTGTCTTTGTAAAATCAACAACAACAACACAACAGAGCCATTTCTGTCCCCAGGATTCCTCTGTGTGTGTGTGTGTGTGTGTGTGTGTGTGCAAAAAAAGCAGCAAGGATAAAAGGGAAGCCATACAAGAACAAGTTAAAATGTGCAAGTTAAAGTATAAACTGGATGAACGTGTGAAATCTAAGAGGAATCTAACTTTATTACAACTCGTCCAGGGTGTACAAAACCTTCAGGAAGTCTGAAGAAATATCGATCGAGACTTTAAACGATCACTCAAATGTCTAGATGGAAAAATAAAAAGAAATGAGGGACGACTCAAGACTTTAGTAAATGAAGTGCATTTATTTTTCATACGTCACAATGTTTCACCTCCCTGCAGGTTAGGACAGAATCAGAAGTGAAGCCCTGGAGCTCTTTGACACAGCAGTGGTTTTGTGGTCTTCATGGATCCACTTAGACCCAACTCTCTGTGGCCAGAACTGGATACCAACGATGTTTAAATCAAATCTCCTCTTGATTTAACTGAGTAACACCAGTAGTTGGCTTTTTTGATGCACTTAGAGGGAGGAAAGTCTCAGCTGGTTTTGATAAGACAAAAAGCCGAGTCTGCCATATGATCACCATCGAAGTGGAAGTGGGCCTGAGCCCGTCTCTGGAAGGAGGCCACTAAAGAAAGTCTGATTGTGTGTTTGTCCCGCTGCTGGAGGAACCACGCCCAGACGTCCACCACACACACAGGAAGCTGATCTGTCAGGAAGCCAACAGGGTTTCCTCTGATGGAGGGAAGACGCAGCTCTCAGACCAGCTCACGTCCTCTCAACTCCTCTGTCTGCCTTTCTCCTCTCAATTACAATCCAGTTTTCCTTTATTGTTGGTCTCATCCGTTCTTCTGTTTCCTTTTTCTTCCACTCTTCCTCTGTTCAACCCTGCATCCCTAGCTTTCTCCTCACCACAAAAAAACATCCCTCCTCCTGTTATTGTTATTATCTAAAAGGGGCAACTGGACTCAAGTTGTGTATGTGTGCTGTGCGCCCCACCCTCGGTGCCTCCTCCTCCTCACACATACACCCACACCCACTGCCCTCACCGCAGTTACTAACCACGAAACACCCGCACGCTCTGTTGTTTCTTCTGCTGCCACAAGCCTGAGAAGAAAGGCAGGGAGTGGATGGTGTGGTCAGACGTCATTAAAGAAAAGGTTTAATGTGCGAATAAGTCATTTGTTTACCAAAACCCAAATACAAGATAAAAAACAGACTTTAAGTTTTAAAAACTTAAAGCCAACAGGGTTTCCTCTGATGGAGGAAAGACACAGCTCTTCAAAATCATGTTTCGATCTCAGTCGCAAATCAGTTAATACATAACATGCCAGTTATAAGACGATTAAATGACCTGAAGCAACAACACATTGTCAGCTAAGTAATTTAAGGTTTAACTGTATGTTTATGGCAACAGTTCCTCAGCAGAACAGTTCTGAGTGTGAGGTGTTTACAACCCAGCCTACAATCCCCAGGGTTCAAAGTTCAGGTACCAGAAACGGACATCTGCAGACATTTTTTGTCTCTAAGTCCAGATTGGTCAAAGGTGTTCCAGTGAATAAAGAAGAATCTACTGAATATTAAGCAGGGAGTGAAAATGCTGTGGGTGATTAGTGTTTATACATATTGTGGTAAAATACTGAACCACCTCTTATTTTTAGTATTTTTCTTCCAAGAGTCACTTTTTTTTAAGTGATCTTGAGTTCTCAAGATTTTGTCAAATAACTTTTTTTTATTTTGACCTCTGCTTTTTCACGTTTGTTTTAAGTTTTACTTTGCTAAGACACTTATAAATCATTTGAGCATCAAAAAACATTTCTAAATATTAACGACAATCATTTGTTGTCAATCGAAGTCCATAAGTCCCTAAAAATGTCAATAAAAAAGAATTCACAGCTGGTGCATAACAAAGCGGTCGAATGGTTTCCCTCAAACTCTAAAGCTGATTTTAATTAGCTTCTGATTGTATTTAAATCACTCTGTGGCCTCGCTCCAGACTCCAACACTTTCACCTAATGTTGCCAAAGAGAACTCAGTGTTCTGCAGACTCTCTCTGATTAACTGTTTTTGAGTTTAGGACTTAAACCTCAAGTAGTTTATATGCTGCAGACCCTGAACAGCCTCACTGAAGATTCAGCTATATATACAAAACAATTTAACACTTTTAGGCAGTTTAGATCTTTTGTGAACCGCGTCACATTACATTTTCAAAGTGAAACACACGTCCTCACCATTTGTACAGTTTGAGGAAGCCTGAGTGATCACTGTAACACAGGCATTTTGTGGTTTATCTCTGTTAACCCTTCCATCACTGTATAAACAATCCATTTGTTTCCATTTGCTGAGTAAATCACCCTCACATTTCTTTTCTAATCTGCTTACAGCCACATGAACAAACACACAAACGTGCTCACACAAAGGGCTGAAGGTGCCGGAGAACTTTCTCTGCATCCTTTTCTTCTGTGTTGGGTTTTATGACATTCCTGTTGCGACAGAAAAACTAACAGCTGAACTGCTCGCGCTCTACATTCCTAATCAAGCCATAAAAGCCACACACAGAACAGTGACAATTCTATATTCTTACTGTGGAAATGCACCACAGTGCAACAAAATTTCAGATCTTAAATTTAAAAACAAAGCTTCACTGGTGTGCAGTACGCATTAATGTGGTTTCACAAATCTGTAAAAGGTACACTTTTCAAGTTTTTAAGGAATGACGGTAAAGGACATAAATTAAGGAAATTTAAGTGTAAATGTTTATTCGTCAACTTAGCTATACAGAACTAAATAAATAGTTTAGCTAAGTCTATAAATTTGCCTCTGTAATATCCATTTAAAGTGTTGATAAATACTAAAACCAGTAAGGTAAGAACAAAAATATATGCAGTAATAATATATATATATATCTTTAGCATCCATTTTAAACTTTAAAATGCATTTGAAAAGTCATCAGATGTGGTGCCCTTTATTTGATTTTAACACAAAACCCATCTGACTTACTAAAAACAATCGGGTCATTTGAAACCAGCATTCCTCTTGAAGTTAAACCAACACCTTTAAAAGGATTATGCTACTGGATACGTTCAGGTTTTGAGATTTTTTTTCCTGTTTACTGTTACAGATAAGAGGTTCCAGGATTATCCATTAATTTGCTCCTCAGTTCAAGTCTGAAGTGGTGCATTGTGAGTTTGTTTCATGAGTAATTCCTCTTTTTTTTTCATTGTTTTTGCCAAAGTAAAATGTGAAAGTTAACCTGAGATAAAGTGAAGGCTGTGTGCTCACTTCAGCTGTATCTCTGCAGGATTTCATTCATACACTGAAATCCCAGGACACTGTGCCTCCTGTTAAACCCTGTTTTTCTTCCTCCACTATCCTTTACATAAACAACCCCAACAGGTCATTCACTAATCAGTTTGTTCAGAGACATTTGACTCCATCGGGCTTTTCATCATGCCTTCTCCATCCTCTTTTCACTAAGTCCTCCACTCTAATCCTCAGTTCCTCTCTTCAAGGTTGACTTATATTCAAGGAGCAGGAGGATGTGGCCACCTGAGAAGAGAGAGGAGGAAAAGATTATCAAATCAAAAGAGAAAAAAACATCACAGGAAATGTTTTTGTATCATCCTGGTTTTACCTTGGAGCCAGTTGGTATCTTCCTCTGTTGTGATACGATCGACCTCTGGACTGTTTCGGAGGTCGGCTCATGTCCACGGGTCGTCCTTCATAAGAGGGAAAATGTTGCTGAAAATTTTGGCCTCTTCCTCTGTGTGCCCCTCTACCCCACAGTCTTCTTTCCTCCCCTCTGTCCCTCCATCCCTGTCCTTGTCTGTGTCCTTCCGCTGTCGCTCCTCTTCCTCTCCAGTCCTCACCAACATTTTGAGGAAAACCTGAGAGACAAAAAGCAAAGTTAAGGTTGGTTCAAAGGTTAATACATGAGGTAAAAAATAAAAGATATAAACTAAACATTTAACACCTTAAATGTACCATTCTTTTGAGAAAAATGCTTCATTTAAATCCAGTCAAAATTAACTGAAAAATCAAATTTCTGTGCTGATAGATGTGGTCTCCAGACAACAATGTGAAACTAAAAATCACTGAATAATCTTAAAGAGTAGAAAAACTATGACAATCATAAGGTGTCACTGTTTACAAAAAAAACAGATTAAAATCCAACTGAACACTTTTTAGGTGATTTTGGACATGCTTTCCATCATCGTCAGATCATCTTTTTCTCATTTTTTTTAACAAAAACCTTCAGAAATCAACACTGAGGCACTTTGTAAACTGTCTTTATTTTTTCAGTGAGCTTTAGACAGATTGTCTCATTAACATTAAGCAAACCAGACTCTCATGAAAACACTGTAATGTGAGTTATTTTATTGCAACAATCAAAATTAATCAAATTTTATTATCTCATCTACACAATCCTGGTGAAATCTCTAACTTCATGTTTCCAAAACCACAAAGCAACGTCTAATTTACATTGATTTGTCTTTATTGTATTAAGTTTTAGGGTCCAAATGTTGCTTTTTGTGAAAGCACGGTTTAATTTCCATCCATAAGAGTACAACCTGTTGACTTACTGATCTACAATAGACTTTAAACTCCTACTAGAAGTTACTCAGAGCCTGTGAATCAAACCTAATTCAATCAATAACTTGACTATCTTTAATATCTCTAACAGTCTTGTTAAATCTGAAATGCAACAATTATCAGTTCATCTCTGCATATGTTAGCTTGCCTTTAAAATCAAACATTTCTAAACTCCCTACAACACAGCAGAAGAAAAAATACAAAACAGAAGACATATCAAGACAGAGAAATGTTTTTTATGATACAGAGTAACAAATATCAAACTCACATGATGAACAAGATTATTTTGTAATGATAATTAAAGGCAATTGCTCTTCTAAGAGTGATCAACATGATTAACTGGCAGGAAAATCTTCCCCAAGCTTATGCGGCTTCCTTTTAAGTCTATTCCAGCACTCAGAAACCCTCGTAACATGTTTTTCACTCCAGCAAACAAAGCAGATGTGTGAGATTTTTCAGCCAATCGCAAAGTACAGGAAATAAAACATCTAAGTCCAACTTTAGATCGCTCCAAATGGGACCTGCTAAACAAAATCAGACCACTATACACAGCCTGGGTGGTTAAATCACCAAAAAAAGCATATACAGATGCCAAGTTTTAGTGAACGAAATGTCAGTCAAACCACAAGCAGACAGACTTTTTTTTTAATTGTCTATGGCTGTTATGACTCTTTTTACAGTAACTGTATAGAAAAACTGGAGACACTTCTGTGTGACAGCTGGACGTTCGTAGATGAAATTTAACATCAGAAGACTGAACGGAAAAAAGAGAAAATCACCGCTCTCGTCTCATAAGGTGAATTCCCCGCCAAATGTGGATCGGTTTAAACATAAAGGAGGTTTTCCTTTACATTCTGAACAGAAATAAAATGAAGAGTTGTGGGAGAGCAGCTATTCTGGATTCACTGTTGGAGTGTAATTGCAAGGGCAGACAGGCAGAGGAGATATTCGCTGAGGAGACTAAACATCAGGCCCGATTCCAAACAAAAACCCGACCGGGCTCTCAACGATACCACATAGCGCCACCACTACTCGCGCACACACACACACACACATCGTTTCCCCACAGTTCTGTAGTAATGATCGGTGTCTGCGTCCAACAGAAATGAAACGCTGAGGTATAAGGAGTGTATATCATTCATCTGTAAAACCAGAAGCATCCTCGGGAGACCCACAGGGGTTGACTCGGGCAGAAAGCAGACAGTTTGGTGCAAATCTGACACTCTGTGCCAACATGGCACGCAAAGAAATGACTGCAAAAGGTTTAAAAGGCTCCGAGTCGAGCAGAAACTTCAGATTTTACAAACTATCAATGCATGAAACAAAGCCTCAAGCCAGCACGAAAAAAGGAAGACTGGCAAAAACAGATAACGCAACCTCAAGGTGTGTAAAGGTAAAGATTAATTGGTATGAACAAATGTTACTGGGATGGATGGTATAACTCTGGTGATAGCTTGAGAATGAAAAGAGAATAAAGAAAAGTAAAAAAAGATAAAAATAAAAGTAAGAAGAGGGGAAGGGGAGCAGAACGAGGGGAGGAACAGAAGCGAGGAGTCTGTAATCAGTTTCGTCTTGTTGTGTGTCCTAAAATAGAGCTCTCCCAGCCTATAAACAGAAACCTACTATTACTGCTGCACTGACAAAGCAAGTCCCCACCAACGCGTGCACACGAGCGCGTGCGAACACACAAACACTGGAATGCAGCACCGCCACAAATACACATGGACCTTATTACAGCATGGCCCTCTGGGTAATGTGGTTCTGCGAGGAGCCCGAAGAACTACAACCATAGATCAACTGTCAGATTAAAAAACGACTCTTTTCCATGAAGTGTTTTTGTGAGTGTTTCCACCACGGAAGGCCTCTTCAGATCTTTGTGTTACAAAGAGTTTAAAGATCAAAAAAGAACCAGAGTACTAACAAGGCTGGAGGTATTATGACATTTTTTCTGTTGGCTTCATCTGGGCTTTTTTTATTGGAAAGTTAACTGAGAATATACAAACAGGAAACCCAGGAAGAGAAAAGTGGGTTTTACAATAAAGGGCCTCCTTATTGCAAAAGGGCATGGTGGTTTTATGTCATGCATCTAAACTACATCACTGCCAAGACATCCTAAAAACAGAAAAAAACATTTCTTAATTCAGGTCAAAATGTTTTTCTTTCTCTCTTTCTCTCTCTCTCTGACCCTTGAGGAAGATTTCAGGATAAAAAAAGTATTTTTTCCAAATGTTCAGGTCCAAATAACAGCTACATTATAGTTCAGTAAAACATTAGAGGAAAGGAAATATTTAAAAAATGGTTAAACCACCTTTAAGGAATGTCAACAAAACCAATCCAAACAGTCTCTATAATCATGTTTTCAATGAATAATAATGAATTTGTGGGTGTGTAAGATTTAATCACTCATTTGTAACCCTTTAACCACTCATTATAATCCTTTTTGTCTCAGTTTTGTTTTTATGTATGTGTTATTATTTAATTCTTTTCAAAAACAACCAGACAAATATATAATAAGGGCAACATCATGAGCTCTTAAGATCTTCTTAAAGAAAATTCAAACAGAAAAAATGAAAAATAAAAACCCAATTATTAATGTCATGAACAATGGTAATGATAATACCTTTTTAATACAAATATGGTGTATGTACAAATATATTGAAACAAAGTGTTTTTATTATTTGTTTTTTTTTACTCTTAAAAACTGGTTGCTTTTGACTTTAGAATAAGTTAGCAACATCTTTATACACAAAAACTGTGTCAAAGAGAAGCAGGTACAGCATGAATATCAACAGATGGGTGTCTCACCTGAGTCAGCAGACCTGTATCTAACTCCACTTTTCTGTGGTGCCCTGGGTCTGGACTGCAGGATTCGGCCTCTCTTCCTGCAGCTTTCCACAAGCTTCTCCTTCAGCTGAAGAAACTGAGCAAGGCAGGACGGCTGGAAATAAACGCAGACACATTTAGACTAGACTCATCCACAATATACATAATAAACACAATCCTGCAGGTTTCCAGATGTCTGACATGATGTTGCTCATAAGCAGGAGAAAATCAGACCTAAAAAAACACATATGTACACGCAGTGGAAGTCACTATTTTCTCTCCTTTCTCCACTCACATCACTATCCAGCAGCTCTGTCTTCTCCACGCCGCTGTGTGCCAGCAGGTACTTGGAGTGGAAGAGGCGTCCGTCGAAGCTGTGCCAAGGCATCAGAGCAGCACTGGGCAGCGGGCAGCCGCTGGCATTGTTAGCACCCACCAGGTGGCTCAGTCCTCGGACGTAGAGACATCCCAGCTGCACCGCTCGACTTGTAAACAGGGGCAGCTGGGAGCAGAAAGAGTAATCTGGTTTGACATTTAGATCATAGCACACCTTAGTAATAACATCTAATAATTTGCTGTCAGTACAGAAATAGAAAAATGGTTTGGAAAGAAAAAATAAGTGGGTAATATTTGAAATTCTATGTTTCGGACAATGTTTGGATATCAATAAATAGTGAAGATTAGTGAAGATTTGACTTAGAATTTCTTCATTGTCACTCTTGTACCTTATCTACTGAGCTAAATGCTAAGTCTTAAGAAGTAACGCACACCAATGGCTCACACTGCTAACACAAGAAAAAGCCCATTTTAAATCAATTTTTCATTGCAACTTATGATGAATCAGTATAATTTGCACGTGCATATACAAGGATGGTGTGAGGATGTTTTTATATTTAGATAATGCTGGTGATGAGTACATGGTGGCAGTCTGATCACAACTGTATCTCAAGCAAATAAATTATCAGTCAAACGTTATTGTTTAAGAGAAGCATTAGGCCAAGAAGGTCCTGGTGGGAAAAGTAATCAGATGAGGTCTATTTGTCTCAGTGGGAGGACATAAGGATATTTAGAAGCTTTTGATGTAGTTTTAAAATGTTTATAAAACGTGGCCTAAAATTTCTGCAGTCAAGAAAATCCTGGTCAATATCAAAAATGAAGCATAAGAACAATGTTGAAGCATCTTTTTGAGTCTGTTCCTAAATGATCTTTTGAGCAAAACATCACACAGCCACTCATTACTATTTATAGCATCCTCAGATATTGCATTTGGTAATGTTCCCATCTTAGATTCTCATACTAGCATTTCTCTTGAGCTTTCAGTCACATCGAACTGCCATTTCCACCACATTTACCCTTTCATTTATGTTTAATTTAGATTTCTTCATCTTTAACTGATGACCTTGTAATAAAACACTGCAGTTGCGGCTGAGGCACCAAAAACATCAACCTTCTGGAGCTGCAGCATCTCTGACGAAGGTCCTACAGTAAAGTCCCATCTGTTCTCTCAGCATGCTCAGTGTTACAACCAGCAACAAATTCCTAAACATCTCCCTCACAGTTGCAAAAGTAATCATCGTTTCCCAATCTCGGATTGCACAACCTTATCTGCTCAACCCTAACACATAAATCACCAAATTAAACTCAAAGCACTGTTACTTTACCCTGATTTCATTGTTCAAATAACCAGTAAAAGTTTCTTCACTGGTCCATTTCGGTGCCTATTTGTTCCTTTAAAAGCTGGGATGATGTAATGTAGGGGTGATGCTTCTCAGCACCTAATTTCACTGCTGCAAAGCTGATTGGATGAGTAAAACAAAACACTATGTTGCCTATGAGGACACAAGTGCCTTTTTTATTACAGAATTAGAATCTAAAAAGACCTTTATAGATACCGAGGAAGATCATGTTAAACAGAAATAAAAGAAAAATAAAGAGCTGAGTCAGCTAATAAACAAAGAATACTTTCAATTTTTTAAATTAAGTCATAAAAAACACTAAATCTCTGTGACTGGGGGGGGACAACATTATTAAAATAATGCAAACTTATCAGATGATTGAAATCAGTAGTCCTATGGAAAAGGTATGACCAAGAAATATCTTATCTGTTGTAGATAGCTCTTTGAACAACCTCAGTCTGAAGAACCAAAGTTTCATTCTGACAGACTGATAAGATAAAACGCTACTTTACAAATCAATTTTGCATTATGTGGTTATTTACTAGGGGTGTAATGGTACACCTAAGTCAGAACCATGGTGTGAGGATCACAGTTTGGTACAAGTCTGGGATTGTCAGGGTTGTTTTTTTTTGTTTGTTTTAAACAGACAATAATTCTCCCAGAAGCAGAAACAGAAAAACAAACCATTCTTCCTAGCAGTAAAGGTCTAAGGTAGCAGCTCAAGTACAGCCAGGTACGATTGATCTTCATTAAAAAATAAAAGAAGTCACATTGTACTACTTTGTTCATCTAATTTGAACTGTAAAATCCCCTATAGATGGTGTCAAACAGAAAGTTTGATAAACTCCAGAACTGTAAATCTGTCTTGGATTAGGAAAATATTCCACAAAGCAAATAAAACAGAGAAAAAACAAAGTAGTGTTTTCTTCAATTTATTTGATCTTGACTTTATGCAAAAAAAGCAATAAGGAAGTGAAAAACATTTAAAACTGCATCGTTCAAAGAGCTATCTACACCAGGTAAGATATTAATTTCCATAACCCCTTCCCTGGAATCCCAGCTCTAAAGATCTGAACTATTGTCTAAAGATTTTGTTTTTAAAAGAAGAAAAAGCTGAAACTGGAGGAGACAATAAAGAGAAAAAGATTAAGATGGTGTCATCGTTCAGTAACAGCCGGCAGATGTTCTCCGTGTGTGTGTGTGTGTGAGACCACCCTCACCTGTCCTTTAGCAAATAGCACTGATAACAGTGATTATGTGTACACACACACACACACACACACACACACACACACACACACACAGTCCTGCTTGCCACCTGCTTCCAGTCAAACACAGCTTCATCTTCTGGAAACAATGGATCACTGAACTGAGACATAACGGCCTAAAGGCTCTCACAAACACACACTAACACAAAAACAGAGAGAAACAAGAGCTGGAGAGCGACATGAAGAGAAACAGAAGAGGAGAAAGTGGTCAGATGTGAAGAGTCAGAGAACATGAGAACACACAAAGACCAGAGACAAAGACTGAAATGTGTCTGTGTGTGTCCATCCAGTGGGGTGGAGTGTGTGTGGTGTAAATAGCTCCATGTGGTGAGCGTCAGCCAGGACAGACAGCCGACTGTCGCCAACATACCCTCCCTGTCACACACACACACACACACACACACACACACACACACACACACCAAAATCACAGTCCCACAGGGAGGAATGCTGCAACTAAACTACTCACGTTTCCCCAAAACACACAACAGAAATGATGTGTTTCAGTTTATTATGCGCTCTCATTTAATAAATGAACATTTTAATAAAAAGATATATTTTAGGATGAGTTATTTTGATTAAGAGAAGCACTTTTATGGTTTCTAATGTTGTGTAATAAGTGGAGAATCCGACAATCAGAAACCACACACCTTCACGTACTGTATGGGCTGTAGATGCACAACGCGCAGTGTGTGTGTGTGTGTGTGTTTGCGCACTTAATCTATATGTCAGTAACAGAGCTAAAGCTCCTCTTGCAACTCTGAGTTGCCTCCAAATCAACGCCCAGACCTAATTATTGTGTAGAAAACAGGCAAGCAGCAAAAATACAAATTACTTCACATAAGTATGGTAATTAAGCAGTAAAAAAAATGGGGCTACAAAAAAGGGAGCAATCACAACGTGCTGTTTTTCCCCCACAGAGAGAGAAAAAGGACCGCTGATTCTCTGATGTCAGAATCTGTAAAAAGACACTGCTACTGTCACCATTGTGAGTTTAAAATCAAGCTGTAATTTGCACTTCTAATAATAATTACTTGTATAAATTAACAACATGTCATCATTCTTGAGGATAAATACTCCTTCAGTCAATTTCATATTCTTTCAAGTTTTAAAGGTTTTAAAGTTAAATCATTTCACTAGTAATCATTAAAAACATAAATTCATTTAATTATTACCCTAAATTGTAAATCACGTCACAGATTTCTTTTCTGTTTCATTTTAAAATTTAACTAATAAGGTTAAATTCTACGCTGCAGTTTGCCACACTTATTTGCTTTCTTCTTAAGACGTTTTACAAATTCTTGGAAAGTCACGTCAATCAGCAGCATCTTCATGTTTTCTTCCCCCTTTCCCTGGAGTTTCTATTAATGGAAGCATTTCTTTCAGAGCTCTGTTTGCCACAAGAGGACTTTGTTGACTGTAAACGCCAACATACATTGTATTTTTGCAGCAGAGAGCACGCCAAGGTTTATGACAAAAACAGGACCAAAAAACAAAAAGAAATCTAGATCAAGATCTTAAAAAAACAAACAAATAAATAAATTAAAATGTTTATATGTTTGTGTGTTTGTGACAGACCTCGATCTGCTTAAGCTCTCGGTTGGATTTCAGCCTCAAAGACACAGCCTGACTCAGGTAAGCGTCTACGTCCTCTTGAGACAAACTCTGTACCTGGAACACACACAGAAACCACACACAGAGGACGCTACATGGTGTGCCACCTCAATCCCATCCGAGTGTGGGTCCGTTTGTTTGGTCTGCTCGCTGCACAACAATTCAACAGAAAAAGAAACAATGCTGACAGCAGAAACAAAAAGCTTCCCAGTCGTGTGCAAAACAAACAAACCCTGAAGTTATTTAAATAGAGGAGTGAGAGGGGAATGTGAATGCAGCTCTGATCAGACAAGGGCGACTATTGTGTGTCAGGCTGTCTGCTCATCTCTGATTATCTACTCGTCTAATGGTCTGTTTGACAAGCTGCTCTCATGTCTGTCTGTTGCTCCTTCATCCATTTAAATCAGTGGCTGCCAGTCACCGTCTGTCTGTTTGATTAGAACCAGTGTCTGTCTGGACTCCTGCCTGTTGTTCAGCTCCTTCTTCCCAAGTTGGTCAAATTAGGTGATTATCTAAAGTATCTAAAGCTTTAGGACAGAACTAGCATCAACAGCTGAATTTAGGCATTTTTTTTAGCTCTGAAAAACAACTCAAGCCCAAGAGATTGGTCAAAATGAGTTTAAAGCCCTTCAGAAGGAGCATGTTATGAAAAATGTCACTTTTTGAAAAACTGTGAAGAAATTTCACTTTTTTCTGTGCTTGGGGTCTATATTTAGGTGTCTGGAGTCTCTGCCAACATAGAAAAAATAAAAGCCACTTTTTGTTTAGAGGATATCTCATTCTGTAAGCAATTTGCATGGAAAAAGTATGCAACTCATCCAGATCAGAGTAAAAGAAATCCAGACTAATTATTCTTGGGTTTTTTTGATAGCTTTGACTAAAAAAATTCTCTGTTTGCTGTATCTGGCAAGTGAAACTGTTTAATTTTTTTTGCACTTGCGTTTTGCTTTGTTGTTACTACAAATTACTGTACAAAGTTATATATTTCATTAAAGTTAAGATAGAAATGAGCTACTAATGCTCTTACAGTTTTCTGACAAGCGTTTTGTTTTTGACAAGAATAGGTAACTTATTCTCTTTTCTTTTTTAGCTTTTGCAACCAAATTACACAAATTCTGATTTTTTTGTTGCATAGGTAATTATACAGGAACTTAATTGAAGATTACATAAACCAACATAAATAAATGTCATAAATGTTTTATGAAGCTAAAATCTGATATTTGCAGAGAAGTGTTATAAAAACTTGAACCAGATAAACCTGAGACTCAGAACAAGACTTTTCTAAAAGATTAATTATTTTTATCATCATCATCAATATAATATGAATTATTATATCATTATCTAATTCTGATTCTAAGATTCTGAGAATAAGACCACTATATTTCTCTAAGTTTGCTGAGTGCTAGACTGTATAATAAATATTCTCCTCAAATGTTTCAGTACTTTGTGCGTCTACAGTCATATTAATATAATGATGTTTTTTGACCAAAGCACGTCAGACAAATATTGCATTAAGATCTCTGAAACTCACGTCAGTTTGTAAAAAAGGAGTGAAATATGTCGCCTTTAAGACTGTTTGCAGCAGAGTTGATCAATTAAGCTGCAAAATAATTTGTATTTTCCTTTTTTAACGTGACGCATGCAAGTTTATCCAGGCGGTTTCATCCCGTAATCTCTGTTTTGCTTAAGCTCAGTCAGACGACTTTTGGTGCAAAATTCAAAAACCCACAAATCTTTGCTTCTTTCAAACACAAAAGGCTTTAGTTTAAAATGTACAACCATAATAAGAACATAAGTGTACTGGGGTAAATGAAAAATGTCTTTTGAAACTTTTAAAGCCTTTGCATGCTCATGTGACCGGCTGTTGACGTAAGAGCTGAAGGTACAAAGATCAGCCTCTGTGATTAAAACGGGCTCTCTGTGGCCGATAATGGCTACTGTCAGCCAACACAAAACAAAGTGTCAACAAGCAGTGTTTAATTTCACATCACATGTTGACAAAAGAGAAGAATAATTGTTGTGTGTGTTATTGATGTAAATCCCAAATCAAAAGCTGACCTGTATGTATAATTGTCACCAAATAAATTTGGTCTTTCATTTTCTGTTTACAAGAACCAACAGGTGCAGATTTACCACACATTTATCAGCAGCAGAACAGATTCTGCAGCAAACTGGAACCCACGGGAGACAGGTTAATCAAAGAGGAGACGTCACCACTTTTAAGTGCCTAGCTGACAATAATACCTGTGATATTTACCTGAACTTTCAAGGAAAAATAAAAGTTTTACACCTTTAATTCATGACTGAAAAATATACTGACTGGTAATGACGAGAAAGAAGTATAAAAGTGAAATGATCGGACAATATTATAATTTTGTTTCTTTTTTTGTGTTGTTTTTTCCTTGAGGATTACATGCTGTTATATAGATATTTGTGAGAAAAAAAACTTTAGATAACCAAGCTGACACTACCTGTAGGACTATGTATGTGACCAAGCAAAGAGCAGCCAAGAGAGAGTCTTCAATCGCACCGTGCAAGTCCGAAAAGTCAAGACAGTCAAAAATCGAAAGGAAGGCTGTGAGGCGAAGAGCAGAAACCTCTGGTTCAGTGCTGAACCATAAGAGGTCCAGACTGGGTTCACTACCTACAAATTAAGACAGAAAAAAGATACATAAAAAACACGTTTTAAAAGATTATGTCTTTAAGTCTTTTACAACTAAAATCATTTTTTTCAAAGACGCCTCGGAGGCCACTGATGCAACAGCTTTATTACTGTATATATGAAGGGATAAAAGCAGGTACGGTACATGGTAGGTTGATGGGGACGGGTTGGACCATGTCAGCTTCTTTCAAAGGATTTCCAGGGTAGACAAACCATTCCTTGATTACTGGAAAATCTACAGTGGTAGCTGAAAACACAAGAAAAAGAAAAAAAAAATCTTGGTTTCACTTTGAAATAACTCTTCAACCGCAGACATAAGAAGCAAAAAAAATAAATAAATAAGATGCAACAAACTTCATAAGCCTATTTTCCTCCAGAGGAGTTTGTTCTGTGTCTGCATATGGATGAATGCTACTTTGTTTTTTTTGCACATTTTCATGTTTCCAAATGGATAAACTTTGTTTCCAGAATGCATGTATAACCCATTCCATGTGTTTGCTTTCTCACCATCTTGCCCAAGCAACAGCAACAAGCCATAGATGCGTTGTCTACAGTGCTTGTAGACGAAGGCCTGAGGCAGCAGTTCGGTGTCCTCCTCATCCTCCAGAGAGTTGCTGCACTCTGTGACTCCAGCGCACACAACGCTGTAAACCATAAAACCCTCCGCTCCTACATGCTTCTCTCTACATGCCTGTGGAAAACCACACAGTAAAAAGAAAACTATTTTACATTTTTTTTATGGTTAAAAGTGAATGAAGACATGCAGCTGAAATGCATGTTTTATGTCATACGTACCCTTAGTATTTCAGGACTAA
This sequence comes from Kryptolebias marmoratus, assembly GCF_001649575.2. Classification (NCBI taxonomy): domain Eukaryota; kingdom Metazoa; phylum Chordata; class Actinopteri; order Cyprinodontiformes; family Rivulidae; genus Kryptolebias; species Kryptolebias marmoratus. Next base: position 11,502,280 of record NC_051444.1, read on the forward strand.
CGTGTTTCTCAAACGCAGAAGGGAGAGCAAAAGTGTCAGTGAGCTCAAAGCCTTTCTGCCCAGGAAGTAAATAAGAGCAGATCCCTTTTCTGAGAAGCTCTCTAAGAGGAGCTGATGCATTCAGAGACTTTGGGACAAGCTCATTTTGTTCATCCTCTGGGCTACACAAAGAGCTCACAAACTGGGCTACAGCCAGCACCGTCTGATCCTGAGGAGCTCCAGAATATGGCGGTGAACTGGTTTTCCTGTAAGCAATAAAGTTAAGCTATTATATCAAGTTTAAATAACTCAATAACATTATTGCTAAGTAAATGTAATAGCAACATGTCTAAATATATATAAGGAGGGTATATGTGTCTACTTTTCTGTTAAACAGATCAAAGCCTGTTTAAACGTTTTCTGATTATGAGTATTTAGGTTTGCAATTATTTTGTGCAAAAATAAATGCAGTAAGTAAAGCCACAGATACCTGTATGTTGCCATGGCATTGTTCCTGATATCCCGCACGTGCTCCTCTGACACCACATCATTACCGAGGAGACAGGCCAGCAGAGGTAGCTGAGCGACAGCCAGCCCAACGGTTCTGCAGAGCTTCTGCCGGTCGTACATGACAGTGGTTAGGCTGCTGATCCGCAGCTGTGCCACAGATAAGTAAGGGACACTTAAGAGATGAGATAAAACTACATGTTCAGATCAGTTTGTAAACATCTCTGTCACTTATTATCATCTTCAACATTTATCAACGTCAAATCCAAGACAGTATTTAAGTTACACGTGTCACTTTGCAGACATTGGAAATCCATGTCTAACAGCGTAATCACTTTTACAAACCTGTCATAAATGATGAAGTCTGAGTCCTGTCCCAGAATGCCCATGCTGTCATGCTGACAAGCGTAGCTTGCAATCTCATAATCTGCCTCTCGAACTGAGCAAAACACTTCCTGACCTAATGACCTACAGACAAATCGAACCAAATTTATTCTCAGAAATATCTGTATTTAAAAAAAATCAAATAAAGTACTTCATTAAGAGTTTGCATTCCTCCATAGTGGCAACTGAATTGTAATCAGATTTGGAAAGGCTCACCTGAGGGCATAAGGTGTGAATGTTGCCAGAGCGGATGGCAAGCAAGACATTCTGCCAGGTTGTTCGCCATATTCTTTGATGTGACTGAACATTTTCGATACATCCCTGTTCACTCTGCATCGCCTCTTTGCCTGTAAAACAGAGAGGATGTTGTTTGAGTACACAATCCTGAGACTGTGTTGATTTACAAGAGAAAACAAGTACATATCTCTCTTTACAAATTAAGTGCAGAACTTTTTGAAAGAAAGCATCTAACTTGTACTGAACGGGGCAACCCGATGGGTATAAACCTATTTCTGACAATATCAAGTGGGAACCTTTCACTGTAGATGAAACAAATATCTCTCAATGTCTACCTAATCTGAATCGAATATACCTCCTTATGTGTGTGCATGCTTACCCACTCTTGTCTTTTCTGCTCTTCTACTACTCCATCAAAGAAGAAGACCAATTTGATGCCTGCTGAGGTGAATGCCTCCACCCAGCTTATCAGGATATCCATGTATTCCTTCCACTGGCCCCCACACACCCAGTCCTTACACGAGTACCAGTGGCGAAGGCAAGCCATGCCATCCACAACAAGAGTGGGACCTACACAGGAACAAAAATGTTCACGTAACAAAATGGAGGCCTGCTTTCTAACCCACAGAAAGTTTAAATGATATGGTTTAAAAAATGCAACACCCTGAATCAGAAATGTGGATTTTTGGGCTCTTACAAACAAGGAATACATGCATAAATTAAACTGTTTGTAACTAAATAGTAAATGAAAGTGCTTAACTACATTAAGCAAAAGATAACAAAGTTATATCCATCTATTAACCCGATGCAACATACTTTAGAATGCACATGTGACATCAATATTATTAAATATTATAATATTTATTACTTTTTCTAAAAGTCAAGATTTCTGCAAAATGTAGAAGTTTGACCATGAAAATAAGGTCATATTGTCACTGATTTTGCTTAATAGTTTCACCATTTCAGTATTTATATTACACACTGCCACTGCCATAACGACAGCTCATAAAAAGCTCAGGTGTTTGTGTTACCTGTGGACGAACAGCCTTGTGGGGTTTTGGCAGCGTGTTGTCTGGCCATTTTTCCTAAGTTCACCGTCACACAGGCCTCGGGACAGCACCGCTCCATAAAGCTCTGAAGACCTTTTACCCCCATCCCTGCCAAGCAGAAACACAATAAAATCAGCAAAACATTTGAACCAAAAGGGAATGAAAAGGCACAATTGCAAGAAACTGAAAAGACATCTATTGGGTTTTTGATCATTTGATCCTTTATTTATTTATAAGATTGATCAACAAACGTGTTAATGGCCTTGTTTCAGAGGGAGCAAAATTATTTTAAATTAATAATAGTTTTAAATTTTTAGGTGAAACAATGGCTGAAACAAAAACAAATACAAGAACATGTTATGCAGCATATACTGGTTAAACAAACATTCACGTAAACATCTCTTGCTGCCAGAACGGTGTGAAATCGTAGTGGTTCATCGCATTATAATAATATAATAGCACAGTTAGATCCCATTTAAGAAAGTAACTACAACGCTGCTGTAGTAAGAGACAGAACAACTTGTTTTATAAACGAGAACCATGAATGCTAACTAAGTGCTAGCTTACTAGTCAGTCCAAACACTGTTCTTACTGCATAAATCTGTCCTTATAACTAAACTATGGTCAGTCTGGAAATTCAATTACCCCACGTATTATCTCATATAACAAAAAAAAACTTACTTTAAAAGCTTGATGTGTCTGTAGAGCATTTGATCTATCCTATGTTTACTTGACGAAAATTCAAATTACTTCCTGTAGTTTGCGCGTGACGTCATCACGCAGCAAAACAAACGCTCATGTGCTCAGGGAAAGTGGCGAGAAGATTTATCCTATTAAAAATAAGGATATATTGTAATTCCATTCTTCCCAGTAAATAACTAAATTAATAAATACAACCTGTCAGATATTCAGAAGGGCTTTCTTCTGATCCACAATCAGCAGTTCAGAAACCTCCTACATCTTTCTAAATGATGCCACCTTTCCCCAATTTTGTTTATTGGATTTCATCTCCAGGTGTCTACAAGTGCATTATTCCTATCAAGAATGAACATTTGGGATGTCTAAAATAAAATAAATACATATATTATGTGAAATTCATATTTTTAAATTAGAAATGTTTGATTTCAGTTGGCAGTCTGACAAGAAATAAAGTTATAGTTGAGAGTTAAAAACAAAAATTAGAGACAAGAGCGTGATTTGAATAATCGTTCAACAGTTTTTGTTGTAGGGAGCCCATACTGTATAACCACAGCTTTCTGACCTAGTTTGTAAAGTAAAACAAACTTTAATTATTAGCATTTCCAACACAAAATGTAGGACAGGTTGTCATTATGTAGGTACACTATTGTGCAGTGCCATGAATGATAATGAACCATTATGGTTTTCAGTCAGTCCTCATAATACCTCTCCAGGCGAGGATAAGTAAGGGTCTAATTGCTCTCCAAGAGAATGGGGGCTCTTCTCTGGAGTCACAAGCTATTAGGTCTACCTTCTCAACACAAAGCAACCCCATCCTGTTCATTCTATTGTCTACACGGCAGAGCAGTAATAAAGAAAGGAACATATGCTGCCAGTCAGTCCAGCTGTTGTTTCTCAGCCAGATGTTCTGTGGAGTGGGCAGACAATCTGCCCAAACAACCAATATTTCTTACAAACAACTTTTTAAAGGAAGGAGGAGTTGTGCTGTAAATGTTTTCTAGCATGAGTCTCATACAACAGCTGGAGTCATGGACTGTATTTTAGTTAAACTAACAACTTGTCCTCCAAGGTCTGGTGTCTCTAAAATAACTTACCATAAAAACAAAAAGAACTTTCTGATAAAATATTTGTTTTGTGAGTTTGTGAAGATGTTAAAACTCACTGTAACAAACATTTGTTTTTGCTTGACAAAAAAATGTGTTTTTATTGCCTGTGAAAATAGTGGGTGCTTTGTAAGGAAATATAAATAAACTGTGTGATTTTCATTCTGTCACATTAGTGAATATATATATATATATATATATATATATATATATATACATATTCCATTAAGTTTACAATTTAGTTCTTGGTTGTAGCTAATAGTAAAATACTGAAAGGGTCTTTTTTTCCAGTCACACAAAAAAAGCACACTATGCATACATCTGCGCATACATAAGCATTTGTAATCCCCACACACACACAGTTACAAAGTGACCAGCCCTGAGAGGGGCTTAAACTCCTAAATCCTGCATCCTATTCACATTTCTTCATAGTTTGGGTCCGCTGCATTTTCACATCAGATCTTTTCAACATCCTCTGCTGACTCCTCCATCTTCTCTTCGATCTCCTCCCCTCTGATCCCCCTCCTCTCCTCTCCCGACCAAAGCTTGACCGGGGAGTATCAGAGGCAGGGGCAGATGTTCCAGGAGCACACGACTGCCCTCAGCCCCACTCCACCCCACCCCACCCAACACCTCCCATTTGTACTGGATCAGCAGTTAACCCCCGGAAAGAATTGGCCATACAAGCACGCACACACTCGTACAAAGAACACCGCTGCCCAAATCTGTAAGAGCTCAACAGTTGTCCAACTGAAAGAACAACAGACATACACGCACATGCACGCATGCACACACACACACAAACACACACACCAAGCGCTGTCCAGATCCCCTCAGGTTTCCTGATGGCCACCCTGGGGTCAGGCCTGGTGTCAGCGTCCAGGACCCAGGGTTTTTGTGGGCAGCTGGCCTGGCTAATCCAGCTGCTGGAGGCCACAGCTTCTCAAACTAAAGACCAAGGACTCCTGGAGGGCCTCGGGGCAGAGATCTCCAGGAGCAGGCAGCGTGTGATTTGTTTATAATGCAAGAAGGGAGGGGGTGGTGGTGGTGGGGGGGTTACATGTTTGCTTGCTTGTTGTAAGTCCATAACATACATTAAACATCACCAAGTATAATTCATCAAATCATCAGCTGTGGAGTTTTTATTGTTGATATACTCGTGTAATTAGGTGCTGATCCAATATTTTACATTCTTCCCAGCAAAACATTACATTTATTTATTTTTATTTGTGTTGGTATAACAGTTTCATATTAACTTTACAATAATGACAGTAAATGATTTCTGATTTATTTTAGAAAAAAAAATAATTTTTAAAAATCCCACACAAAACGAAGCAGCAAATTATTTTAATTGAAAATGTACAGTATAATAAATCTATGATTAACTCATCTTTAATTAATTAATTAGCCTTCATTTGAAAAATGACCAGTTACAGTACTACACAGTACGCTTTGTTTCTTATTACTTTTTTGGTGATAAAATATTTAAGAGATTGTTTAAGCTGGGATGGATAGACTCATACTTTGGGATGCACTGGAAGCTGTGTAAAAAAAACACCAAAGGCATTTTATATAACATAAAGTTAAATATCATCAGGAACACTCAGATTTACAGTAAACACTCTGATTTTTAAGAACCATTGCATCCAACTTTATGAAAAAGGTTACTGATTGCAAAGACAAGACCAGGAGGACCTGTGGATTTGGTCAAATATGTGATACATTGTGACTGTCGCACAAAGAGGCTGAACAGGTGTTGTAAAGTCACTACATTAAAACACGAGGGCTGCCTCGGTTCTTTGTAGCTCAAGTTTCTAACCTGATCACAGGGCTGCTGCTGCTGGGGGGAGACTTATCCATCAAGCCACACGACTCCCCCTTTATCATTATAATCAGCACCTGTCTGTCTGTCTGTCTGTCTGTCTGTCTATAGCACTGTGCAAAAGTCTTGAGTCATCCCTCATTATATTTTTGTTTTAAGGAGCCTGACTTTCCTCTAATCTTGTAAAGGGGTCTTGATCGATGTTTGTCTAAGCTTTTTGAAAGTCTTTCAATTATTTATTCATGTTTTTTTTACTTGCGTTGCTTTTTTCCTTTAATTTAATTCTAGTCCCTGAACATTTTCAGATAAATGTTGTTTTTTTTTGTTGTTAATGTTGTTGTTTAAAACATCTAACTCTGATCTATGAATCATTCAGACGTAAAAAGTCTTGTAAACTCCAGGGCTGAACCGGTGTTGTGTTGACACAAAGCAGATAACTAAAAAAAACAATTTAAAATAACAACTGATAATATATTATCACCAACAAGGTGATTCCTAAAGAGCTATTAGCTGAAACATTTTCATAGAAATGATCAGCTGAGGGATCATGCATTTTTCAGGTCCATCCATCCATCCAGCCATATTCAATACCCACTTTGTCCTGCTTAGGGTCACAAGGACCGGGTGCCTATCTCCAGCAGTCAGAGGGCAAGGGGCATCCTGCAGGTCACTTTACCAGGGCTTGTATCAGATCAGGAACTGGATTTGTTTTCTGTGTCTTAGAGACGTCACTTTCAGATACTGTTCATCCATTGCAGATAGTTGTTTTTTTAGGCCTGACACTTTTTCTTTTGTCTTCCACTTGTCCACTTTCTTCATTCTTAAGAAGCTGCTGCACAATATGCTGTCTGCCAGTAAAAACAAAGTAGGACAAAAATTGGGTTAAAAAAGCAGCCAAAGTCCAAAGAAAAACTTTGGAAAAACCTTCAAAAAACTTACCAAGACCACTTCAAATGATTAGGCTACAATTCCATGCATGACTCCCTGGAAATTAAATATAAACAAATCATGAGTGATTTTAAACTCTTTTGCACATTATTGTTTGAATACTTGTTTAATCAGGTCGGAGAAATAACTCCACAAGACAAAGATAATAAGCCTAATTAAATCTCATATAATTTCAATTCTAACATCCTGGCTCTGGTGTCAGTCATCAGTGATGGTAATCAGAACTCTATCAGTGCATGAATTAAAGAAAAAAGGTGAACAACTATTATTTGTGCTGCTTTGGACAGATCCAAAGTGCCTTTAACCTTTGATTTCTACAGCTGACCAAAGCAAAGGCCGTCATGCTATGTGTAACTGTGTGGGTCTGCGTGTGTGATGATGATGATGTGGAGGTTCCCACGATGGCCATCCATCCATTTCTTGGCACACACGCACACATACACACACAGGCCATATGGCCATCTCATACCCCTGCATGCCACCACTGTGATCTGGCTCTGGAAGCAGGCATGGGGCTTCCTCTCCTGGAGGACAGGCGGGGACATAAAGGCGGTGGAGGAGGACATGCAGATGGAGACTGTTAGGATGAACAAGCGGGACGTTGAAGGAGAAATATTGGGCCGGTGCGGAGCGATAGTAATGATAGAATCCATTTGGTAGCTGCTTGGTGTTGTGGTGTTTGGTGAGCAGATGGCCGGGGCTCGAGCAGGGGCGTGTCTTGTCCTCGCGACCCTTCACAAATCACAAGTTCCCCCCTGAGGGGCTCGCGACTCGCCGTTCAATAGGAATCAATGGGAATTACTTCACCAGAGAAAGAGATGAATGGGCGGCGGGGCGCGAGACCTCTTCCTTTGTTGTTCCGCTGCACGTCACAGAGCGCTCGTGGTCGCGCACGCGCAGTCACACATACGCGCACAGACAACAGGAAAGCGCTTCAATTAAACAATCGACCTCCAGTTAAACAATTTTTAACCCCCCCATGCGCGTCCACCTCGTACAAAGAGGGATCAGAGGGGAGGAGTTTCTGCTGGTTTCTTAGGAGTTAGAGAATCTCCTGACATAAATTATGTTTTGGGGAAAAATATCGTCTTGATGTTGTTGAACAGGGGGCCGGGGGAGGGGTCACTTTCCTCCTCACATGCCTTTCAGTCACGCTTTGCTGGCATAATCGGAAAATGTGCGCCACGTCATGGTGTTGAGTGACTGAAAGTATATTGGCCTTATACAGAGAGGGAGAAAAGACGCACCAGGGACCTCTGAAAGTCGGGATGAGTCCAAATAAAAGGCTTCAAGAGAGGGATTTTACGCCACGCCACATGGGAGCGTTGCTGATTATTGACAAGGGGGTTGAAATCAACAGGTTAAATGAAATGACGAGCTTGAAGTATAGCGTCCTGTATCTGGATAGACTGTGGCAGGCAAGGATAATAGTATTAAAGCTTAAGGTTAAAGGCCTTTCAATGGGCCACAAGGGGTGTAAACAGCACTTCACGGACACTGGAGCCCCCAGCCACATTAGATATCCACACACTGGCTCAGAGGAGAATAACCCAGCAGGGTAATGAAGCTGATGCAGTTACAGCACTGCAGCTCCCACACTGAAACTCACCGCCACTGTATGTGTTGACATGGCACACTGAAAGTTGTCCATATGCTAGCAGTGGTTTGTGAATGAGGGCCTTGTTTGTGGACAGCAGCAGCCAAAAACAGTGATGCTATGCAGAGGGGACCAGCTTCAATTGGAGATGTTAATTAAGACCCTCCTCCTCCTCCCCCTCCCCGTGTGTGTGCTGGTATGCATAAACATTAGAAGTGGCATAGTCCTCTGATGCCGTGCACTTGTTCTTCAGTGGGATCTACTGCTGTGCCAACACATTAATAAATAAATAATTCGGGGAGGAGGGCCTCTCTGGATCTCTGCTGTATAATGTGAAGGCTGCAGTTGATTGACAAGTGTGGCACCAAAACACCAATTAAGGCTTCTGGCCAATCAGCATCTCTCTTCCCAGCCTTTCATTTCCGTTTTTTTTTCTTCCTCTCTCTATCTCTGTTTTTGTGAGCATCCAGGCCTAACCCTAACCCTATTCACACATTAAAGGCCTAGGCAACGTGTGTATGCAAATAAACTTTATTTCATGATCTCTACTTCCTCTGATAAAACATAACACAGTAGCAGGACTGGAACATCTAATTATGAAGGGTTTAAAACCCTTCACAGACAGAGATAACCTCATGTCAACAAGTGCTCATTGTTCCGCGCTTTTTTCTTCTTTTGCTGGATTTTAAACCCACATGCAAATAAAACAGTAAGTTGATTTGATTTAATGCTATATGATTAAAAACAACTTCAGACACAATTTTATGTGCTCACAAAAACTGAGTAGAGTTTGTAATATAATGAAATTAATATTTCACAATCAAAAACAAGATAAGAATACTGTTTATGCAACCGACCCGTTATCTGTTTGTGTGAACGTGTGTGTGAGAGAGAGAGAGAGATTGGGAGATTCTCTGGTGTTGTATTATTGTGGGAGAGCAGGTGCTGCCGACCCAATTACCATACAGCTGAAAGCACAAAGCGAAAGAAAAGTTTACTCCCTCTACGAGTCCCCTCCTCCTCTTCACCCCCCTCCTCCTCCCCCTCCCTCTCCTCACAAAGTCTCTTAATGACAGCCACGCGAGTGACACACTACCAAGTCTTTTTTTATTTATTACTGCCTCCATCGAAGAGCAAGCTATAAGGAAATACAGACATGTAGCCAAAGCTTTGTTCCTATGGTCCTTGTGCGTAAAGGCGCGTTTTTACGCACACGCAGAGTGCTTTACTGTTTGAGCACATAAACACGTATCACCCCGAGTCAGTACAAAATAACATGGAAACATACTGAGTCAGATTTCTAGAGTAAATTGGGAAGATTTAGATTAGGTGACAAATAAGTGCACCTTCTTTACACTCTTGTCGTGAGACAGACAGATTGTTTATGTTGGAAACAGCGTCTATCAGCGACTTGCTGTAACACTTCCATTTTTCATTCGATCAGAATTATCACTCAAAAGTGATCGCGTTATATGACTGAGCGCATGGAGCTATAAGAAGCAGGTCTAAAGGTCAAAAGATACAGATAAGGGATAAAACGAGCGGATCGACTCGTTTCGGGGGTGTAAACATTAAAAAAGCGGCAAGGGTAACACCATAGGAATGCAACTGAGCAGATGGTCGTTGGCGGAGTTGGGACGGCTGGCGGGCCGGCTGGCCGCGCAGGGAGCGGGTCAGCCAAGACTCCACCATAATAACCTCAGATATGAGAAGCCACCGTCAGGCTGGCTGCTGCGCATAAATCTCTGGACAGAGTTGAGGATTTTGTGCGGGAGGTTAAAGAATTTGTCGGAATGTAAATGGGCCCCGCGTATTGTGGAGGAGGGAGGCATCAGGGGAAGCAAAGGGGTTGTTGCACATTTAACAGCTCACTAGCCATTTGGTCTGTCCCCTTGAGAGAGAGAGAGAAAAAAGAGGGGGGGGGGGGGGCGTTTAGAAAAAAGTTTTGCACTCCCCTCTCCTCTCCTCCCCCCTCCTATTTCTTTGTGATGGCCCCGGGGCGGACTTGTGGTGGTGGTGGAGGGAGGAGAAGAAGAGGAGCAGAGGGGCTCATTTGCATCTTATTACCCTTCGCCTGCTGGCCTGGTATAAAACCCTACGCAGGGCAGAAAAGCCATCAGACTAACGCAGTGACACACCAAGAGAATCAAAGAGGAACGGAGACTTGTTTTGTGTGTGCAGGAGATTTTCTTTTTTAGCTTATCACAACCAATCAACTGGGGGAAAAACAAACAAGAGTTTTCTGTACTACGACTGGTTGGAATTATTGTTTCCATCGAGGATTTCATTCACGCTTCTTCCAAGGGGATCGTTCCGCTGGATATTACTTCATATTGTATTTTTTGTTTGTTTTGTCAGAACCTCCACGAGTTTAGTGGGAAGTTACAGGAGCAGGTGACAGACGCACCACTGGAAAACTTTCACTTCCCCTTCACCTTTGCGCGTCAAACCTTGACTGCGATTCAAAGGAGAACTTTCCAAACTTTCTCCATGATTATTTGAGGACCCGTGGAGCTCTCACTGCTTGCTGAAGAGCTGTCAACACAATGGGACGCCTGTGTGTGCTCTTGGTTGTCAGTCTGTCTTTACTCACCTGCCAGGTAGGTCCAACAAATCTTAAGAGCTTTAAAGAGTTTTGCGCGCACGTTTTTCTGGATATATAAATATAGTAAAATTGCGCATTGCATTTAAAAGCTCTTAATTGATTTTTTTTAAACATTCCAACACACCAAACTAATTTTCTTACTGTCATAATAGGTTTTGTGCTCTGGCGTGTTTGAGCTGAAGCTGCAGGAGTTTCTCAACAAGAAGGGGACAGCGGGGAACGCCAACTGTTGCCCGGGCGGCTCTGCGCATCCACAGGGCCACCAGCAGTGCGAGTGTAAGACCTTCTTTCGGGTCTGCCTGAAACATTACCAGGCCAGCGTCTCCCCCGAGCCCCCCTGCACCTATGGCGGGGCTGTGACTCCCGTCCTCGGCTCCAACTCCTTCCAGGTGCCGGAGACTAACGCGGACACTTTCACCAACCCAATCCGCTTTTCCTTCAGCTTCACGTGGCCAGTAAGTGATTGCCATGATAAATATTACGCGCTTAATCGGGAAATTTCCGGCAGGATGAGTTGAATAAATGCGACTTTAGTCTGAGGGAAAAAAACTTGCTGGCAATATTTGTGCCATCCATAATCATTGATGGACAGAGACGGTGAAATAATTATTATTCCAGTGGGACGTGTTTGCTTTGAAGAACACAAAACCCAACAGATGCTCCCAAACTCAACACTTGTGAGGGTCTTTGTCAGCAGTGTGTGAGAGGGTCTATTGTAGTATTTCAGTGCTCTTTGGTGGGATACAACAGGGAGGGGAGGAGGGTGTGTGTGAAAGAGAAATGGAGGGTAGGGATGGGGGGGGGGGGGG